>NW_021703783.1:70508683-71031261 GCF_005190385.1 Monodon monoceros | reverse complement strand
TACTAGAGAATGGACTTGAGGATATGGGGAGGGGGAAGGGTAAGCTGGGACAAAGTGAGAGAGAGGCATGGACATATGTACACTACCAAATGTAAAACAGATAGTGGGAAGCAGCTGCATAGCACAGGGAGATCAGCTCGGTGCTTTGTGACCACCTAGAGGGGTGGGATAGGGAGGGTGGGAGGGAGGGAGATGCAAGAGGGAAGAGATATGGGGACATATGTATATGTATAACTGATTCACTTTGTTATAAAGCAGAAACTGACACACCATTGTAAAGCAATTAGACTACAATAAAGATGTTAAAAAAAATTAGAACAACTGCTGAAGAAAATGCTTTAGGAATTTAGTTATGGGTGAATAAAAGGATAGCAGAACAGCATGAAGGCCCTAATTGCACAGAACTCAACTGGCAAGCTCGCCTGAATTTCTCCAGCAGTGCTTTGCAAAACAAGATCAACGGAGTTGTTAAACAAAGCAAAGCAAAACAAAACACGAGTGATAGGGTTTGATTAAATTTGGAATGATGGGAGATTAAAGAATCATTGGATCCAAAGGTAATAAGAAAGGTTACAGTCAGGCCAAGGTAGAAATCTGAAGGGAGTTGAGTGAAGCCAAGAAGAGGTTAATGGGTGATCTTTCACTTACAGTTCATTTGGAAGAAACATCAACTAGACTAACTGTGTAACATTATTGATGGCAAAAGGCACAGTGTGTTTTTTAAATTTTACCCCCAGATACAGCTCTGCTTACTTGCAGTATAATTTATGTGCTAGTAGTCAGGCTGCTTATAATTTAAACTACCTTTTAAGATAATAGGATTTGGATAATGTTCTTGTTATTCAGAAATTCCTCTTTGGGCTCCCTTTGAAAAACTGATTCTACAAACATATTCACTTTCTGGAATTCAAATATTTAAAGCTTTTTCATTTTGCTTCAGTTCTTACTTAGCGTCCAAGAACTTACACTTCTGACAAATTGAGAACAACAACCAGAGTTTAGACCTAGATGTAAAACAAGCACAAGGGGAAAGAAAAAAAGGAAAGGAAATGCAAAATAATCACATTAATGAAAACAATCAAGTTCTTGATTGCAATATGAAAACAGGAGAAACTGCTGTGCTAACTCACAAACTCTACACAATGGTTGCCAGGGGAACAATACTTGTACATTTCCTGGTTCTCAAAAATGTACCATGTAATGTTTGTGTCTCTTTTCTTTTCTTTTTGAAAATCTCTTCCAAGCTTGTGAGTTCTTCGCTATTCACCTCGTAATTTCATGCTTTAGAGCTCACATCACAGAATCCACTAAGCAGGCAACATATAAAAAGGCAATGATTTTTTTCTTCAAAAGTCATGAGTGCTGTATGCAATGAAAATTTCTGCTCTCCCTGGAGCCTCTAAAAATAGCAAAGTGTAAATTGGTTTTGCCTCTAAGTATCTTTCATTTTTGTTTACTCTCTTTCTACTTTTAGACTGTAAGTTCCTCCAGGGCAGGCACTAGATCTGCAATTTTTATGTAATTCCCCACAGAAATTAAAGCAAATATAAACCTAGTATTACATATAAGATTAAAAAATAGTTTTGGAAATTGTGAATTGCTTTTTCTTTTCAACTTTTTTAAAATGAACTCAGGTGTTAGATATTTACCATCAGTAAATAATCTCATCTAAGAAACAGGCTGCAGAGGGAAAAGTGTTTTTCTTCCATACTGGGTAGTATGTGATGCTCCTATCCTGGTTTGGCCATTTCTGCTGCCTATTCTAGCCATTGCCCCCAGTGGTGAATGCTGCCCTTCATTTGTGTGACAAAAAACCCCAAATGGATTAGTTATGAATAACTTTAAGACTATAGTTAGGGATTTACTAAGACTAATATTAAATCATTAACTAAGACTTGGTTCAAGGCATATACTGTTTATGAAAAGAAAATGAATTCTTAGTAATAAGACAAACATTAATTAATTCACCTGTCAAATATAGACACATGGATTTATTAAATATTTATTAAAACATTTATATAAATGCACCATAATTAGTGGGGATATAAAGAAGACAACATTTTTACTTTCAAGAAGCTAAAAACACGTTATTTTTTTTCCATGGGAGAAAAATATTTACTCTTTCTATATTTTCCTAGTCTCAGCTGGTTTATAAGTAGAATTTCAATTTTAGATATTGTTAAAGCAAGACAACAAGCCCAAAATGGAGTTACTCATTCTAAGCCCCATGTCACCAAACTGAGACTTAATTCAGTTTCAGTTCTCCCAGAAATGGAACCTTAAAGCAGTCAGTCAGGAACCACCTGATCAGCACTAGTGGGGCTGTCTGCCTGACAGGCCCCTGCCATCCCCTGAAGGAAAGTAACTGCATTAACCCACCGCTTCTTGGCCTAGTTTACTTTCCTCGTTCCTGCTCCCTTCTGCAAGTCTTTCATTTTCAACAGCTCCCTGGAGCTCCTTTCTGTC
Source organism: Monodon monoceros (assembly GCF_005190385.1). Taxonomy (NCBI): domain Eukaryota; kingdom Metazoa; phylum Chordata; class Mammalia; order Artiodactyla; family Monodontidae; genus Monodon; species Monodon monoceros. The sequence continues at coordinate 71,028,795 of NW_021703783.1, read as the reverse complement.
TTTTAGACTGGATGCTGCCTGATTCAAATTGACTTTTGCTCAAATAAACTCTTAAAATGTTTACTATGCCTCAGTTTATCTTTTAACAGTTCTGTTAGTAACAGTAAGAAGCGGGGACCGAAGGAGACCCCTGACGGCCCCAGGAGCAACGAGCAACCAGACACGGTACCTGCTGAGCCGTGAGCTCGCTGCGTCTCCCGCCTCAGGAGGTGCTGGGTCCGTCCCTCGCGGAGCCTCGGCAGCTTCTGCCTGAGGAGCTTTCAGGCTTTATTTGAGCGTTTCTTTTCCAGACCGGGTCTAGAAACAGCCAGAGTTGGGCCGGGTGCGACTCAGAAACCCTTCCGGGTCAAAGGTTGGACCGCGTCCGACTCAGAAGGCGGACCGGGTGGAGGGTCGGACAGCCAAGGAGTTAGAAACAGGACTAGTTCCGGGTCGGACTGATTTAAGCCGGACTGGGCCTAGCCTGAGGTGTCAGGTGAATACAATTTTCTTTTAAGGCCGAACAAGCAGGTTAATTTTACCCAACATAATCCTGAATTACAGCGACCACAACAGAGAACTTTTTTTTTTTTTTTTTTTGCGGTACGCGGGCCTCTCGCTGTTGTGGCCTCTCCCGTTGCAGAGCACAGGCTCCGAACGCGCAGGCCTAGCGGCCATGGCTCACGGGGCTATCCGTTCCACGGCATGTGGGATTTTCCCGGACCGGGGCACGAACCCGAGTCTCCTGCATCGGCAGGCGGACTCTCAACCACTGCGCCACCAGGGAAGCCCCAGAGAAGTTTTAATGTAGATTAGTTTATCCATTTAGGAGGCGCCTCAAAGAAAAAGGGGTCTCAGCCAAGCGCTCACTATAAAGCGTAGAGGGAAAACCATTTTCCCTCCTCTTCAGCTGCTTGTGACCAGCCTGAGACCCGCTGGGACGCCTCGCGCGCTCTGGAGCCTGCAGAATCCTGAGGAAACTGGAAGAAGCCGGCAAAGGGTAAGAATTCTTATCAAAGTCAGCTCTCCTAGGCCTCTATCTGTGGTGCCTGGTCGCGAGAGAGAGGGAAACCTTCACGTTGTCCTTTCCTTTCAGATTGGCAGGCAAAAAGCATGTGTGAGAATTAAATATTTGAAGCATGACTTGTGAATTTGCTTTCGGATACCCACTGGTTGTCCACCTTTTCTCTCCCAGGAACAGCTGCCTTCTTGTTTATCTCATTTTGTGCCCTGAGAACTTGACTTGGCTTTCTGCCTGACTGGGGCACGTGGGTTCTTATGTGTTCAGGCAGCTCCACTATTAGGTTGGGGGACCCCCAAAATATGGCTGGACAGAAATGTGGATTGCATTCCATTGGTGGCTAGGGCCCTACTGTTGCCAACACTCAGAGGAATTACCTTTTTCTTGGTTGTCTTTGGGAGTGGCTCTGGATCTTGGGAGGGTAGTATTTTTTGCACTATCTTTGGGGATGCCTCTTGTCTCCTTGGAGTTGTTCAGTACTGTCAAGAATATTTACTTTTTGTCCCTGATGAAAATATTCAGAAGGATTTTTTAAGAGAAAACATTAATCAGTTTACTTTGACTCCCTGATATAGCCAAATCAGTACAACTAGTTTGACCCACCCTTAGATGTTGGTTGGAGAGACAAGCCAAAGTCTCAAGTCATTGTTTTTGGACTTAGTCCCATTGTGAAGTGGCTGGACAGAGGTACCATAGGAGCAGAAATACATCACTATTCTCAATACCTGATTTTCTAACCACTCTACCCCCCCAATTTTAAAACCTATACTAGTTAAAACTTACATGCATTCATCATCATACTCTATTTGATTTTACAAAGAACCAAATCCCTATTTTAGTTAATATAGCATACAGGAAAGATCACAGAATTTGTGATAAGTCAGAGGTTCAGTTTCTAGCTAAGTGAGTGTGGGCAAGTTACTCTTTGAGAATCAATTTTATCACCTCCAAAATGGGGAATAATCTCTACGTTGCACAATTGTGTTGAGATTTAAATGAGATAACCTGGTCCATGGTAAGTACTTGGTGATAGACAGCCTTTATTTCTAACTTTTTTCATTGACGTATAACTAGCATATAACATTATTTTAGTTTCAGGTATACAACATAATGATTCAATATTTGTATACATTACAAAATGATCAATAAGTCTCCTTAACATCCATCACCATACATAGTTATGATTTTTTTTCATGTGATGATAACTTTTATGTAATATAGTGTTAACTATAGTCATAATGCTGTACAATACATCCCCTTGAAAACTTTTTTCACCCACCTACCCACCCCACCTTTTCTGGAAACCACCAGTCTGTTCCCTGTATCTATCTAAGCTAGGGGTTTGCTTGTTGTTTGGGTTTTTTTTTTTTTTTGATTCCATATATAAGTGAGATCATATGGTATTTGCTTTCTCTGACTTATTTCATTTAGTATAATACCCCCAAAGTCCATCCATGGTGTTGCAAATGGCAAGATTCCATTCTTTTTTTATGAGTGAATAATATTCACTTATTCCATCTGCCAGAAACACAATTTGGCTTTTATAAACTAGTGAGTTTTGCATTATTGTACCTATCATATATAGATAAAATTTTAAAATGTAAGTTATAAGATCTATGTGTTTCTGTATATTTACGTATGTCTTCATATGTCATAGATGTGTGATTTTTTTCTACCTCCAGTGGTATCACCGAAGTTAATTTATAAAGAGGTCTATTTAATTGGCTTAAAGACAAGCATTTATGTAAATCAAGTATACTCTCAGAAATATAGAAACTAACCCAAATGTTTTTCAAGTTCATGTGATCTAAGACAATCTTCAGAAAATAAAATCTAGTTTAAGTTTGTTGGTTTAATTAAAACAGGCACGTCTTTAGAGTTATCAGCATTAAATATAAAACTTTTATTCTTCATAGGTTTAGTAAAAGTCAAATAAGCTCATGCTGTCTCTGTTCCAAAATTTGTCATCAAGAAAGATAATTTAAGGTGATGGTTAGCTGTTTAATGTCTCATCAGATTTTCATAAGTAATCTAAACATAATTGTCAAGAACAAGTAAATAGATTTATAAAAGTTTATAAATGAACTTTTCAACAATAATTCCGCCTTTTGGTATGTCTACTTTAAGAGTTTCCAAAATCTTTTTGGTAACTTCAAATCTTAAAGTTATACTCAGGTAAGTTAAATGATGGATATTAATTGAATATCTAGATTATTTCCAAATAAGATAAAATACTAAAATATTAACTGAACATAGATATATCAACTTTTGGTTTCCTTTTACAGAAGAAATAAAGATATTTGGGTTTATTGATAAACATTTTGTGCCACTTTGGAAAATTTACTATGAGGAAGAATATGCTTCTATAAATTATAAAATGTATTTATGTTTGCCAGTCCACAGAATGCTGTAATAGACAGCTCTCAATTGCTTACTTCTTAGTTTTCACTAGCAGTTAAGGACTCTGAGGCTTAAGAATTCTAATCAGTATATGTAATTAAAACTACTTAGAAATTATATGGGGGAAAGAAAACAACAGTGTATGAAAAGTAGGTAAGGAAAGTAGAATAACTGATTGTTCCAGAATGAGAACAAAAGAGTAAAAAACAAAGGACAAAATCTGAATGGATATTAAAAAGTTGTAGGTTTGTGGGAAAGGAATCTTTGGAAAGGAATCTTATGTGTGGTCAAGTGACTGATATTGGAATGGATTTATTTAAGTTTTAAAAAATGAATTTCATTTCAAAAGTACACTGGTACAAAATTAGAATTTAGTTTTCTCTCTTAAAAGGACAAGTTTTTCCCTTTTTTAAATTGAAGTATAGTTGATTTACAGTATTTGTTTCAGGTATACAGCATGGTGATTCAATGTTTATACATTATACTCCATTTAAAGTTATACCAAAATACTGGCTACATTACCCTCTGCCGTACAATATATCCTGTTGCTTATTTATTTATTTATTTATAATAAATTTATTTATTTTATTTATTTATTTTTGGCTGCGTTGGGTCTTCGTTGCTGTATGCGGGCTTTCTCTACTTGCGGTGAGCGGGGGCTACTCTTCATTGCAGTGCACGGGCTTCTCATTGCGGTGGCTTCTCTTGTTGTGGAGCACAGGCTCTAGGCATGCGGGCTTCAGTAGTTGTGCCTCGCAGGCTCTAGAGCGCAGGCTCAGTAGTTGTGCACGGGCTTAGTTGCTCCGCGGCATGTGGCATCTTCCTGGACCAGGGCTCGAACCCGTGTCGCCTGCATTGGCAGGTGGATTCTTAACCGCTGCACCACCAGGGAAGCCCTGCTTATTTATTTTATACATAGTAGTTTTTATCTCATAATCTTCTACCATCTTGCCCCTCCCCCCTTCCTTCTCCTCACTGGTAACCACTAGTTTGTTCTCTATAACTGTGAGTCTGTTTCTGTTTGTTATATTCATTTCTGTGTTTTATTTTTTAGATTCCACATATGTTATAGAGTATTTGTCTTTCTCTGTCTGACATATTTCACTAAGCATAATACTCTCCAGATCTATCCATGTCGTCACAAATGGCAAAACATCCTCACCAATATTTGTTATTTGTAGGCTCTTTGATAATAACCATTCCGACAGGTGTTAGGTGATATCTCATTGCAGTTTTGATTTGCCTTTCTCTGATGATTAGTGAATGTTGAGCATCTTTTCATTTTCCTGTTGGCCATCTACATATCTTCTTTGGAAAAATGTCTATTCAGATCTTCTGCCCATTTTTTAATCAGGTTGTTTTTTGGATATTGAGTTGTATGGGCTGTTTATATATTTTGGATATTAACCTCTTATTGGTCATATCATTTACAAATATTTCCTGCAATTCAGTAGATTGTCTTTTCATTTTTTTGATGGTTTTCTTTGCTGTACAAAAGTTTTAAGTTTAATTAGGTCCCAATGTATTGAAAAGAATACATTTTTCTTGGAGTATTAGTCAGCTCTTTGTCTTTATCAGGTTTTACATTACTTTAGAAAACCTAGTCTTTTCAATATTTAAAGAGCTAAATTTTGTTCACAACTATGTAACCATCTATATTTACCTTTAAAATTATCTATTGCCACTTTGGTAAAATAGATAATTAAGTGTTATTTCATAATAATCTGTGACCCTATTCATTCAAATGCTCAAACCTTTTGATGTTTTGACAACTTCCCAAAATCAAATTCTAAATGGAGTATTTTGACCTGAAATTAACTTTGAGATTCCCCTAAAGAATATCAAAGGATTTGTTTCTCACTTTGTAAAAGAGAGATGCTAAGTAAGAGATTTTATGTTTACTTGGTACATTAAATGACATAAGAAGAATTGTCAAATAAGTGATGATAAGCCTTCTTACATATTTGTATTTATATTTGTATGGTTGCAGGTTATCAGTAAAAGTGTTCTAGAAATTGTATGAAATTTCTAAAAATCTGATATATTATCAATCACCATTCCAGTCTTAACATATTGCAGGTCACAGAAATAACCAAATTTCATTGTCTGTTCTGTTATAAGGAACTCATCAAATCTTTAACCATGGACATTTTTAAGTCTTTTGTCATTTACAGAGAGTTATCGTTTTACCCTAATGCTTTCACAAAAGTGAGATTTGTGGAAAGAACTCTACCGAGTACTTTTGACCAACGACACTGCAGCCAAATTACAAGTCAAAACTTGGATGCATATTTCACAACTGAAGACATGTGTTCTACCTGACATTTGGTCCTGTGGAAATGCTGGAGGCCTCAAAATCAAATTGACTAGGAAAAGAAGTAGCTGACATCAAGCTAGACTACTTCCTCTCAAGACTTTCTTTACATTCTTCCTTTCCTCTCTGCCATCCTTTTCCTAATTCTTACACCATGAAACTCTTTATAATTCTTTTCTTCACCTTTTTTCTTGCTCTGGCCTAGAAAGATAATAATAATAATCTATAATCTAACCACCAAATGATAGTTGGATTTGCCACAATGCTAGTGATCCTGTAGTTCTTTCCATCACAAACTTCTCCCTGATATCCAAAGTCTCAGTGTCTCTGGAACAAACTCAGCCCCCTCTCTATAATGTCAGACTCCTAATCCTTAGCATCTATTTCCTTGTCTCTGGTTAACAACTCCAAACTAGCAGAACATTTCATTCAGACTCTGTACAAAGAAGGGGACACAAGGCAAAAGTAACCAGAATAAAACCACCTGTGCAGCCTATAGGCCCTTAAATTTTACTGGCCTCCATGGCAGTCACCTTTCCAGTCCTGAGCCACAGTCTCAAGTGGGAATTACCAGGAGGCATAGAAGATTCAAAATTAGTTTCCTTTGGCAGATCCCTACTGCCCTGGCTAGGAGTAAGTGCAAATGAGGCTGTGATCAGGAATCTCTCCTTAACTCTCATTGCAGAATCTTCTGTTAAAGCAGTAGATGCCTGATAAAAATCCCTAGACTCTCTGGCCAAAGTTGTTCTTGATAGTAGGATAGCCCCTGATAATAGGATATCTTTTAGCTGAGCAAGGAGGTGTTTGTGCTGTGGCCAACACTGTGCTGCACTTGGACTGAGATTTCTGGGGAAGTTGAGACTCAGCTACATAAGATCACTGAACAAGCCAGCTGGCTTAAGAAAGTGACTCCTTCAGGGCTTCCCTGGTGGTGCAGTGGTTGAGAGTCTGCCTGCCGATGCAGGGGACACGGGTTCGTGCCCCGGTCCGGGAGGATCCCACATGCCGCAGAGCGGCTGGGCCCGTGAGCCATGGCCGCTGAGCCTGCGCGTCCGGAGCCTGTGCTCCGCAACGGGAGAGGCCACAACAGTGAGAGGCCTGTGTACCGAAAAAAAAAAAGAAAAAAAGAAAGTAACTCCTTCAGTGGGGTCTTTCTTTGATTTGATTCTGATTGGTTTCAGTCTTAGGGACCATGGTACTGAAGTGCACTCCAGAAATTGGGAATTATCCTACATATAACAATCATAGTAGTCTCCCTGGTGTGCTGTATCCTCTCAAAAGCTTAAAATGCATGTTCACAGCCTCTACCCACCAAGCAAATAATCTCCCTAAGACTAGAACATCAGAAAAGAAACAAAGAGAATGACCAACTTAAAGAATGTGAACTCAACATCATGATCTGTGAATACCACACAGAGATCCTACAAAAGCTGAGAACTCCAGAGTGGTAGCTGGGAGTAGAGTTAATGCCTTAAAAGTTGATCATATCTCTCAGCCTGAAAGGCTGATAAAAAGGGGGGAATTTTTAAAAACAAGACAATTGGCCCAAAATGGAATTGCTTTTGTTAAACCCCATATCACCAAACTGAGGCTTAATTATACTTTCATCTCTCCCAGAAATAGAATCTTAAACCAGTCAATCAGAAGTCGCCTGATTAGCACTGGTTAGGTGATCTGCCTAATAGACCCTTGCCATCCCTAAAGGAAGGTAGCTTTGCAATAACCAACACACTTTTTGGCCTGGTATAACTTCCTTGTTCCTGTTCCCTTCTGCCTATAAAAGTCTTTCATTTTTACAGCTCCTTAGAGCTCCTTTCTATCTGCTAGATTAGATGCTGCCTGATTCAAATTGATTTTTGCTCAGATAAACTCTTAAAATCTTTAATATGCTTCAGTTTATCTTTTAACAATACTATTGTTAAAGAAAAATTATCCTGACACTTGTAAAAATGGCAAGAAAGACTTTATTCAAGACTATTGCAATAGGGGAGAGAAATCAAGCTCAACTCTGAATATAGCAAAGCCAGCTGGGGATTTTTAGTCAATAAGCAGAGTGAGGGGGTTAGTGGATGGAAAACTGAGAGGAGACATCCAGGGCAGGGAGATTCTTGCTAACGTGACTTAGAATTCTTACTGAAGGCAAGCCAGGATTATCAGATATCAACCATGGGGGATAAGGAATTTGATTATATTGAGGGTGGAGGGGTTCTCATTAAACTGATTCAAGCAGGAATTTTGCTACAACTAGACTATGCAGCCAAAGACAAGACCTAAAGACAAGGCCTTGTTGAAAAGATAGCTCAGAGGAGTTTGTCTAAAGTTTGATTAAAAAGAGAGTGTTACTATACTGATGCTGCTTTGCTAAATAGTTGAGTCAAAGTATCTTCAAGTCAGCTTGTATGATTGTAAAGGCAACCATGCATGGTGTACCAGGAAGCTCTCTAATGATCTTGAGACCCAGCCCTCCCACATACCTTCTTGGGTGGCTTGGATATGTCACTTTTCTGCTCAGGGCCAGTTTCCTCATCTGTAAAATAGGAACAATATCTGCATTAATGGACTATTTGTGTAGCAGATAAGATGATATATTGAAAATGCCTTGAAAACTCTAATTTGCTATGCAAATGAAAGGTACTTTTGTTGTCAAGATTGCCTGTCTCTTCCTTGTTCCAGTGAACTCAAGTCACTACCAGCCTGATGCCTTCCATACCACAGATTTAAGTAGGTATTACCTGCTATAACTCCCTCTGTATGTTGTTAATGCCTCTCTTGCAGCCTTTATGATTTTGTCTTGCAATTATCTAGTTACACAGCTTTTCATTCCGGTACTCTTTTCCCAAGACAGGCAACATACGTATTCTTCTTTGTGCTCTCAATTCCTGTGGCATATATTTTGGCTTCATTGAGTATTTGCTGAAAAGACAAATAGTTATTTCATAGTTCCAATAACATCTACTAAGAGTTCTTTGTTTCTCTAGTTTTCCTAAAGCAGCATCCTCCAGCAACCAAAGAAACTCTTTTCCTGGCTCTCCTTTTATATTAGCAGACCAGAATGAAGTCACATAGAGTTTATATTGAAGAAGAGCATGTGAAACAAAAATCACATGTAGTCGAATTTGTCTTTGAAAAAGGCCTTGAGTAGCCCTTTGTTTCTCTCTTGCAACCTCTTTCATTAGGTCACTGAAAGCAAAAAAAAAAGAGGATTTCACATGAGATCTTTTAGGTGAGCAAAGCTATTTTTTTCGTAAGTTAAGTGTATATATACTGGTGTTGCCTTGTACTGTTGGGTCCTACCTAATTCCCCTCCTCTGATTTTCTTTTCCTCTTAGCTGGAAACTTGTCATTCTTGTTATTCTTGTTTAGGTTCAAACCTACATTCGTTTCTATCAAAGGCTCTGCAAGGTAAGAGAACTCAATGTTATGGTTCACCATGTGGGCAATTAGCCGCAAATTGTTGTCCCAACTAGTTTGGCCTGACCCTAATTATTCGTCCCAATTACGTTAGTGGATTTTTACCTTCTTCCCAAGATCACATTCTCTGCCTCATGCTTCATGAGTTAACTGCATACCTGCCTTACCTTGATGCATCAGCCTCTGTCTGAGGAATCTGCCCGGTATCCTGTTCCTCTAGGAGGTGGCAGTGGACTTAACAATTGCTAATCAGCTTCTCCTCATACATGTGGGAGTTCTAATTTCTTTCTCTTGTTCTCACAGTCTACCTACATTCTTGCTATATATTTCAGATAGCTTTACCTGTCAGTACCTTTGCCTATATTGTCAACAAACCGATCAAGTACTTTTTTTTTTTTTCAATTGCAAATGGGACTCTGCCCCAAGCCCAACAGCTGGTTCCAGGTCCTCACTTTCCTATCTTGCTACTGTGAATCTCATCATCATATCATCACATCATGAATCTAACTCAACTGCAGCAGCTCAGATGAATGGGTGCCTTTTTAAAGAGGCCAGACTATTGTCAACCACAACTACTATAGTATAAATAGAATTAAACCTTTAACACAAGAATCATGTATTAAACATTAACATATTTCCTCACACATCAACTATCTGGTGGATTTTATTTTTAGAAGAAAATGAATATCCAAACATTTGTCTTCAAAGCATTAATTCTTTGAGTCATGAAGGGGTATTTTATTTAGGGAACAGAATCCAACAATAGATTTAACTCATAACCTTAAAATGTACTCAAAAGGTGATGTAGAATGATCTCTTCATCAGGAGAAAATGAGGAGGAATGAGAGCCATGGTGGTCACTATGAGATCTGTTGAATAAAAGTGATTAATTTCACAGATATGGGATTCATGGTCTTCAGTTTGAAATTTTTATATACTGTATCTCTACTTATAGAAGAATCCTGCATATGAAAACATTGATTTATCAAACAGTTTAATTTTCTTGGAGAGTTTCCAGCAGTGTGTGTTTTTTTTAAAGAAACACATATATACAGTTCTGTATCTTGAATTAGATTTAGAAAGTGTTGGAAGTGGGCTATAAAATCAAATTCAGGAATGAGGCGATGGTGAAGATTTAGACTTATAAGACAGACCAAAATGAGAATTGGCTCATTTGTGTAGCTTCAGTCTCCAAACACCTGACCTGATATGATAAGAAGTATGCCTTATTTCACATAATAACATGATTTGAATTAATTCTTTCCTACTGCCTGTTTTGCCTTCAAGCAATTGCAATACCTTTGACCCAGCTGCACAAACATAGCAAAATCATGGTTCTTTATAGGCTCTTGGTTGTGTGAAGGAACAGCAATAAAAATCAAAGTGAGTTTTAGGAGTATCATGTGAAAAGCTGTCCACATGTTGAAAGGTACTTGCTTTTTGCAATTCAAAACCCTCTCTTCTAAGGAAAAAAAAAATCAAGACTCAAAAATCATGATTGGATTTCCATTGATATCTCGTTATTACTAGGAGTCCTGTGTGGTCCTAACATTTACTACTTTGTTATATGAGTACATGGAACAGTATAAACACTCTGACCCTTAACTCAGGCTCTCATCAACCATACCCCATGCCTTCCTAGTCTGGTCTGTTATCAACATAAAAATTGAAAAATATATGATTTAATAACCATATTTAATTAATTTACCAAATAGATTCAAAGCAGGCATAGTTAGAGCTATTAGGTAGCTGATTTTTTTCTGTGCACTTTATAAAAACAGAAAAACGAACATTGTTCAGAGAATAAAAAGATTGAGCAATGTATTTTCTGGGGTAATGGTTTGAAGGGGCCTGGCGCAGAGGAGGGTGGGAAAATAAAAAGATGATGTACAGCATGATTTTTCCTTGAAGCTCTTTTCAGCTTTTTACAAAGCATGACAATACTTTACTAGTCTGTTTTCCTGACTGTGATCGTAGCTTTTAAGTCATACACTTAAAGAGAAAAAAAAAAAAGCATTCTCTCTACTGCTCCCAGTCTTGAGAAAAATTCTGTTTCAGGTTTACTGAAGTCATTTGGTATTTTGATGGAGATCGGATAAGACTATATATTCCTCAGGAAAGAGCAGTGTGGGAACATGGCATGTACGAACTCATATTAAGAAACAATTATAAACAATCTGAAGAAAACTGGGGTTTCATGAACATCAAAACAGGAAGACAATGGTATAAAAATAATCTAAGAGTTGATCAGGTTTACTGGGGGAAAAAATGCCTGCTATTGTTACCATTATCAGCCCACTAGAATTAACAAAAAATGTTTTTTGCTGTAAATACTGTTGACAAGGGGAAGTTGGTCTAAGGTTAGCTTTTTGCTTTAATTGCCTGGGAATCAACTATCATTTTATTTCTGGGTTCATTCCACTAATTTATAGCCTAGAAACACACATGTGGGCTTAATTCATGGAGAGCTAAGCTAATCTCCTATCTGAGCTCACTCAGCCTCATCATTCAAATTCCCCCAGTGATGGGGGAATTTTTTTTTTTAAAACATCTTTTATTGGAGTATAATTGCTTTACAATGGTGTGTTAGTTTCTGCTTTATAACAAAGTCAATCAGCTATACGTATACATATATCCCCGTATCTCCTCCCTCTTGCGCCTCCCTCCCACCCTCCCTATTCCACCCCTCTAGGTGGTCACAAAGCACCCAGCTGATCTCCCTGTGCTATGTAGCTGCTTCCCACTAGCTATCTGTTTCACATTTGGTAGTGTATATATGTCCATGCTACTGTCTCACTTCGTCCCATCTTACCCTTCCCCCTCCCCTTGTCCTCAAGTCCATTCTCTACGTCTGTGTCTTGATGGGGGGATTTAAAGGACAATTATTTTCTCTTTATTTCCATAATTTCATGCCTGTAAATCTTCATATTTCTTACATGATTTCATAAATTATATATCACTTCCAAATTGGTTTATAATTTACCTCACTCTTGCAAATAAAGTCATTTGCTTAAAGTCTCTGAAAATGATATATGTTAAACTAGTTGTAAAAGAATTTGAGAAGCATGAGGTTGTTTTAAATCACCTGCGCCTTGCCTGGAAAGATAGAAAAAGTAAAACATACTGTAAAACAATGACAAAGAGAGACGAGGAGAGACAGCAAGTGAAAGATTTCAAGAACTACTTTTCCTTTCAATGATTTTGTTCTTAGGATTATTTTTCACACGCACACACACACACACACAGAATCTGTAACAACTCACAACTCTTCTCAATAATACAGTCCCCCTACTCCACCCCCATAACCCCTATGCTACCCATGCCCATTTTGCCTCTGAGGGATATCTTGGATTTGAAAATTGTGATTGTTTAATATCTGCCTTACAATTCTCAAGAAATTTTCAAGTTCAGTACTATTTCCTTTAAGAGCATGTTATCAATTCCAGGATGTGACTGTATACAAATGACCCTAAATCATTTCTTGATTTATAAAATTAATATTTCTAGATAACAGAGAGATTGTATTTTCTAATCCCTTTTCCATAGCCTTTCCTAACCATCATGGATTTTCTAACGCTCTACTTTAGAAGCAGTAAGATTATTAGATACTAGCTATGTAAACATGTTTAAAATATGACAGTTTCATATCAGAAATTTAACCAAATCTATAAATTGAATACATTAGTAACTGCAATTAATATTGCAAAGTCCCCACAGTTCAGTTGACATATGGCTCCATTGATTATAACTTATATCAAAACAGAATGAAATTTATTTAGCAGAAAATTTTGGCAATTTATGTTTATAGTAAAAAAGGCTCAATTTTTACATAGTTATGTAATCCTGGATAAATGAATGAAAAAGTAATTTGAGTTTTATTTTTGGAGCTTTTGCCCTTTTCATACACAGGAAGGTGAATTCAGTGGTTAAAAATACAAAAAATAATTATTATAATTCATTCAAGACTGTCTATGTAGCACATTATCTTTACAAGGATACATAGCCCACCAATTTATTTCCAAGCTATCACAGACAAAATTACTTAAAAAGAAGTTTCCTCACTAACTAAAGTTAATACTCAATTACCCATTATTGAAATGGTAGATAAACTAAGGTGAAATATATTCAGATATTTTGATATCTGAGCAATAAGTCATTTGGCTTCAAGGACAAGCATGTAAATCTTAGCTGTATGTCTTGGGGGAACTTTTCTTTTAATACTGTGCTTTTTATATTTTTCATCTGTCAAAGTAATTTATAATCTGTAAATTGTCAGCATAAACATCGTAGTAATGCTTTGCAAGTGTTTATGAAAACTTTGGGCAACATTATTGTGCAAATCTGAATTCAGATACCTTATAATCAACCATGAAAACCCAGCTTTGCCTCTGGGGTAAAAATTCACTTATGCCTTTCAGTTGCCTTTTTGTATTGCAGAGACTAGAAAGCTAAAAATTTTCTTGTTTCCCAGGGAGTTCCTTGGTGGTCTAGTGGTTATGATTCTGGGCTTTCAGTGTTGGGACCCAGGTTCAATCCCTGGCCTGGGAACTGAGATCCCGCAAGCTGCACGGTGTGGGAAAAAAAAAAAAATTCCCAATTCCCTTGTAGCCATCACTCTAAATGGGATTTAACTTTATAACTTTATATATTCAGATGCACTGGTACAAGATTTGAATTGAATTCAGAACTGAGTTATTTGGAACAAAAGGTAAGGCATCCATCCATTACAAGGCATCACAGTAACAATACCAATTACTGAAAAATTTGACAGAGGAACCTTAGCAATGGTAGTGAGACTCTGGAGCTGATAGTTGTAGAAGTGACGTCTTAACTGCACCAGCAGCATCCTGCTCACGGCAGAGCTGCTGGTCCCATAGTGGTCTGATTCTGTAGTTTATAATTTCTACCACAGAGTCTTTCTTCCCAGAGAACACAGGTTTAGGGAGTCTTTGTCCACCCAAGACACACCTAGAAAATCTGGACAGGAGCTGCAAAATGACGCATGGGAGCAACAGCCTGGGCAAGGTAGCCTGTTAAAACAGATGAAGAAATTTAGCTCAGAGAGGTTAAGGAACTGTCCTTGGGTCACATTGTAAGATACTCTGTGAGAGAAATTCAAATTTAGTATGACTCAGGCCAGAAGGCAGCAGTACATCAATACTAGTGGTTGAAATATTGAAATATTTCTGTAATGGTTGGTAAACAGCCACTGCCTTGAGTCCTCTGTATGCCCCTGACCCTTCGCTTAGGACCCAGGGGACTTCCTTAGCAGCTAGAAATGAATAGATAATGCCTGGTGTAGCAGGGGGTAATTAGTATTTTAGCCATTTCTTTTCTGATTGTATGACTTGTGCCATCTAATTGCTAAATATTTTTATTTTCACTCCTGGGTGTGACTCTTCAGGCAGGTGCTTTTTACCACACCAGGTTATGTCTTTGCTTAATACTTTATTGAATTCAACAGAATACTTAGATTTCAAACTGAAGTAACATAATTTTTATCTCTCCTTAGAGCAATAATGCCATTACTGTTTTTGGAGGAGGGAGAAAATGCTAGAAACTCAGCAATCCTCTGTCATCAGAGGTGGTTCATCCAAAGATGTCAATCTATAAAATTTTATTTTGACAGGTGGATAGCAGCCTTATAGCTCTGGTGAAATGCTTAACAAATTGAAAAATGAATTTGAGATGAAAGCCATCTATCTTGGTGCTAATAACAAACACAGAGCATAATCTTGAATACATAAGATTTTATAACTTTCACATTTGTAGAGAGCCAAGAGAAAATAAGCCAAAGGCCATTAAGCTATACAGTGCTATGCAACTGAGTTATTTTACTTCAGGAAACACTAGGTGTTATGACAAAATTCTTTACATTTATACCTCTTGGCATCTGGGTTTGACAGCTGCATTTAGCAACAAACATACAGAATAACTCTCTTCTTATTATTGCTTGTTATCATAAATTACTCCCAAATTCTCAAAATGCAAAATTCCCCAGACTTTCTAGACCCTTGATCAGTAATGAGTGAGTCATTACACAAAGACTGCTGGGATGATCAGCCTTTATCCGAGAAATGGAAGATAGATTTTTTTGTCTTTCCTGGCACCTAATTCTGCTGTAAAATAAATGTGTCATAATTTATTTAAAGTTCAGGGAAAAGAGAAAGCCCAAGAGTTCCTGAAGTGTAGTGTACTTACCTCATGGAAAAATTATATCTGGTCAGATAACTGCTACTACTGAATTTAAAAAATAATACTAAACATAATAGCATAATGGATGAGAGTAGAAGTTGGAGAAGTCACAAAATTCTCAAAACAAAATACAAATGTTCCCATCTCTAGGCTTTACAGTTTTACTGGGAGAATTCAATAAAGAGTGAAAACAAAATTGTTTTTTAAAATATTAAAATAGTTGAAAAATAATGCTTGATATTGTGGTAAGCATGGGGAAATGAAAATGCATATTTATTCCACTCTGTCCTAAAACTCCACTAATATGAGTACAAATAAATATATCAATAAATAAAATATTTTTACAGAGCAGGCTACTGCCCTCATAATCAAAAAGAATAGGAGAGGAGAAAATAGAAGAAAGTTGGTAATAAAAATTTAGATGATGGAAATAGTAACTGACTTAGCAGAGTGATGAAAGCTGAAACTAAGTACTTGCATTTATCATTTACTAAATATTTATTCAGCACCTACTATGTACCAGGCCCTGTTTAGAGAGAAGCAATAGAGCAGTGAATTAAAAAGGCAAAAACTCTGCCCTTTTGGAACTTAAATAAAAGAACCCACAGAG
Source organism: Monodon monoceros (assembly GCF_005190385.1). Lineage (NCBI taxonomy): Eukaryota > Metazoa > Chordata > Mammalia > Artiodactyla > Monodontidae > Monodon > Monodon monoceros. The sequence goes on along the minus strand of NW_021703783.1, from coordinate 71,012,865 downwards.
AAGAAAGTTGATTTGTATCACAAAACTGTAGAGAGGCTGAAAACAAATTTAGGGCATAAAGTATCAGATTCCTTCTCCTACTCACAACAGCTAGTGTCTTGCACCAACCTTCCAAGTGTAAGAAATATGGCTCCTGCTTCCCTTCCATCTTCCAAACCTTGAGCAAAATGACTCATGCAGCCAGTGCTAATGGAGAACCATAGCAGGTGGGGCATCCTGGGAAATGTAATTCCAGTTTGTCTAAGTTGACACAGTGCAAAACCACAGAGAGAAAGATTTGAGATTCAGGAAACAAGGGAGCCAAGAAAAGAATGAGGTAAGAGTACTTTGAGGATAATAAAGGGACGTTCAAGGAAAAAACAATTGAGCAAAATACCTAGAAAGAAATCAACCCATATTGGAGCAAGAGGACAGAGGGCCCCAAGAAATTGGATTTAAGAAAAATGTGAATTCAAGTGAACTGATTAACTGAGGTGTTTGGTTACAATAAGAGGTGTTTTTGAGTTCTTGTTGGAAAGCAGTTAAAACTACAGGAAAATAAAGAATAGATGTACAAGAAGCAAAGTGTAATCATAACATTCTGCACTGCTCAGTTGTTAATGGTATTTACATCATTATAATCATCTCTTCATTGAGTGGCGATTCAACAAAAATTAAGAAGAAATATATGGAGAGGAGGAAAGGTAGTATTAGAAAACTAAAACAACCTTATTCGTGGTAGGGAGTAAGAATATAGCATGTAAGCTCTTTTAATTAATTGTTTTTAGGACAGTTTTACATTGACAGAAAAATTGAGCTTATAGTACAGAATTCTCAAGAACCCCTCCCACACACATACAGTTTCCTCTATTATTCATATCTTGCATTAGTATAATATATGTGTTATAATTAATGAACCAATATTGATAATCATTACTACCTGAAGTCTGTAGTTTACATTAAAGTTTACACTTTGGTTATATAGTCCTGTGCATGAAGGAAGAGGATAAAATGCATAATGTCATGTATCTGCCATTACAATATCATAAGAATAGTTTCCCTACCCCCAAATTTCCCCTGTATTTCATTTATTCATCTCTTTCCCTATTACCCAAACCTCCAGCAATCACTTCTCTTTATACTGTCTTTATATTTTTGTCTTTTTTCAGAATGTCAAATAGTTGGAATAATACAATAGTTAGCCTGTTCAGACTGGCTTCTTTCACTTAGCAATATGCATTTAAGTTTCCTCCATGCCTTTTTGTTGCTTAATAGCTCATTTCTTTTTATTGCCAAATTAATATTTCATTGTAGGTATGTACCTTAGTTTATTTATTCATTTACCTATGAAATGATATTTTGGTTGCTTCTCGTTTGGGGTAATTATGAGTAAAGCTGCTAGAAACATTTATGTACAGATTCTTATATGGACAAAATGCTTTCAACTCATTTGGATTAGTACCTAGCATAATGACTGCTGTATAATATGGTAGGATTATGTTAAGCTTTGTAAGAAACTGCCAAACTGTCTTCCAAAGTGGCTGGACCATTTGCATTCCCACCAGCAATGAATGAAACCACCAGGTATTCTGCATCCCTATCAGCATTGGCCATTGTCATATTTTGGATTTTAACCATTCTAATATCTGAGTAGTCATATCTAATTGATGTTTTAATTTTCAGTTCCCTTATGACATGATGTTGAACATCTTTTCATATGCTTAGTTGCTATGTGTACATCTTCTTTGGTGACGTGTCTCCTCACATCTTTTCCCCATTCCTAAATTGGATTGTTTTCTTATTGTTGAGCTTTAAGAGTTCTTTGTTTATTTTAGAGACAAGTCCTTTATGTGTTTTACAAATATTTTTTCTCAGTCTGTTGCTCATATTTTAATTTTCTTAATGGTGTGTTTATAGAGCAGAAGTTTTAATTTTAATAAAGTCTAACATCTATTTTTTTTCCTCAGGGATTATGCTTACAGTGTTGTATCTAAAAACTCAAGTTCACTTAGATTTTCTCCTGTTGTATTCTAGAAGTTTTATAGTTTGTGTTTCCATTTAGGTCACTGATTCACTTTGATTTAATTTTTGCTAAAGATGTAAAATCTGTCTAATTTCTTTCTTTTTCCACAATGATATCCAGTTGTTCCAGCACCATTTGTTGAAAAAATATATTTTTTTCTTCATTTAATTGCTTTGTTCCTTTGTCAAAGATCAGTTGACTCTATTTGTGTGGGTCTATTGCTGGTGTCTCTTTTCTGTTGATCTATTTGTGCATTCCTTCTCCAATGCCATGCTGTCTTGATTACTGTAGCTTTAAAGTAAGTCTTTGAATTCGGTGATGTCATTCCTCCAATTTTGTTCTTCTTTAGTCTTGTGTTGGCTATTCTGGATCTTTTATCTTTTTAAATAAATTTTATAATCAGTTTGTTGATATATTCAAAATAACATGTTGGCATTTTGATTGGGATTGCATTGAATCTGTAGATCAAGTTGAGAACAGGTATTTTAACAATATTGAGTTCTCTTTTTCATGAACATGGAACATCTCTCCATTTATTTTGATCTTTGATTTCTTTCATCAAAGTTTTATAGTTTTCCTCAAATATAGTTTCTGTACAATTTTCATTAGATTTATGTCTAAACATTTCATTTTATAATGCTAATGTGAATGGTATTGTGTTTTAAATTTCAGATTTCAATATTTTGTTACTAGTATATAGGAAAGCAATTGACTTTTGTATATTAACCTTGTATTCTACAAACTCGCTATAATAGCTTATTAATTCCAGGGACTTTTTTGGTCAACTCTGAGATTTCTAACTATATAATCATGTCATCATCAAACAAATACAATTTAATTTTAGTTCCCAATCTATATAACCTTTATTTCCTTTCCTGTGTTATTGCATTCTAGTACAGCGCCAAATAGAAGTGCTGGGAAGGGACATCCTTGCCTTATTCCTGATTTTAAGGGGAAAGCAACCTTCATCAAAGAAGGAATTCAGACTATAATGTGTAAAATTTTTAAAGGCAATAAACAGACTGTTAAGTGAGTTATTTTAAAATATAGAGTTAAATATTAGATAAAACTGTTAAAAATAAAGAGTTTGCCTCTGCGGAGTGGAATGTTGAGGATAAGGAGGAGTGATGAAGGGGCCTGCTGTTTATCACTATATCTTTCTGTACTGTTTGACTTGCAAAACATATGTTACTATGAGTATTTTAATAATTTTCTTCAGAATAATGTCATAAGTAATTTTGATAAGGCCTATTTTGAGACTAACTGGGGACAACTTATGTAAATCAATTAACATACTTTCTGGCACATAGACAGAAACCACTGAATCTTATTCACATAACTGAAGAGAAAAAGGTGATGATGATTTTAGTAGCAATCATATTAGTATTACTTTCATAGAGAATATCAACTGGAAAGTAGAAGAATAGTGATAAATTAAGATCCATGGTTGGATTTTAAAGGACTGATAGTAGGTGATTAGTGGTTGCTTAATAAATCCCTATAGACAAACTTATAAAAGAATCATTCATTTGACTTGGTTGTGACAGCCTTGCCTTACTGGAGTAGGTAGGCATTAGCTTCTGATAGGCAGAGGAGGAAAAAGAAAATGGATTAGATTTTTTTGTTTTTGTTTGTTTTTCCTCTCTGTTGGCCCAAATTGGCCCAAAAAAAAGGGAAATGCAAAGAATCTGGGAAGAGTGTCTGAATTCTTTTGGCATTCACTCTGGGCACATCTTTTTAGTTCTTTCCAGGTAGTATTTGATTAGATGTTATTTCTACAATGCTAAACATTTAATTCACCTCCTTCTCCTTTTTTTATTTCCATTTCTCTCATTGGATAGTGAATCAATATGAAGTCAATATATTAAAAACATAAGATCAATATAACTCACCACACACCTTTATCTCATCTGAAAACTGCATCCTTCCAAATGAAGTCTTTTCTTCCAACAAAAAATGATATGCACTTTAGACTCTATGTATCAGTCATAAAACACATCGTTTTTTCCTCACTCCAGTGATAAGAATTGAATTTGGGGACTTTTGCTTTAAAAAGTAAGGCAGACCAGATACTGGAAGACCATCCTTCTATTTAACAACCAAGTCCTTGATAAAACAAAACTTCAGTGCACTTTGAGGTATACAGTAAATAAAAGAAAATTTCTAAACAGCTCTCAAATTCCCCATCTTAAACACTACTAGCCCCTACCCCTTTGAGAGGGAAAGAAAAAAAAAAAAAAGACCGCTGAAACAAGGGCAGGGAGCAATGAAAAGTAAAACATTAAAAGGTGGTCTCTCTCTGAAGGAAAATGGTACTATCAGTCTATGTTTCTTTTTTATGCTGCGTAACAAACTACCATAAACTTAGTCACTTAGAGCAAGATACATTTACTATCTCACAGTTTCTGTGGACTAGTAGTCTTAGATTAGTTGAGTCCTCTGCAAGGCTGAATCAAGCTATCAGCAAGGTCCGGGTTCTCATCTGAAAACCTGTTGGAGAGGGTTTGTTTCCAAGTTCACTAATGTTGGAAGAATTCATTTTCTTGCAGTTTGAGACTCATGATAGCTTCTTTCTTCAAAGTCAGCAAAGAGAACAAGATTTTAGAGCAAGTCAGCTAAGATAAAGTCAGCTAAGATAATGGAGTCTTATATAATGTAACATAATGATCAGAATAGTATCTGATCACTTTTGCCATAGTGGTTGGAAGCAAGTTACAGGTCCTGCCCATACTCAAGGAGAGGGCATGTACACCAGGAGGTGGGAATCATGGTGGCCATCTGAAAGTCTGTCCACCATAAGACTAATATTGGTCAGGATTCTAAGGACAATGAAATGGAAAAGGGTGGAACTTGAGATTCCTTCATTTAGCTAATAACTCGAAAGGGCATAAAAGGATCACCAACTGTCCATACACTATATGGCTTCTTGTAAGGACATAAGGAAGGAGGTAAGTGAGTCTTTCAGATGTTTAACTACATAAGGAGCATCATATTGGTTCCAAACAGCTTGTACCAATTTATATTTCAAAATCATCTCTGGATGATAACCTTCTCAATTTAGGCTTCCAGCACTCATACATAATAAAATCAGTGAAATTTGGGTTTATTACAACAAATGCAAATAAATGCTTAAGGAAAAATTAAATGAATGAGAGTCTGTAAAAATAAGAAACAGCAGAGTTATGCTCCCATAGCACTTAGATATTGAAATTATCAAAAATGGTTTATAAACTGTGAATTAAATATTACAAAAATTTAAAAATGAGATTTTATTTTTAAAATAACTCACTAAAAAATAACAAGCCATATTTTTAAAAATAAATTTTTCATGAAAATTGTTAAAATCAGAGGATCAGTGAAAGAGTTAAAAAGCAGATTAGGTACAACTAAGAGTACCTAAAAGAGAGAATTAGTACATTGGAAGATAAAAGTAAAACACACAGACTCCTGCATAAAGAGAAAAGAAAATGAAAGATATTTTTTAAATGGCCTGAACAATGGAGAAAACAGAATGAGTTAGTATAATGTATACTCTACCAGAGTCTCAGGAAAAAGGATAGATAGTATGAAGAATAAGTTATATTTGAAGAGATAATATCTGTAATTTTTTTTCAGATCTGATGAGAAATAGCACTCTACAAATGCAAGAGATGAAATTAATCCCAAATAGAATAAATAAAAAGAAATTCACACCTAGATCCATCGTAGTTAAACCTCAGAATACCAAGCTGATTTTAAAATTTATATAGAATACCAAAAGCCTGAGAGTAGCCAAGACATTACTCAAGATGAAGAATAAAAAGGGACTGCTTGCTGTACCATTTATCAAGTCTTATTATAATGCTGTTTTAATTAAGGTGGTGGTGTAATTCTGCAGGAAAGTGACCTGTGGAACACGCGGCACGCGCACGTACACACACTCGGAGAGGGAAAGAGAGAGCCCCAAAATAGAGCCACGCATATATGCAAACTCAGTGTATGACAGAAATAGCCTTGCAGACCATGAGGAAAAGAAGGAACAATTTAATAAGCGATGCTTTTATCAATTTGGATAAAATTAAGTTGGACCTTTACCACACACCATACACAAAAATATATGCCAGATGGCTATGCCCTTAAATGTAAGAGGTAAAACTTTAAAATTTTGGTAGAAATTGTATGAGAACGATTTCTGATTTGGGGTTAGGAAATGATTTAAAATACTGAACATAGAAGATAAGATTAATAAATTTAACTATCTTAAAATTAAGAAATTCTATTTATAAAAAGGTACCATGAGGAAAGTGCAAATTAACTCTATGTTGTAGATAGTATCTCTAACATACATAACCAATAATGAAATGATACCTAAAGAATAAGTAACACAACTCAATAAGAAAAATAAAATAATCCAGGGAAAATGGCAAAAAAAAAAAAGAGTAGACATATCACAAAAGAGAAAACATGAAGAGACAATACCCATATAAAATTAGGTTCAGTCTTATGATCCAGAAATGCAAATTAAATTCCAGTGAATTTACTTTGGCCACAAATTAAGAAGTCTGCCAAGGTCAAGGATCAGCATGTTGAAATATAAATTTATAGAAGCACATTGGAAACAATTTGGTCCTATTTTAGATGGTTGATCATAAAATTCCAACAATTGGCAATTTTATTCAAGGTATCAGCCTGAGAAAATTCTTGAGTTTGTATACCAATAGATTTTTTTTCGAAAAATCATAACAGCATCATTCATAATAGAAATGTGAAATGAAAACAACAAGAAAATCATAGTGTATTCACTTAATGGAAAATTATACAATATGTCAATGACACTTAGAAGTATAATCTTAGGTTAAAAAGTCAGCTGCAAGAGAGGACTAGACATAATGATTCAATTTTTGTAAAGCTCAAAACCAAGCAAAGCCAAACAGAATATTATTTAGTAATGTGTGTGTTACTAATCACAATGACGATAATGATAATAAAAAATTAAGATTGGCACAGTGCTTACTATATGCAAGGCCTCTTTCTGCATGCTACAAATGTATTAATATAATTCTTATATGAGATAGATATTATAATTATCCCCAAAGTAGTAATTTGGAAACTGTGGCGAAAAGGGGTTAAGTAACTTGCCCGAAGTAATTGGTCTGACTCAGAGTCTGCATTCTTGACGATTATGCTATACTACATAGATATGATAGTTGGGAGGTGTGTGTAAAGCAGGGAGATGGGATGGGGAGGAGTGCACAGGTTGATACAAAGGAATTGATAACATTTAAGTTTTTGGTCCAATGCTGAGTGATAGGTATGCATTTTAATATTTCTACCTTAACATTCATACATATTATACATATTATTTTGTGCTTTCAAAATGTATGTAAATATTTTTGAATGAATAGAATTTGATGATAATTAGGCTGTCACCTGAATATCTGCTTTCAGTATCTTACTAGGTTAGATCTGCTTTGCCCTACCATTCTTCTTAATGGTGGGTCTCTTCTAAGCATCACTAATTGTGTATTTCCCAGTACTAGGCATTGTCCTAAACATTTTATGTGCTTTTGTTCTCTTATTATTCACAATAATCCTGTGGTAGATATTTTTATTATTCCAACTTGACTGTTGAAAAAAACCAAACAAACAGTGTATAGAAGGAAGTTAAGTAACTTGCTCAAAATCACACAGCTAGGTAGTGCCAAAATCAGAGTTTTAACCATTCTGTCATAACATCTGTTTTTATGAGCACAGGTTAATCTCATCCACCTAAAGCAGAAGGTAATAGTAAATTAATTATAAAATATGTAGACTGTCCCAAAGTTACATACATGACTTTTTTGTTAGCTATAATCACCTAAGCCAGTGGTTTCTAAGCACTGTTTTATTTACCCTTTGTTCAAAGTAAATTGATATAAATTTACAGAAGCCCAATATATAAAATTGATAAAAACAAAACTTCTCTGGTTTGAGTAGATGAAAATCCACCTACACTGATTTCCCAGTAGTTCTACCAAATATATTTGTAAAACCTACAACATTTTATGGATAACTGAGAGGTGTTGGTGATAGATTGGATTACTGTGTCCATTCTTATCTCCATTTCTATTATGGAAATGTATATCCATGCCCTTTGCCAAGATAAGTAGGCATATGTAGACAATATATTTTCCCTCCTTGCCTGTTGCTCTTGAGCTTGGCCATGTGACTTGCATATGCCAATGGAATAGTAGCAAATGTGACACGAGCAAAGATTTTAAATACTGTTGTGTGATTTGCCTTGGATTCTTGTGTTCCTGCAATGAGAAGAGCATGCTCTGTGTAGCTACTTGTTCTACAATGGAATATATGGAATAAATACAACCTGACCTGCAGGTGAACTCACTGAACCCAGTTAAGCTCAACCAGGACCAGCCAAACTTCAGTTGACCCACAGACATAGAAGCAAGAAAAAATGTTTGTTATGGTAAGCCACTGAGATTTAGGGATTGTTTGTTATATAGCATTATTGCAGTAAAATCTGTCTAACACTATAAGTGTGTTATAATTCAGAAAATAGTATTAACAAAAACATAGAAGTCTAAATTATAGCAAGTTTCTCAGCATTTAAAACACTTTCATGAGAGGCAGTACCGTGTAGTAAAGAAGCATGGCCTCCGATGTCTGGCAGATTTGGTTAGAGGCTGAAGTTACTGAATGTCTGGGCCTCAGTTTTCACATCTAACAAATAGACAAATGGTTTGGGTAGATTAGAAATTATATATGTAAAGAGTTTAGAGCATGTGAACATTTAACAAATGGTGGTTTATTACTATTATATAGTCATTCTATATAAAGCAAATTAATGGAGACACAAGAACCTCTTTTCAAAAGAACATCTTCAGAACAGAGATACCTTATATTTACCTCTGTTTTATCTCCATTCTTGTTCCAAGCAAAAGAGTGACAGACTCACTATGTGTATGGCACATATTCAAAATAAGGTGTTAGGAAAAAAAACAGAGTATGCCCCAATAACTTGAGAGCCTTGTCCAGTTTCTTATTTTTCTGCGAGTAATATTAGCAGAGGAAAGGACCTTGCTTATTAAACTGTGATCCCACAGTGCCTATTTGACAACAAGCATTTAACTTTTCATTTTCTTATTGTTAAAGATTCTGAATATGCTTGACATTTCTTGTAAAAAATTTACTTATCTATTATGCACCACTAAATTTGTGTGGTGTCCTACATTTGAACTCATCTTCTACAACACACATAATATGTTGAAAAATGTCTCTTTTTTTCCATGGCCTTCGTGATACGACTCATTCCCTCATGGGTAGTCCATAACTCTGCCCTTGGTCACTAAGTGATTTGGAGAGCCTCTGTGGCTGAACATATTCAAGTTAAATGATGCAGTGGGAAAGACGGGGGTCATGGAAAGAGCAGAGCCTGTAGATTGTCAAATGATGCATGGCAGGCTTCAGGAATGTGATGCAGATGGAGAGGCTGTGAATATGTTTCAGGTACTGCAGAAATTAGAACAAGCAGAAATCCACACAAGTTCCACTTGGATATTGGAATCTGGTATCAGTGTTCTCAAAAATACAAATGGTATTGCAATACACATAATAGCCTTAACTGTCACCATCTGGACCCAAAAGAGACTGCTTGCTTGGATTCCCTAATCAATGACCATGTTTTACTGCATGGGTAGCAATTAGAAGTAATGTTTCTGTACTTCTTTTTTTTTTTTTAAACGATAACCTTAGCATTTCTATTTTCTTTCTCTGAATTGATTCCTCTAACCCTGTCACTTATAACCCTCTTTGCTCTGAGCTGATTAGGACACCTGATTCCAAGCAATTCTACTCTGTTCCTCATTCATCATATGAGAACAAATTTGTAGATGGGGAGTTTGAGCAGCACCCATCCTCCAAGGAAAGGTGATATGCTCATAAATAATTTGGTTCTGTCAACAAGCAGCAGAAGAAACATCTGGCATGAGCTTTTATGTTGTCTGTGCTACATGACTTAAGAGGAAAGCACCATCTCTCTGAGCTGCAGTGAAGCCAGTGTAAAGCAGTCACTCAAGATACAGTCCCATTGGAGTGGCAGGGTAATTCTTGGTGGTATTGGTTTGTGTTTTGCTCTCCTGCCCATTTTAAGAGAGTAGTCAGGTCCCCATACACATGCTTGCTTCAAGGAAACTTTATGTTATCAGGATGATAGCTGAGGTTGCCTAGACTTTATGCCTACAACTGAGTTTCTGGAAAAATTACTAGTGAGCAATTTAAAGAGCAACAGGGAATAAAAGCACTCATTGAATTTTGTCTCCCTAAAAGACATATTGAAACCCTAACTCCCAATACCTGTGAATGTAACCTAATTCAGAAATAGGATCTTTGCAGTAATCAGGTTAAGGTGAGGTCATACTGGATTAGGATGGGCATTAAATCCAATGGCTAATGTCCTTAGAAAAAGGCTATGTAAAGACACAGGAACACAGAGACACACAGGGAGAACACCATATGAAAAAGGAGGTTAAAAACTGTAGTGATACAGCTGCAAGTCAGGGGACACCAAGGATTGCCAGCAATCACCAGGAGAAGCTAGAAGGGAGTCATGGAACAAATTCTCCCTTCGAGACTCCAGAAGGAACCAAGCTTGCTGACTCCTTGATCACAGACTTCTAGCCTCTGGATTTGTGACAGAAAAAAAATTTTGTTGTTTCAAGCCACCCATTTTGTGACATTCCTAGAAAACTAACTCAAAAACAAAGCCCTTGTGGGGCAAAAAGATTCTTACGAGGCTAAAATGAGGTCATGATGAAATAGGAGAGAAAATCAAGAGCAGAAATTCTGTATAGCTCCCTCATTTATTTAATTCTGTGATAATGAGCAACATATAATTTCTCTAGGGTTCATTTTCCTTCTTTACAAAATAAAGAAGGTAATTTATTTGAGCTAGGACAGTGTTCAATATATAATAGCTCTGATTCCTTTGTTGTCATGATCATGATCATGAATAATCATTATCACCATTGTGTGCACTACTTCATGAAGTCATGGGGCGGGGGAGCTTGCAATGGGACCAGGGCCTCAGTTGACCATGATACTAACCAAGCTGTGGTGTGCCTGAAATAGTGGACACAGTCTTAACCCAGCTAAGCTATAGAGCCATCTAAGGAAAACACAGTGGTTCCAACCCAATTGAAGTATGCTTCCCTGTTAGGGAAAGTAATATTCTTCACACCGGGTGGTTGTCTCCCATCCAATGCTGTTAAGGTAAGAAGTCAAAGTGGCTTTGGGAGTGGAGACTAGAAAGATTTCTTGTAGCTTATTATTCTCATGATTTACTTCATTTTGATCCATAGAGTAGCAAGGATGTACAAAGACAAGAAAGAGAAATCAGGAAGGTACCTCATTTTCAGTTCTGTGCATTTTTCCAGCACATTTGTTGTATCTTCAGTTTATAAAACTGTCCTGTTGTGAGTCTCTAAGAGATCTCAATTGAGTAGAACATCGTTTTGGATTTGATTCTCTGAGCAGGCTCCTTATCTTAACAAAGAAGAATCAGATCACAGTTTATGACTGGGTCATACCCCTCTCAAGTCAGTCATCTCATAGACATGAGCCACTGCAGGGTCTCCAAGGTCCATACCACCATCATTGTAAAACTATTCCATAAATCAATATATATTTTACTGCCTTTATAACACATACTCTGATTAATGATCATCCCATACCATAATAGAAGGTAAAGGCATGATTGTATGATTTCCTCTAGAGTCAATAATGGCTCCTTTCAGTAACTTAGTCATCACATATTTGTGATGCTTGGTATCTTGACCTCTTCCTGTGACATCTGCTTTCTTTTTCTTATGATGATACCTTAAAAGGATATAAGCCAAGGTAGCCATTCTCAACGTTTTATACAATCTATTAAACCTTTTTTTATAGCTAATGGCTAAAAAATAATTAGTGCATGGCAGTGGCATCCTAAATCATCTTCAATTTTTAAAATTTGATTTATCATTTCCTTGTGCTCAGTTACCAAAAACTAGTTAAGACTAAATAGGAATGTCTTAAATATCTTACTGACGTATTATGGTACATTCCAACATGAAGATCTCCATCAGGTCTTGTTCTATGGAAAACAATAGCCAAAAAATACATTTTATAATTGTTTTACCTGAAAAAAGTTAATCACTGATTGTTCCTGTCTCTACTTTTTATTTGTTTTTTTTTACCAGCACATATAGTGGGGTAGAAAGGATGTGGCCCTAGAGACACAACCCTCCTAAGCATCATCCTGCAAGTTCACTATTTTCTTGGCCTACCTATACTTCCCAAATGACTTGCAGTTAGATTTTCTAGGATGATCTGCATTTGGTTTTCTCAGATGAAATCTATAGCCCAAGGCTAAAATACAATCATTCCACTTAGGGGAGATGGGAATCTAACAAGATTGGGAGAACCCTGGCGAATCTAATCCTTGGCTAGTAGGGTTGGCAGAAAGTGGCACAGAAAGGTCATTTGCATGTGGTAAGGGATAATGGGGATTAGAAAAGATATTGGTTCCAAAGTTACCATACAAATGCCAAAATATTACGGGTAGGTAACTCATGGCCAGTAGGAGTCCTGTAGAGAACATGTAGATTGAGGAAGATAAAATTATTATTAAATCCCAGTATTCTACCTAATCTCATTTCTGCATCCTGTCAGTGTGCCTATTATGTGAAGAATCTGAGTTGGAGGGCAGCAACTCATTAAGAAGAACCAAACTAGCTTAATAAGTAAGATTTTTGGAAGATATGCCATTCAATTGCATAAAAGTTTTTAATTTCACCTAAAGTTACCTTCTTGAACTTTGCAGGTACAAATGATAGTAGATTGTACATTGAGCACTCATTATTGACACAGATGGCTTATTTTTAGCAAAGCAGCTCCCAGAATACTTTACAGCACCTACACAGAGAAAGAAATCTACATGTTAAAAAATACAGTGAGGCTGTCAAAATGAACATGCAACTGTGTAATAAATTCTTTCAAGAACTTATTTCAGGAAACAGGGCTGTAGCCTAAGAACTTTTCCTTGATGCTTTTATGTAGACCATTTTGACAAATCAATTCTCCCCAAAGATGTCTATATTAATATTTAAAGCATAAAATATTTTTAAGCATTTACCTAGTATATTTGTCCAATGATTTATGAGAAATTTGATATTTAGAATATTGTTTTCCATGGGAAGAGGAGGAGACTGCAACTCCTAGAAATATTTAGGATGTGATACTTTATATCCTGACCTCAAGAAATATATAGTCTAATCAGGAAAAATTAAACACAAATGGCAAATAACACCACAAAGCAGAATCAACGGAATTTGTTTAAAGTCATATTGGTTTTTCTTCTCTTACAATTTCTTAGATCCCTTTTACCACTTTCAATGGGAAATGAAAGCCTAAGAAGCAATGTCTTTATGTATTTCTTACCATCCTTTTCAGTAATCCACACGCTGTACCAACCTCATCTTCATAAACAGTGACACCTAGCAAATGTGAGGTCCTCTAGACTGCAGCTGTATGGCTTATACAAAAACACATTTCAAAAATACATATGGAATTGGTCTCTTCCCTTTATATCTGCCTTGGAACATTCTACAAAGACTAAATTCTAAAGATGTCTTTCCCATCCTTCTCTGAAATGAAAGTCCAGCTCATAAAAGAGAACCCAGCTTTGTCATTCTTCCATTTTCACAAAACACACATTGAATTTTGTTGTGGAGACATCTTAGAGCTCCTCTTGACATTTCCAGAAATTCTGGTCTTCACACATTCAGAAAGAGATCGGCCTCCTGGTCCTAATTCTCAATGTTTGGCATCTTAAGGCTTCAGTTAATTTCCATCTCTTTCAAGATTTCTAGTTGAAGTCAAGATTTTGCAGTTAGGAAGAATGGTTCCCACTTAATTTTCACTCAATGTGTTATTAAAATAAAATCTAAGCTGCTGTAACAAAAATACTTCAAAATACAGTAGTTCAGATACATAGCTATTTATTTTTCCATGTTGTAACAGTTCAAGAGGGTAGGCAGACTCTGTTTCATAATGTTATTCAGGGACTCAGGCTGGTGCAGTAGTTCTGCTATCACCAACAAGCGGCCTCCAGGCTTGCCTCAGTCATGGTTCTTTCTGCCATGAAGATCAGTGTGAATCTGTCTTATGTCCAGTGCAAAAGAGGAAAGATTACCAATATATTTTTTAAATTAGGTGGAATTTGTATACATCACTTACATTCACTTTTCACCAAGGAAAATTCATTTATGCAGCTACATAACTGCTTAGAAGGCTGTTACATAGCCTTACAGGACAGCCATGTGCCCAAAGAAAGAGGGAAGAGATTATTAGGAAACAACTAAGAGTTTGCACACTCAGACGTTATGAATCATATGGTTCATTTTTTAACTTTTTTATTTTTTCAAAGTTGCCAATTACAGGGGCAGTTGTTAGTTTTTCTCATTGAGGGAGATGGCTAGACAGTACTTCCATCACATCCTGACTGAACATAAAAAGAAACCACAGCTCATAAGAAAGTAAACCATAAATCTTGGTACTGTTTTTATTCCTTCCTCATTCTGCATATCCTAAACCAAACAGACATATTTCTAGTAGAAGACAATGTATCAAGTACTATAAAATTATTTGGCTGGAGAAAGTGACGGAAATTTCTTGTTCGAAGGCCATATTTTTATCCTGTAGAGCTCAATGAACTTGTTACCCGCTGAGCAACCATCGAGAGTTCTCCTAGCCCAATTCAGAGAATTAAAGGAGGTTTAGTGGCTGTCTGGAGGGCTTACCAATATACATTAGACAGAGGTGGAAGTTTTCAGGCATGAAACTTCAAAATATGTTACACAAACTATTACACTAAAGTTAATAGGAGATAAAATTTTTGAATATTTCACAGGAATAAGAGCTACTGTCCTGGAGAAAAGGGAGAAAGTAATTTGGCCAGATGGCTAAATATTTTTAGAGGGAGAGAATGAATATCAGTATGAATTCAGTCCAGTTTACCCTGGCTAGGTCTACCAAGAAAAGTGCAAAGATTGCCAGGAATATTCTCAAGCCATCTAGCTAGGGAGTCTTATTTACTCAACCCTCAAATATTTATTCCTCACAATATCCATTATCTCACAGTTGCCCTCTATCAACTGTAGCCCTGGACCTTTAAATGTAGCCAGCATTTCCATGCACAATGGTAGTAAGCACCTCAAATCCAACAGTTGTATGTGTAACATGCATTCGATGACAGTCAACCTTAACTTTAATTTCTGAATCCACTACTTTATGCTTGAATCTCTGTTCCTAGGAGATGCCCTCCAGTGTTTATTATTGCTTTTGACCCTTGTTGGTTTGGCCATTGTAGACTTTATCTCTAGCATACTGCCATGTGTCTTCACAAGGCCCAGTTCTGAAGACATCTCATTTGCCAGACTAACCATCTTTCTTTTGTCCTTCCCTTCAAGAAAATTGTATCCTGGCATTTTAGGTTCTGCAGTGGCAGAAATGGGGAATGCAGATTTGAGAGAAGTCTGGAGATCTGATAGCAATTAATATTCAATAAACCATTATAGTGCACCTTCTGTGAGTATAGTACTCTGTTAGGCAATATCGAGAATATGAAAAAGTGCCATTCTGTTGGAGAGACAACAGAACTATGCAAAACACAAAAATATATGTTTACCTGGTACTCACAAAAGCAGTGGAAATAAATTCTCTGTATTTTTTTAATTGAGGTATGGTTGATTTACAGTATTATATAAGTTTCAGGTGTACAGCACAGCGATTTATGATTTTTAAAGGCGTACTCCATTTATAGTTCTTATAAAATATTGGCTATACTCCCTGTGCTGTACAATATATCCTTATAACTTATTTATTTTATACGTAGAAGTTTGTACCTCTTAATCCCCTACACTATCTTGCCCCTCCCACCTTCCCTCTCACCACTGGTAACCACTAGTTTGTTCTCTGGACCTGTGAATCTGTTTCTTTTTTGTTATATTTACTAGTTTGTTTTATTTTTTAGACTCCACATATGAGTGCTATCTCAAAGTATTTGTCTGTCTGATTTATTTCACTAAACATAATACCATCCAGGCCTATCCATGTTGTTGTAAGTGGCAAAATTTCATTCTTTTTTATGGCTGAATAGTAGCCCAGTATGACCTGTGTTGGACTTCTGACCTCCAAGCTATAAGGTAATAAATTTGTGTTTTTTTAAGCCATGAAATTTGTGACAATTTGATACAGCAGCAGTATGAAGCTAACACAAAGTAGAGTGTTAAGGGGGTGTCCTTTGAGGTTAAATTACCTAGATTTAAATGCTGGGTCAGCCATCGTCTAGTTGTGTGACTTGAAAACTACCCAACTCTCCAAGTTTCAGTTTTCTCGAGTGTCAAATAGGATAATCATCCATAATGCACAGGACTTTTATAAGAATTAAATAAAGCACTTAAAACAGTGTCTGGCACAACCTGTTTTTTAAAATGTTTGCTATTTTTATTATTGTTTTGTAATTATCATAAGGTCATATAGTAAAGCCAGCTATTTCACCCCCACCACCACCTCTTCTCCATATTCGTTCCACAAAGAATTTGAGAAGGCTTTCAGAAAATACATATGAGGGATGTACAGAAGGCAAAAATTAAGACCTCATAAAATACAAATTATGATGTAAGCATCAGGAACAGAAAAACAAAACTCTTGTACTGAATGATCCTCCCTAGTTGTGGTTGGGTTTGTGTCTCATAGAGAGACCTGGACATAAATAACTAGAATGCACAAAAAGTGATGTGAATCATTTAAGGCTTGAACAGTGTACTTTGAGAACTGTCACCTAGATAGGTCATGGGAAAGTTTTAGGGAAGTAGAGGTAATTAGAGTGGGCCTTAGAAAATTATCAGGATTTAAATCAGTGGAGAATGGAAAAGAACAAAGAAACAGACATAAGCAGTAGATCCTTTCCATAGAATCCATCAATAGCCTACCTCCTTGACACAGTGCTCAGCAAGTTCACCCTTTTCTAAACAGAACTACCCACATCACACTCCATCCCACCTCTCAGATATCTTCCCAAATGTATGCTTAGTCATTCAGACTAACTCTCATCTAAATTCCCTTTCACTCTCCCCAGCTGTATATAAATATTTCCTCAGCTACAAGGCTTCCTGTTGAACCCTCCTCCTCCTCAGGCATGCTTGCCTTGAAAGATTGAATACTTGCCTACTCGAGAAATCAATCAGCATTGCTATATCCCTCAGCTCAGAAAAGTGGACTGCCTCAAACCTTGTAGTAAGTCCCTTCAACCATAATTCTGTAACCCTTCAA
Source organism: Monodon monoceros (assembly GCF_005190385.1). Taxonomy (NCBI): domain Eukaryota; kingdom Metazoa; phylum Chordata; class Mammalia; order Artiodactyla; family Monodontidae; genus Monodon; species Monodon monoceros. The sequence goes on along the minus strand of NW_021703783.1, from coordinate 70,995,515 downwards.
CCATAATTCTTATAAAAGAAGTGGCAACATCTTCCTAGATTTAGCAGTTGTGATAAAATATACCCCTGTCCAAATTATTGAGAGCCTTCTCTTAGAATGTGAAAGAACAGACTTCTGAATGCAGAAATCTTGATCCTTTAAAGTTTTAAAAATTACCTATAAAAAACTTTGACTGCAAGATACCTAGATTATAGAAAATGAAGTATCTACCTTCTGAAGTATTAGGCTTTCTTCTTGGTAGTTAAGTATAGCCTAGTTTCTGGATAATTTCAGAGTGAATATTATGAGGTCCTGTAACACATATAATAAGGACATGTGAAACATTTAAATTTAGCCCCCAAATGACCTGGAAACAATAGGTTTTTTTAGTTTTTTTTTTATTTTAATTTTTTTGGAGTATAGTTGATTTACAATGTTGTGCTAGTTTCAGGTGTACAGCAAACAGATTCAGTTATACATATATATATATATTCATTCTTTCTTAGACAATTTTCTCATATAGATCATAGAACACTGAATAGAGTTCCCTGTGCTATACAGTAGGTCCTTGTTGGCCATCTGTCTTATATCCCAAGCTCCTGATTTATCCCCCCCACCCCGCTTCCCCTTGGGTAACCATAAGTTTGTTTTTGAGATCTGTAAGTCTGTTTCTGTTTGTAAATAAGTTCATTTTTATCATTTTCTAAATTAGATTTTACAAAGGAGAGATATCATATGGTATTTGTCTTTCTCTGACTTACTTCAGTTAGTATGATAATCTCTAGGTCCATCCTTGTTGCTGCAAATGGCAATATTTCATTCTTTTTAATGGATGAGTAATATTTCATTGTATATATGTACCACATCTTCTTTATCTATTCCTCTGTTGATGAATATTTAGTAGCTTCCATGTCTTCACTATTGTAAACGGTGCTGTAATGAACATTGAGGTGCATGTGTCTTTTCAAATTATGGTTTTCTCTAGATATATGCCCAGGAGTGGAACTGCTGGATCATATGGTAGTTCTATTTTTAGATTTTTAAGGAACCTTCATACTGTTCTCCATAGTGGTGGTACCAATTTACATTCATTCCAACAGTGTAGGACAATTTCCTTTTCTTCACACCCTCTCCAGCATTTGAAACAATAGTTTTTAATGTTCGTTTTACTCTTGCCAAGAAAAAGGAAGCACACACACATACACACACACACACACGCGCGCGCGCGCACACACACACACACACACACACACACACACACACAAAAGGGAGAGTAATTTCAAACAGTCCTGCCTGAAGCATCACAGTTAATTGATGCATACAACAAATATTTCTTGAGCATTTACTTCAAGAGAATTGGAATCATAAAAATTAGAAAAATGGAAAACTATTCATTCTTACTAAAAAAAAAATGAGCTCTTAATCTAGTAGTGAAATTGAACCACAAAAAAATTACAGCAGACAGGTGCAAGATCACAGCTAGAAACAAACTGTGACAAGTAGGGACAAGTATGAACACTGGAGCAAAGTACTCTTGAAGCACTGGGGAAACAAAAATTTTTTTCAGAAGAAGTAATAATTGACTATTTTTGTGGGAGGGGAGTTTTTGGCCCTTTATATTTTCTCCACTATCCATAGGCAAGAAAAAACATCATGCCCAATCTTCTGTCTTTCTTTACCCATGTCTTGGCAACTTTTTAAGGAAAGAGCTATTAACCTTATTAATCAAATCCCAGAATATTCACTGGAACCTGCTTTCTAGTGGGGCAGTTCCTGAGTTGTAAAAGACATAAGACCATACTCATAGCCTGCTCTTTCTTCCATTTCCTTCCTCTCACTTCCTGCTCCTGTGAGTCAGCATGGGAACATGACCCCTCTCATCTAGACAGCTACTCTGATACTTCAGATATTCTAGATTCCACAAATGAAGTCAGAAGCCCCTTTTATCTAGACTTAAACTATGTGCTAGTCACAAGTCACTAGAGATGAATGGATAGTGGAACAATAGAGGGTAATTTCCCAGAAATCAAAATAATCATATTTCCCCATTTGGCTATAATTTCTTTTTCTCTCACTTTCTAATAGGGAACGTCAAGGAGGAGGACAAGTGGGTGTTTGGATTCAGGGATGAAACCACCCAAAACTCCATTGTCAAAACAGCTTGAGCTGAGTCTTAAATGATAAGGAGGATTTTCTAAGCAAGGGGTAGGAGGTGAGGGTGGGAGGTAGCTGGAACAGGCAGCATACGGAGAGCATTTGAGAGTGGAGCAAACAGCATCAGCAAAACTGTGATACAACTTAGATAGAGTAGAAGATAGTAAGGCTGGATGGGACTGGGTCCAGGTCAAGAAAAGTTTGGTTGTTATGCTAATATATTTGGATTTTATTCAGCAGGAAGCAATTGAAGGAATTTAAACCAAAGAAAAAGATAATCAACTAGTCTCTTGAAAAAGTGTCTTTGACAGTTGTATGGACAATCAATAGGAGAAAAATGAGAACAGCTAGGAGATAATTGTGGTAACGTAGGTAAAAGAGAACAGTGGTGCTATGGACTGAATGTATTCTCCCAAAATTCATATGTTGGAGCCCTAATGTCCAATATGATGATATTTGGGAGTGGGGTCTTTGGAAGGTAATTAAATCATAAGGATAGAGCCTTCATGAATAGAATTAGCCCCTATAAGAAGAGACATGAGGGAGGGGTTCTCTCTCTCTGCTATGTGAAGATACAGCAAGAAGGTAACTGTCTGCAAGCCAGGAAGAGAGTTCTCACTAGGAACTTGCTCTTGGACTTCCCAACCTCCAGAACTCTGAGAAATAAATTTCTGTTGTTTAAGCCACCTAGTCTATGGTATTTGTTATAGCAACCTGAGCAAACTAAGACAAGTGGCATGGGTTGGAAGAATGAAATTATTTGAGTATCTGATATGTGATGGAGTTGACTGATATCAGCACTTCAAACCCATTTACCTTTTATTCCTCAAAATTACTGTGGAAAGATAAAATTACTATCTCATATTGACATAAAATAAGATAGTCAGGATTAGAACCCATGTCTACCTCATTTCAACTCTTACTGTCTTTTCACACTGAACTGTCTTAAATGCCAGAGGGAATGAAGAAATTAATATAGGCGAAAGAGAAACTAGGAGGTCAAAATAACGCAAAAAGTAATCTGACTCATTAGAGAGAGGATGAAAGAGGAGCCTTTGATTTGTGATTCAGACAATAAAATGAATGCAGGTTCTCATGGAAAAACCAAGTGGAGATGCCCAGTGTAGTTGAAGTTGATATGGAGACTAGCAGAATGACCTGTGCTAGAGTGTTCACATCACACAGAATAACATTGCCTAAGGAAAAGCAGATAGAAACATAAAATTAAGGATGATGTATCTGTCAGTTTCTACTCAGGAAAAAGAAATCACACCAGTTGTTTTGTTTATTATTATTTTTAACAGAGAGAAATTAATGTAAAGATTCCTAAATTAGTATTGAAGAACTGAAAATATCAAAGTGGAACAGTATGGTAATATGGAGGTAGCAAAAGCACAAAGTATCTACCAACCCTAGGACTGAGGATAGGAGAATAAGTGGGAATTATTAAAATTTAGAAGCTTAGAGAAGGGGTCCTGAGGAGCTGCTTCTCAGGCCTCTGAGCAGGGGTGTGTTTGATGTCCCCCAAACTACCCTCACCCTTCATAATTCACTAGAAGGACTCGCAGGACTCAGTACTCAGAGTTGTGGTTCATTAAAGCAAAGTAATACAGATTAAAATCGATAAAGGGAAAAGGTGCATGAGGAGAAATCCCTGAAAAACCAAGTATAAATTTCCAGGTGTTCTCTCTATATAGAATCACACAGATGCACTAATTCTCTCCGCTATGATATTCAACAACATCTGTGAGGTGTTGACAACCAGAGAAGCTCATCTTACCTTGGGGTTATTGGATTATTGGTTACTGGGAGTCTTTAGTAGGTTTAATAATGCCCCCTAAAAAGTTAATGTCTAAGGCCTAACCCTTGGTACTTGTGAATGTGACCTTATTTGGAAATAAGGTCGTTGCAGATATAAGTAAGACTTCCAAGATAATACCATATTGGATTTAGGATAGGCCCTAAAACCAATGACTGGTGTCATTATAAGAAAAGGAGAGGGAACAGGGACACAGGGAAGAAGGCCACGTGAAGGCAGAGGCAGAGCTTGCAGTTAGGAGACCACAAGCCAAGGAATGCCAGGAACTACCAGAAGGTGGAAGAGTTGAAGAAGGATTCTTCTCTGGTGCCTTCGGAAGGACCATGGTCCTGCCAACATCTTGATTTCAAACTTCTGGCCTCCAGAACTGTGAGAGAATCAATTTCTGTTGTTTTAAACCACCCAATTTTTGGTAATTTTTTTTTTAACAGCCTAAGGAAGCTTTTACAGATTTTGGTACCAAGAAGTGAGGTGCTGCTTTAGCAAATACCTAAAAATGTGGAAGGTGGCTTTGGGATATGGTAATGGATATATCGAATGGAAGAATTTTGAGGTACATGATTTAAAAAGCCTGCGTTGCTTTAAAGAGAAAGTTGGTGGAAATATATATATTAAAGGTGTTTCTCTGAGAGCTCAGGAAGAAGTGAGGAGCATATAAAGCTGTCTCTGGTGAGATCTCAGAAGGAAATGAGGAACATGATACTGGAGGAAAGGTGATCCTTATAACGAAGTGGCAGAAAATATAGCTGAATTGTATTCTGCTGTTGTGTGGAAAGCAGAACTGATAAGCAATGAACTTGAGTATATAGCTGAGTAAATTTCCAAGCAAAGTGTTGAAGACACAGCCTGATTTCTCCTTGTTGCTTAAAGTAAAATGCAAGAGGAAAAAGATAAATTGAGAAAGGAACTTTTAAGCAAAAAGGAACCAGCACTTGATGATTTGGAAAATTCTCAGCTTGTCCAGATTGCAAAAGATGCTAAAGTGTGCTCTGGAGACAGGACCAAGGGTATGGCTGGACATATTTCTGCTAAGGAGATTAGGGGTGGGGCTCAGGGATCCAATCATACAACTGAGCTGAAGTCAGGCACAGAGATGGAGTTATCCAGGAAAGATCTGTGGAAGAACCTCTTGTCTCACGGTGTGGATCCCCTGACACATGGGAGAGCCATGGTTTTTCAGAATAATGTATCACCAAAAACAGTTTCAGCTCAGAATGAAGGAGACAGAGATGAGATGAAATGAAGAAAGTCTATCAAATTTCTGGAATTCTACAGGGAAAACAGACTGATAATCCTCCTGGGCTGCAAATGTGATATCCTTCAAGAACCAGAAGAATGACTTAAAGGGCAGAGCCACCGTTCCTGAAGGGGCTGCCAAGAGCCCAGAGAACTGAGTCAACCCTTTTCTGCACAAGGGTGCACTGCTTGATTACTGCTGGTGTCTTGAACTCAAAGAAGAGTTCTAGGCCTCTGAGGAGAGGGCAACAATGAGTTGGTGCTAGAATCCCAAAGGGGCATATATAGGATTATTGTATTCATTTCTATTGCTGTGTAACAAATTACCACAAAATGAGCAGCTTAAACCAGCCCCTATATATTAACTTACAGTTCTGTAGATTAAAGTATCTGCTCAGAAGGCTACAAGGTGTTGGCCAGAGCTGTTACCTCATCTGAGTCTGAGGGTTGCCTTTCAAGTTCATTGGTTGCTGTCAGAATTCAGTTTCTTGCAGTCCTAGGATGGAGGTGCCTGTTGCCTTGCAGGCCGTCAACTGGGAGGCATTCTCAGATCCTAGGGACTGCCTTTATTCTTTACCATGTGACCCCTTTATCTTTGAGACCATCAATAGAGAATCACCATTGCATTAAATCCTTCTTAAGCTTCTAATCTTTCATGCCAGGGAGGACCATGTCATATTTTTAAAGATTCACCTGATTAAACCAGGTCCAACAACAATAGTCTCTCTATTTTAAGGGCAGCTGATTTGGGATCTTAATTACTTTTGCAAAATCCCTTCACAGCAGTACCTAGATTAATGTTTGCTTGAATAATTGGGAGAAAGTGTGGTACATCAGGGGCTGGGAATTTAGAGGCCAATTTACAATTCTACCAATCACACCAAAAGTGCTAGAATAACTGCCAACTGTTGCTTCTGTGAGGAACCACCACTTCTAAGTGAAGAAGGTGTATTGCTGGGAGACCCTGGGAAGAACAAGAAAACAGGAAGTAAACAGCAACAGGACGCAAACAGGCAGAGGAATCCAAGGGAAAGAAGCAAGTCCCTTCCCCTCACATCAGCCTTCCAATCTTCCCTAGTGCCCCCTACTGGCAGAGCGAAATGTGCCTTGCAAAGTCATGACCCCAGCTGGGGATAGTAGGGTGGGCTTGAAGCTGAGAGGCAATATTTAATAGTTTAATAACTGTCCCAGATGGTACTACAGGGCACATCAGCATTATTGGCCAGGTTGGAGAGGGGATGCAGGACAGGAAGAGCAGGATGTTTATGGCCAGCTGGGTGTGGAGGGAGAGTGTCAAAGGAACATCCAGAGAGCTAGAACAAGAACCAAGGTGATTGGGGGAATTACTGTTACCCAAACATGATCAGGGATTTTGTTGATCTAGATGTATTTTAACTATTTCTTTGCATTGCTGTAATGATCCAAAGTAACCCTAATTGTCATATTAAAATGGAAATAATTTGGAATGCTTTCTTTAGATTTCCCATATGACTTCAAGGTAGAAGGGTAATGTGTTTGTTTCTGTGTAAGAGATTCAGATGAGATGGATGTCCTCTGATCTGCACAAAACTAAAAGGGAATATAAAAAGTTGTGACAGAGATTAAAAGCCACTAGAAGCAGAAAGCAATGTTCGTTCCCAAATTCATTAGGAAGTAATGAAGAACGCTTTTTTGGAGGATGACAAATTGCCTTTAATTTTGTTACTTTATATAACAGTTTAGGGCAATAGTTTTTTTTTTTAAACATCTTTATTGGGGTATAATTGCTTTACAATGGTGTGTTAGGGGCAATAGTTTTTGAAGTTCAGACAAATTGTGATTTTCAGAGGTTAATATACTTCCAAAAAACAATCAAAGCAGACAGAGAAGATGTGAGAAGGAAATTGAGAGACATGGGGTAATATCTAGGGAAGAGCACCATCATTTATTACTTCCACTTATTCAGTTTTTTTCAATTATATTCTTAACCTGTAATAGAAGCACAAAACTAAAAAAAACAAACAAAAAAAGCTTTGCAAAGCCTACTTTTAATTCTAGAAATTAAACTTTAAAATGTGCATATGATGGTGTCACATTTACCTGGAGTTAAATGAATTCCTATTCTCTAGAACTTCTGGACACATGCAAGTAGAAACTTATAAATTTATATCCACTTTATCGTCTTCTTAATTGAAGAGGAGGTGATTTTTTTTAAGGTAGTAATGTGATCTCTGATTATATAATCTGTCTTTCCAGGGACAAGTGCTGTAGGGATTAAAACCCACCATTAGAAGACTGATTGGAAAGAAAGCTGTTAGAAGAAAAATCAACAGTAAAGTCAGCAACAGATTAATTAATAATGTGATTGACATCCTAAATTTCTCATGCAGATCGTTAGAAATTAAGAAATTAAAGATTCTCATACTGCTTCTCTGATCTGGCCCCCACTGCTGCGTCATTGCCTGCTCCCTTTCCTAACAGAAATTAATCAATGCCAGCCATAGTAGCTTCTCTGCTCTTTCCAAATACACCTAAGCAGGCTCCTACCTCAGGGCCTTTGTATCTGCTGTTAAAGATGCCTGGAACATTCCTAAATTCAGATCTCTATGTAAATGGCACTTCTACATTTAGCACTTGCCTGGTAATTCTGTATAAAATAGTCCCCCCATTTCTGTGCCTATCCCATCTTTCTTTATTGCTTCACGTGCTTTATTTTTCTTCATATGGGAATTCAGTACCCAACCCATAGCATAGTTTTGTTTATTCATCTGTCTTTCTCTTCACTCTAAAGTGAAAGATCTAAGAGGGTAGGAACTTTTCTGTTTAGTTTGTTGTTATATCCCTAGAACCTAAAACTCTGCTTGACATTGAAAAACCTCTCAGTAAATATTTGTTGAAAATTGTTCACCTAATCATCTTTATTATTTTGGCCTGTTTCAGTCTGTATTTCACCAGGATGAAATTTAATGCCTTGATGATTATAACATGAATAGCTTACATTTATTAAGGTCTTGCTGTGAAGGGAGCACTGGGGGAAGAACTTCACAAACATCTCAGTCCCTACAAGGCTGTGAAGCAAGTATTAGCATCCCCATTGTATAGATAAGGAAACAAAGCCAGAGAGAGATGGATTCACTTGCCCAAGGTCACTCCAACTTGCACAAAACTAAGCCAGGATCTCAGCCCAGTTCTGGCTGGCTCTCACCACTTACTTTGGGTACTCTTGCAGCTGAATTGAATTCTATCAAAAGCATATACAAATTCAACAATTTCTATCTTTCTTTGAGGCTATATCCTATCCTACAGGTCTAAGTGATATGCTCCCTTTTTACCTCTCCTTCCCTCAGGGCTTTTGCTAGTTGATATGGCACATTTGTGTGATTTGAAAGGTCCTCTAGGTGGACCAACTAGAAAAAAGATGTCTCCACTGGGCAGCTCAGTCCTAGGAGCAGAAAACACTTTTGTGCAAAGAAAAAGGTTCCTCTTTTCTCCAGGCTGACCCAGCCTCTCTCCAAGAAACATGACTTGGTTAGTGTCACATGAGTTGGATTTCAGCACCCACTTGCCTCTAGGACTGATGCTCGTTTACCCAGCACAAATGCACAACTTCCCATCATCTTCTTCTGCCTTTCCCCCTCACTTAATCTGCTGTATCTACATTTACCTTTCTGTTTTTCACTTGAACACTCCAAGTGTGCTCCATCTTAGGTCCTATGCATTTGCTGCTCCCTTTGTTTGAGAAATCTCTTTCCCTACATATTCTCATAACTCGTTTGGGCTCTGTGCAAATATCACTTCTCAAAGAAGCCTATGACTATCTTATATAAACATAACACACCATTATTTTCTTCTGCCTTATGCTCCTACATTTTTTTCCTTCATATTAATTACCACTATTTACTTGATACTAGGTATTAGGAATGCATCTAATTTTGGTGGGGGAGACATTCCCATTTGTTTTATGTGTGAAGACGCAGTTCTGCTAGCTCATTTTTCCTTCTGAATTGAAGTTAACTTATCTATGCAGGTGTCTGTGAGGTAATTTGACCTTCAGTTATTGCAAATACATCATCTATGTTGTAAGTTGACCTCGGTTCTTTACTCATTAGCCTCGGACAGTTGAAATAAAGCAAATAATGTCTTCATCATAAGTGCAATGTATTTGAATATAAGATATGTATATATTATAGAATATGCTTAGTTAATTTTTAATATCAATGTGTAAACATAAAATTTTAAATGCTCATCAGTGACTTTCGGATTACCCCCTTTAATCTCTCCACACTTTTAAAGATATTATTTTTCAAAGTTTTCATAAGAATAATTGAGAAAACAAATGACTGAAACATAGTAAGTGAACAATAAATTGACTCCTGACTTTGTTCCCTAAAACCCACATACCCAAGCACACAAACACACACACACATATACACACACAGGACATAATATATACTTACATTTCAGTTGTCACAGACTATATTTCAGGAAAGGCTGGCTATTTTGCTTCAACGATTACAAGCCTGTGGTTAAAGTAAATGAATAACAACAGAAATGTTGTCAGTTAAGCTCATATTTTTATTTCTTAGTATTTATCCTAAAGTTCCTAATTCTGTAATTCTTAATCACTCAATTTCTAACATCTTTAATTCATTGCTTATAGGTTTGTCCAGTGAGAACACAAAAATAGGTCTTTTGGAATCTCATAAAATCCATTCTTTATTTCTCACATTATAGTGGAAGGAATTTAAATTTAGTTCAAAATGATTTATCAACAGGTAGAAAAATATATGACAAATAATTTGCAGCATAGCATATATTTGTATCCAGTATACTTAAAAAGATAAAAACTCACAGTTTCACAATTTTGTAACCATAACAAATGTGACCAGGATAATTTTTTTCTTTTTAGATATAATGTAGCTTTTTCTATGATTTAAAATGATGAGAAAAAATATGCAGAATGAAGAACATTTGAGAAAATTTCTAGAAAAATAGCAAGTATTCTTCAGACCTCAAAAAGATTTTGCAACTGCTGATGGACATTTAAATGATATTATTTCTCATATGTTTTCTGCAATCAAAATCTCTTTGATTAGCTGATTCTGAAATAAATGCCAATTAGTCAATACTTCCATGATCTTTTAATTATTTAGAATTAAAAATGAGTTTATGACCTCTGGTGCATGCTATATAGACTTTATAATTTTCTGTAGTTTATGATTCTAATGCATTATAAACTACAAACATGAATTATAAAGAGGTAACTTGGGGGAAAAAGATGAATGGAAAAAAGCAAGGCTCACAGTAGAACATAATTACAAAATCTTCATATACTCCCTAAATTAAAATTTATTCTCCTAACTTCAGCTATTACAGCAAGTCTCCATTAGAATTGTCCCTTTGCACATAAATATCCATATTACAATATACTTTATTATCATGAATAGTAAAGCCAAACTTAGAAATTCTGTCTTGGTAGACAAAAGTCGAAACCTATTATAGCAAATATTTACTTGAGCTGAGACAAATAGGTAGGGATGAAAACAGAGGATCTTGGTCTCTACTGCAGATATAAATCAAACCAGATATTTCTTTTTGTTTCTGGTTGCAAAGGTAAAGAAAATCTGCATTTCATTTCAGACAGCCAATAAACAAAACTCTTATTTTAATGATTGAGACTTATACATGTATTATATTTATTATATATTAAATAGATATTATATACAATAGTCCCCCCTTATTGGTGGGGGATACATTCCAAGAGACCCAGTGGATGCCTGAAACTGCAGATAGTACTAAACTCTGATTTTCGTTCATGTCCTCCACTCACAAGTTTAATGCTTTTTTTCCAACTTAACTCAGCACTTGTTATGCACTGTGGCTGTAACTTTTGTAGTTTGAGGTGCAACCACAAAACTAGCACAGATTTCTTTTTCTTTTTCACAGTTTCACATACAGAAGATTTGTTCTTAATGTAGATCTTTGCAACTCAGTATTGGATATTTTTCTTTCCTTGTTAATAGAGAACTTTCACCTCTTCACTTAAAGACTTCTCTTATGGCTTCTCTTTGGCACACCCAAATTGCCAGCATCACTACTCTTGCACTTTGGGACCGTTATTAAGTAAACTTGAGCACAAGCACTGAGATACTGTGACAGTTGATCTGATAAGTGACTAAGATGGGATAAGCTGGACAAAGGGATGGTTCACATCCCAGGAAGGATGGAACATGACATTGGAGATTACATGCCAGTACTCAGAAGAGCTTGAATTTTTAAATGTATGAATTGTTTATTTCTGGAATTTTCCATTTAATATTTTTGGACTTTGGTTGATCTAGGGTAACTGAAAACACAGAAAGTAAAACTGCAGATAAGGGAGGACAACTGTACATACCACATATACTGTATATACTGTATATGTAAACTTCTGTTACATATACATGTAATATATTTAAGTATATGTATTATATAATTTTATATATATACTTCTGTAATATAAGATACCCCAAAACAGAGTGGCTTAAATATGATAGATATTTATTTTTATCTCATATGGTAGTTCAGAGATGTGCAGAGTGTAGTTTAGTTCCACAAGGTTTTCAGGGACACTGTCCCTCTATCTTGTGGCTCCATCATCATGGACATTGTCTTTACAAAGTGGAAGCAGAGTGCAAACTGGAAGCTGACAACCTTCACATTCCTGTTCTACCCTATGAGAAGAGAAAGAAGTTTCAGGAGAAAAACACCATATCTTTAAGCAGATTCATTGGAAGTTGTAAACATCAGTTATGCATGCACATACCAAATGCAGGCACAAGCCTCACCTAGCTGCAACACTGACTAAAAAATGTCTGTAGCACAGTGGTCATATGTCTGTAATAACTTGAAAGATTCTATTACCAAAAGAAAAGGGGAAATGGAGACTGCTCATCTATGTGTTCTCTCTCTCCCTTTCTCTCTCTCTCGTTTTCTCTCTCCATATATATATATATATATGCGCATATATATATGTGTGTATATATATGTGTGTGTGTGTGTATATATATATATGTATATATATATATATATATATATATATATATATATATACACTCCAAATCAAGACTTAGCTAGTGAGATGAAACAAGGGTTTTAACCACCTAGAAGAACAAAAGCAGCTTCAAATTAATAAGTCATAAATTTTGTTCTAAATGTAGAAAGTATGGATTTCATTTGAAAAGGCATATCTTAAATTCTTAAATTGTGAGTAGGAAGAGAGAGCTAGGACCTAAAATCCCTGAAGGGCCAAACATGTTCTACACCGTTTATTCAAGCTGTCTTTCATTGAGCAGTATGGCAGATGGAGAGAACTTTTTCTTATCTGAAACATATAATACCAACACTGTGGGATTTTGTGAGTGTTAGCTAGAACTGATTTACAAAAACACGTGATATATGTATAATGTATTTACCCAACACAATGCCTGGCACATATTAGGTATCTTATAAATGATAATGGCTGTCATTAGTGTTACTTTAAAAATTTACTTAAGAATTACATTACCAGTCATTGGTATTTAGTGATGAATGCACAGACAAAACAAACATCCTGGTACTCAAGGAGCACTCAGAGTCCAGGGATAATGCTAATCAGAGAAGTAAACAATTTTAATAATATGTAATAAAAATTACCATAAATTTAAGCTCACAATGCTATGTTGTCTCAAAGGAAAGTTACCCACTCAGCGAAATTTGCGTGTGTGTGTGTGTGTGTGTGTGTGTGTGTTTGTGTGTATATAAAGTCCACCAGCTCTATCAGTACCATACTTTAAAAATATTTCTTTGAATATTTTTTTAACTTACAGTGAGAAAGTAAAAGTACTGATATCAGTGATAACACAATTGAGTGAAAGACTAAAATGATGAAGCATATCAACTCACTAACATTTAGCATGAATCTGACATTCATATGCTATATATTAGTTCACTCTGTGCTAACATTAAAAGAAAATAACAAATTTAAAAACAAATTAACAATGCTGGATATATAACATCAAAAATAATAGCTAAAACATGAACTCTCATGTAGGAGGATAAGCAGATAAGGTCAAGAAATTGAAGGATCACAATAAAGAAAATGCAGAGCTACCTAAAAGTATAGAGATCAACATTAAACTGTTTCTATTATACAAAGCAAAAAGAAAGGCGTTCACAGGTTCACAGAAATTTAATAGAAATAACAGCATATCACTCATTCTCTATATCAAGAAGTAAAGGCATATATTCAATATCCCTGCCCAGATTTCCAGAACAGTTAATAAACCACTCTTGAATCAACATCAAAATAACCTGCTCTATCTCCTGCAAAAGTTCCTTCTAAATTCCTTGCCAAATCACCATCAGTAAATCTTTCTGCTCAACATTAAAATCAGTTTCTTCTGTCTACTGAGAAAGTTAAGATAACTAAACTACAAGGTAAAAAGTTATTTTTGACAATCATTTTCATTGTGTATATTCAATACTTAGCCTAATTTACTGTATTAAAATAATATATAAATCATATAATATTCATTATAGGCAGGCTTCAGCGATATTGCATGTCCACAATATTCCAGACCACCACAATAAAGTGAATGTCTCATGAATTTTTTTTGCTTCCCAGGGACGATAAAAGTTATGTTTATACTATACTCTAGTCTCTTAAGTGTGCAATAGCATTATGCCTAAAAAAACAATGTACATATCTTAATTTAAAACTACTTTATTGCTAAAAATTATTAACCATCATCAGAGCCCTTAGCGAGTAACATCAAAGATTACTGATCACAGATCACCATAACAAATATAATAATAATAATAAAGTTTGAATTATTATAAGAATTACCAAAATGTGACACAGAGACATGAAGTGAGCAAATGCTGTGGGAAAAAATGGCGCCAATAGACTTGCTTGATGCAGGGTTGCCACAAAATTTAACTTGTAAAAAACACTCTATCTGCAAAGCACAATAAAACAAAGCATAATAAAACAGATATGCTGGTTTTATGATCACAACCATGATCACAATAACTAGGTATTTTATCATATATTTCAGCTGTTGAGGAATGGAAGTGTCCTTACCGCTCAACTCTTGTAGATTTTACTTTCATAGATGTTCTTACATTAAAACAGTAAATATTTCTTATGAATGTACATACATATACTCACGTTTTCAATGAATAGTTATCAAGCGCCAGGTGGAACACCTAGCATCAGACACTAAACTAGATCCTCGGGATAGAGGGGTGAATGTTATAGACATAGTTCCAGCTTTCATGGAATCAATACCAAAGAGTGGCATGAGATAATCAAGAAACAATAAAACCTAGAATAATTAAAACCAACACCTACATGGTTGAGGAGTTCAGCTCTAGCCCAAAATCCTCGATGTGATCTTTCAAGCCCAACCAGAGGCAATTCCAAAGATCTTACCCAGCAGGCTTCATGGGGGAAAGCTGTCCTCCCCACATCAGACTTGGTACAAAGACACTACATTGCAGTCTCTAGAGGGGGTTGCATTCAAGGACACAGTCTCCCCTGGTTGTGGCCATGCTCTTCCTTATATCTGTGTTCTTAGCCCAGGAGCCTCCATTCCAAAGCCTGCTTATTGAGGGACCATCAGCCATGGCCTTTCTTAGGCATCTTTGCTGAGACCACATTATGGCAGACGGGTGGTGGCGGGGTGGGTTTAAAACACTTCTCCACTCTGACTCAGTATTAAATACTTTGCCACTCCTAGCCCTTCCCACTGCCTCTACTCCACCCCAGCTAGCTCCCTGGGACCATAAAGTAACAAGAGCCTTTTTGCAGGGCTCCCTCTACAATGAAGGGATCCTTCCCCACTCCCCATCTTTTTCTGTTCTAATACATCTGACCCTTGCTTGACACTGTTCCATGTGGAACAATAGAACATAATGGGGGCTAGCATTTTTAGTCTCTTGCTTATACTCTCATAATTAAGTGATTAGAGTTTTGATTGTGACTTTCATTTTGGCTTGTCTTAACCACCTGGATACATGGCAGCTCAGGTCTCTCCAGCTCAGCTCTTAACAACACAATGTTTTGTTGGCTACAGACCTTCTGCATATGTTAAGGAATCTCGTCTTTACAGCCTCCCCAGAAAAGTAAATTAGGCACAAAGAGGTTAAGTGGCTCCCAACGATCATCCAGCTAATAAGAGATTGAGCCACGGTATAAGGCCAAGCAGTAGGGCTCAAGGGCCTGAACTATAAATAAGCTCCATGGATGTATGGCCATTCCAGAAAGTGATGGAAGCCATGAAGAAAATATAACAAGAAGAAGTAAGCAACATTATAGATGGTCGGGAATGGCTCTCTGAGGATGTGACTTTTAGCTAAGATATGAATAACAGGAAGAAACTGAGACTGAGAAGATATGGAAGAGGAAAGTTCCAGGCTGAGGTAGAAAAGGCCTTAAACAGAACAATCTAGTGTGCTTTGGGCACTGAAGGCAGGAGGTGTGTCTGGAGCATGGACGCATGCCATAGGGGTGGCGGACAAGTTGGAGAGTTGGGAAGTCACCGATTATGGAGGGCTTTGAAAGTCATTGGTAAGAGTTTGATTTTATTCTAAGTGTAATGGGAAATCGTCAGTGAGTTTACACAGGGAGTACCGTGCATGATATCTATTTTTAAAAAGATTACACTGACTGCTGTGAGTAAATGGATTGAATAGAGAAAAATTGGAAGTAGGGACATCAATGAAATTAGTCAGGAAGAGGCAAAAGGAAGATGCACATTTCAGGCAGAAGAAATGCCACAGAAAAAGGCAAAAAGTTGATAGAAAGCATGGGGACCTGAAGGAGGTACAAGTCCTAAAGAATTACTAAATTATTGGGTGCAAGTTGGTGAGCGACTATTTGGGGAGGCTGAGAAATTCATCAGCATGCATCCAAACCTTACCCAAGCCTTGATAAGGAGTCTGGACTAAGAACAATGGCAGCTCATTGCTATTTAAAAGAAAAGGTTTCTCATTCACAAGTCAAATCTACCTCTTAGAAAGGGGTAGAGAAAATGAGAATATACAGGCAAATGGTATAGCATATCCCTAATTCCATAGCATCCTACAGGCAACTTCTTATAAATAGGACATTACCATCTCTTGCCCAGAACACCTGAATACCATAGACTGGCAGGTCTGCTCCACCGAGACAACCACATAATCCTGACCTAGCCTGGCAGGTTATTAAACGTAGGTGACGTGTACCATGTACCTGACTGCCATTAAACTGAGAGTCTGGCTTTCCTGAGGCAAACTTTGCACTCTTGTGTCTGTGGAGTTTCAGACTCATTTCTAATCCCTGTCATGTTTGTGTAGGCCCTAAAGTAAGATCTCTGTCTAGATTTCCCAACTACATTTGCTTCTCCTACTGAGATAGAAGTATTGCAAACTCCAGGTAGCAAGGAAAGAGTCTGGCCCCTGACCTTTCTCTCAAAGGGCTACAGATTCTACACATGAGTATCCTCATTTTTTTCAGAAGACCTTCAAAAACCACTGTGAAATCACAGTGCTATCCCCGATTGCATATATCTATTCACCGTTTGGATACTCTGGTTACTTTGTACTCTTCAACCCCAAATCAATCTCTTTATACAGCCCCAGATACCTGTAAGCAAGCCCATAATTCCCTCTCCCCATGACCTACCAGTGACTCCCAGCATTTTAAACAGCAATACCTCTCAATCCATTTTATTAACCTGGTAGCTTTGGGGAATAAAGTTCTAAAGTAGGTCCAATCCCTTTCCCTTTAACCAAGAACCCATTCCATTTCCTGGACATTTTGTGACTTTTAGTTACCACAGACTTTGTTATTGCTGACTAGTTTATGTTTATATACTGTAAAATAATCAGCGTCTCCATGTAACCATAAGAAAAAAAATCAAACAAATCCCAATTAAGAGACATTTTTAAAAATACTTAACCAGTACTTCTCAAAACTGTCAAGATCATTAAAAATAAGGAGAAATCTCAGAAACTGGCCACAACCAAGAGGATCCTAAGGAGACATGACAATTAGATGTATTGTGGTATCCCAGATGGGATTCTGAAACAGAAAAAGGACATTAGGGAAAAAATGAGGAAATGTGAATAAACGATGGACTTCAGTTAAATAATAATTATCAATATTGGCCCATTAATTGTGACAAATGTACTATATTAATATAAAATGTTAATTAGAGGAAAACAGGATGGAGGGTATATAGAAGCTCTCTGTACTAGCTTTGCAATAATTCTGTAAATCTGAAACTGTCTTTAAATTAAAATCTATTTTAAAATAAGCAGTTAGGACAATGGCCATATATTCTACTTTATTCCAGAAATTATGCTCCTTGCCATAACTTTTCAAACCTCCTTTTTATTTCTTTGGTTAAATTCAACTCCCTCGTTTCTTTGAAAGATATATAAAGATCTCGCCTTTTATCCTGAACAGATTGATGAGATTATTTAAGGTCAGGTTATCTAAATATTAGGACTGGCTTCATTTGGAGTTGAAAGGAGAACACTTAAAATCATTTTTAATTATTTATTCCTGAAGTTTCTGGTTCTTCCTTTTATATATTGATTTACATGAGTACAAGTGACCATCCTGAATGCTTTATTAAGGTATTATTATGCTTCCTTTCTCTGTCTTCGAAATGCATCTTTTCAATTGACCCATTTTCCATCATCTAAGCACCTGAAGAAAGAAGATAATGTTCTCACCTTTGACAGTAATGATAATGGAGCATATGGAAGACAGGAAAAATAGAAGCTACACCACTCAGTAGCTTTTTGACCTTGTACAACCTCTGCAACTTAGCTTGCTCCATCTCTAAAGCAGAAATAGTACTAGTAATGAACTCATATATATGGTGAGGATTAAATGAGATAATGTATTTAAAATGCTTAGCGTAGGACCTACCACATAAGTTCTCAATAAATGGTAGCTATTGTTTTTAGGGCTGTGGTCTCCTCTGAGCCTATATACGACAGAGAAGGCAAACCACCTGTCATGGAGCAGTAAAACATAAAAGTCCGGGTCTTCCTAAACTGGGAGAACAAAACGAGAAAATAGAGAAAAGGATTTCCTGTACATGGATAAGGGAATGATGGTGATGTGCAAAGTCAAGGAAGCAGATGGAAGCATAGAGCACCTTGGCTTTTCCTACAGCTTTATAATGTCTCTGCAATGTATGATGACTATTACCAAGTCACTACCTCTTCATACATGTAAAGAGGTCACCAAAGTGGTGGTTTTGAATTTAAGAGAATTTCATTATTGTCGAGACCTACTCTGATCTCTAGGGGAGACAAAAAAAGGGGGAAACAAAATGTCATTATCTTACCCACAGTTATCTCTGGAGACCACACACAAAAATGAGTAAATAAGTATTTGTTGAATAAATTTATCCTTATAAGGCAACAGTAACTGTCTTTTTATTAACATTGTGTATATGACATGCATTCTATATATCTCATCTTGTTTACTGTTCACTACAAACCAATAAGATAGCTTTGCATCACTTTCAGTTTAGAAAGATAAAGTAAAACACGAAATTCTATAGCATGTCCAAAGGCACACAGCTAGGAAAAACGGTTGGATGCCAGGTCTCTCTAACTCCAGATCAACATTGGAAACTTACTCCTCGTGCAGGCACTAGAGGCAATAGTGCATAAGATATAATCCCTGCACTCAATGAGCTGAGAGTCCAGTGAGGAATACAGATAGGGTAAGTGAAGTGCAGGTCTGTGGGATAACAGGGACAGAAGCTCTAACACAGAGACCATTATTCAGTATTCATGGCTCACATCAAAGCACATTTTCCCACTTGGTTCAGATATGTGAGATCCTCTTTTTTTTTTTTTTTTTTTACATATTTATTGGAGTATAATTGCTTTACAATGTTGTGTTAACTTCTGTTGTATAACAAAGTGAATCAGCTATATGTATAAATATATCCATATCCCCTCCCTCTTGCGCCTCCCTCCCACCCTCACTATCCCACCCCTCTAAGTGGTCACAAAGCACCTAGCTGATCCCCCGGTGCTATGCAGCTGCTTCCCACTAGCTATCTATTCTACATTTGGTAGTGCATATATGTCAATGCTACTCTCCCACTTCATCCCAGGTTACCCTTACCCCACCCACCATGTCCTCAAGTCTCTACATCTGCGTCTTTATTCCTGTCCTGCCCGTAGATTCTTCATAACCACTTTCTTTTTTTTTTTAGATTCCATATATATGTGTTAGCATACGGTATTTGTTTTTCTCTTTCTGACATTTCACTCTATATGACAGACTCTGGGTCCATCCACCTCACTACAAATAACTCAATTCCGTTTCTTTTTATGGCTGAGTAATATGCCATTGTATATATGTGCCACATCTTCTTTATCCATTCATCTGTCGATGGACACTTACGTTGCTTCCATGTCCTGTCTATTGTAGATAGTGCTGCAATGAACATTGTGGTACATGTCTCTTTTGTATTATGGTTTTCTCAGGGTATATGCCCAGTAGTGGGACTGCCGGGTCATATGGTAGTTCTATTTTTAGTTTTTTAAGGAACCTCCATACTGTTCTCCATAGTAGCTGTATCAATTTACATTCCTACCAACAGTGCAAGAGGGTTGCCTTTTGTCCACACCCTCTCCAGCATTTATTGTTTGTAGATTTTTTGATGATGGCCATTCTGACAGGTGTGAGGTGATACCTCATTGTGGTATTGATTTGCATTTCTCTAATGATTAGTGATGTTGAGCATCCTTTCATGTGTTTGATGGCAATCTGTATATCTTTTTTGGAGAAATGTCTATTGACGTCTTCTGCCCATTTTTTTATTGAGTTGTTTGTTTTTGTTGATATTGAGCTGCATGAGCTGCTTGCATATTTTGGAGATTAATTCTTTGCCAGTTGCTTCATTTGCAAATATTTCCTCCCATTCTGAGGGTTGTCTTTTTATCTTGTTTATTGTTTCTTTTGCTGTGCAAAAGCTTTTAAGTATCACTAGGTCCCATTTGTATATTTTTGTTTTTATTTCCATTTCTCTAGGAGGTAGGTCAAAAAGGATCTTTCTGTGATTTATGTCATAGAGTGTTCTTCCTATGTTTTCCTCTAAGAGCTTTATAGCATCTGGCCTTACATTTAGGTCTTTAATCTATTTTGAGTTTATTTTTGTGTATGGTGTTAGGACATATTCTAATTTCATTCTTTTACATGTAGCTGTCCAGTTTTCCCAGCACCACTTATTGAAGAGGCAGTTTTTCTCCATTGTATATGCTTGCCTCCTTCTCAAAGATAAGGTGACCATATGTGTGTGGATTTATCTCTGGGCTTTCTATCCTGTGCCATTGATCTCTAGTTCTGTTTTTGTGCTAGTACCATACTGTCTTGATTACTGTAGCCTTGGAGTATAGTCTGAAGTCAGGGAGCCTGCTTCCTCCAGCTCTGTCTTTCCTTCTCAAGATTGCTTTGGTTTTTCAGGGTCTTTTGTGTTTCCATGCAAATTGTAAAAATTTTGTTCTTGTTCTGTGAAAAATGCCATTGGTAGTTTGATAGGGATTGCATTGAATCCCTAGATTGCTTTGGGTAGAATAGTCATTTTCACAATGTTGATTCTTCCACCCCAAGAACATGGTATATCTCTCCATCTGTTTGTATCATCTTTAATTTCTTTCATCAGTGTCTTATAATTTTCTGCATACAGGTCTTTTGTCTCCTTAGGTAGGTTTATTCCTAGGTATTTTATTCTTTTTGTTGCAATGGTAAATGGGAGTGTTTCCTTAATTTTTCTTTGAGATTTTTCATCATTAGTGTATAGGAATGTGAACGATTTCTGTGCATTAATTTTGTATCCTGCTACTTTACCAAATTCATTGATTAGCTCTAGTAGTTTTCTGGTAGCATCTTTAGGATACTCTATGTATAGTATCATGTCATCTGCAAATAGTGACAGTTTCACTTCTAATTTTCCAATTTGGATTCCTTTTATTTTTCTTCTCTGACTTCTGTGGCTATAACTCCCAAAACTGTGTTGAATAATAGTGGTGAGAGTGGGCAACATTCTCTTGTTCCTGATCTTAGAGGAAATGGTTTCAGTTTTTTCACCATTGAGGATGATGCTGACTGTGGGTTTGTCATATATGGTCTTTATTATGTTGAGGTAGGTTCCCTCCACGCCCACTTTCTGTAGAGGTTTTATCATAAATGGGTGTTGAATTTTGTTGAAAGCTTTTTCTGCATCTATTGAGATTTTCGTATGGTTTTTATCCTTCAGTTTGTTAATATGGTGTATCACATTGATTGATTTGCATATATTGAAGAATCCTTGCATTCCAGGGATAAACCCCACTTGATCATGGTGTATGATCCTTTTAATGTGCTGTTGGATTCTGTTTGCTAGTATTTTGTTGAGGAATTTTGCACCTGTGTTCATCAGTGATATTAGCCTATAGTTTTCTTTTTTTTATGACATCTTTTTCTGGTTTTGGTATCAGGGTTTTGGTGGCCTTGTCAAATGATTTTGGGAGTGTTCCTCTCTCTGCTATATTTTGGAAGCATTTGAGAAGGATAGGTGTTAGCTCTTCTCTAAATGTTTGATAGAATTCACCTGTGAATCCATCTGGTCCTGGGCTTTTGTTTGTTGGAAGATTTTAAATCACAGTTTCAATTTCAGTGCTTGTGATTGGGTTGTTCATAATTTCTGTTTCTTCCTGGTTCAGTCTCAGAAGGTTGTGCTTTTCTAAGAATTTGTCCACTTCTCCCAGGTTGTCCATTTTATTGTCATATAGTTGCTTGTAGTAATCTCTCATGATCCTTTGTGTTTCTGTAGTGTCAGTTGTTCCTTCTCCTTCTTCATTTCTAATTCTGTTGATTTTAGTCTTCCCCCCTTTTTTTCTTGATGAGTGTGGCTAATGGTTTATCAATTTTGTTTATCTTCTCAAAGAACCAGCTTTTAGTTTTATTGATCTTTGCTATTGTTTCCTTCATTTCTTTTTCATTTATTTCTCATCTGATCTTTATGATTCCTTCCTTCTACTAACTTTGGGTTTTTCTTGTTCTTCTTTCTCTAGTTGCCTTAGGTGTAAGGTTAAGTTGTATATTTGAGATTTTTCTTTTTTCTTGAGGTAGGATTGTATTGCTATAAACTCCCCTCTTAGAACTGCTTTTGCTGCATCCCATAGGTTTTGGGTCATCGTGGTTTCATTGTCATTGGTTTCTAGGCTCTTTTGATTTCCTCTTTGATTTCTTTAGTGATCTCTTGGTTATTTAGTAGCGTATTTTTTAGCTTCCATGTGTTTGTAGTTTTTACAGATTTTTTTTCCCGTAATTGATATCTAGTCTCATAGTGTTGTGGTTGGAAAAGACACTTGATACAATTTCAGTTTTCTTAATTTACGAAGGCTTGATTTTGACCCAAGATATGGTCTATCTTGGAGAATGTTCCATGAGCACTTGAGAAGAAAGTGTATTCTGTTGTTTTTGGATGGAATGTCCTATAAATATCAATTAAGTCCATCTGGTTTAATGTGTCTTTTTTTTTTTTCATTTATTGATTTGTTATTTTTGGCTGTGTTGGTTCTTTGTTGCTGTGTGCGGCCTTTTAAATAATTGCAGTGAGCAGGGGCTACTCTTCATTGCGGTGTGTGGGCTTCTCATTGGGTTGCTTCTCTTGTTGCAGAGCACAGGCTCTAGGCACACAGGCTTCGGTAGTCATGGCACTCGGGCTCAGTAGTTGTGGCACGCGGGCTCTAGAGCGCAGGCTCAGTAGTTGTGGTGCCCAGGCTTAGTTGCTCAGCAGCATGTGGGATCTTCCCAGAGCAGGGCTCAAACCCGTGTCCCCTGGATTGGCAGGAGGATCCTTAACCACTGCGCCAGCAGGGAAGCCCTAATGTGTCTTTTAAATCTTGTGTTTCCTTAGTTATTTTCATTTTGGATGATCTGCCCATTGGTGAAAGTGGGGTGTGAAAATCCCCTACTATTATTATGTTACTGTTGATTTCCTCTTTTATGGCTGTTAGCATTTGTCTTATGTATTGAGGTGCTCCTGTGTTGGGTGCATAAATATTTACAAGTGTTTTATCTTCTTCTTGGATTGATCCCTTGATCATTATGTGGTGTCCTTCTTTGTCTCTTGTAATAGTCTTTATTTTCAAGTGTATTTTGTCCGATATGAGTATTGCTACTCCAGCTTTCTTTTGATTTCCATTTGAGTGGAATATCTTTTTCCATCCCCTCACTGTCAGTCTGTATGTGCCCCTAGGTCTGAAGTGGGTCTCTTGTAGACAGCATATATATGGGTCTTGTTTTTGTATCTATTCAGCTAGCCTGTGTCTTTTGGTTGGAGCATTTAATCCATTTACACTTAAGGCAATTATCAATATGTATGTTCCTGTTACCATTTTCATAATTGTTTTGGGGGTTTTTTTTGTGAGTCTTTTCTTTCTCTTGTGTTTCCTGCCTAGAGAAGTTCCTTTAGCATTTGTTGTAAAGCTGGTTTGGTGGTGCTGAATTCTCTTAACTTTTGCTTGTCTGTAAAGGTTTAATTTTCCATTGAATCTGAATGAGATCCTTGCTTGGTAGAGTAATCTTGGTTGTAGGTTTTTCCCTTTCATCCCTTTAAATATGTCTTGCCAGTCCCTTCTGGCTTGCAGGGTCTCTACTGAAGAATCAGCTGTTAACCTTACAGGGATTCCCTTGTATGTTATTTGCTGCTTTTCCCTTGCTGCTTTTAATATTTTTCCTTTGTTTTTAATTTTTGATAGTTTAATATGTTTCTCCTTGGATTTATCCTGTATGGGACTCTGCGCTTCCTGGACTTGATTGACTATTTCCTTTCCCATGTTAGGGAAGTTTTCGACTATAATCCCTTCAAATATTTTCTCAGACCCTTTCTTTTTTTCTTCTTCTTCTGGGACCCCTATATTTTGAGTGTTGGTGTGTTTAATGTTATCCCAGTGGTCTCTGAGACTGTCCTCAATTCTTTTCATTCTTTTTTCATTATTCTGCTCTGTGGGAGTTATTTCCACTATTCTATCTTCCAGGTCACTTATCTGTTTTTCTGCCTTAGTTATTCTGCTATTGATTCCTTCTAGAGAATTTTTAATTAAATTTATTGTGTTGTTCATCATTGTTTGTTTACTCTTTAGGTCCTTGTTAAACGTTTCTTGTATTTTCTCCATTCTACTTCTGAGATTTTGGATCATCTTTACTAAATTCTTTTTCAGGTAGACTGCCTATTTCCTCTTCATTTGTTTCGTCTGGTACTTTTTTTTACCTTGCTCCTTCATCTGCTGCATATTTCTCTGTGTTCTCATTTTGTTTACCTTACTGTGTTTAGGGTCTCTTTTTCACAGGCTGCCGGTTCGTAGTTCCTGTTATTTTTGGTGTCTGCCCCCAGTGGGTGGGGTTGGTTTGGTGGCTTGTTTAGGCTTCCTGGTGGGGGAGACTGGTGCCTGTGTTGTGGTGGGTGGGGCTGGATCTTGTCCTCTGGTGGGCAGAACCGTGTCCAGTGGTGTGTTTTGGGGTTTTTATGAACTTAGTATGACTTTAGTCAGCCTCTCTGCTAATGGGTGGGGTTGTGTTCCTGTCTTGCTAGTTGTTTTTCATGGGGCATCCAGCACTGGAGCTTGCAGGCCGTTGGGTGGAGTTGGGTCTTAGTGTTGAGACAGAGGTCTCTGGGAGAGCTCTTGCCGATTAATATTACGTGGGTCTGGGAGGTCTCTGGTGGTCCAAAGTCTTGGACTCGGCTCTGCCACCTCAGAGGCTCTGGCCTGACACCCGGCCAGAGCATGAAAACCCTGCCAGCCATGTGGCTCAGAAGAAAAGGAAGGAAAAAACAAAAACTGACAGAACCCCAAAACAAATGGTAAAAGCAAACTAAACAGATAAAAATCACACAAGGAAACATACCCACACACACACACACACTCAGAAAAGAAAAACAAAAAAACCAAGAAAACAAAAACAAACAAACAAAACGAACCCACAGAACCCTAAGACAAATGGTAAAAGCAAACCTCAACAGACAGAATCACACAAACATACACAGTCACAAAAAGAGCAAAAAGAAAAAAAAAAGGAAGAGCACAACAAAACCAATAAACAAATCCACCAATGATAACAAGCACTAAAAACTAAACTCAGATAAAGATATAACCAAAAACAAATCAGAAGCAGAATTCAAACCCCAAGTCAGCATTTGCTCCCAAAGTCCACCGCCTCAATTTTGTGAACAGTTTTTGTCTATTCAGGTATTCCACAGATGCAGGGTTCATCAAGTTGATTGTGGGGATTTAATCCACTGTTCTTGAGGCTGCACGGAGAAATTTCCTTTTCTTTTTTCACACAGCTCCTGGCATTCAGCTTTGGTTTTGGCCCCACCTGTGCATGTAGGCCACCACCCTCAGGTGTCTGATGTTAAAGCAGCAGCTGATTAGGGCCCTCTTGCTCACTCAGGCCAGGGAGAGGGAGGGATGTGGTAGTCATAATTGGAATGCAGGGCGAGCCTGCAGAGGCAAAGGCCAGTGTGATGTTGCAACAGCCTGAGGCATGCCGTGTGTTCTCTCAGGGAAGTTGTCCCTGAATCAGGGTACCCTGGCAGTGGCATGCTGCACAGGCTTCTGGGAGGGTGGGGTAGTGACCTGCACTTGCACACAGAACCCTTGGTGACAGCAGCGGCAGCAATAGAAGTCCGTGTCCGCCTCTGGGGTCCGAGATGAAAGCCATGGCTTGCACTGGTCTCTGGAGCTCACTTAGGCAGTGCTCTGCCATCTGTGGGCACATGAAGCAGGAAGCCCCTCTCCTCCTGCATCCTGAAACAGTGGTCTCTTGCTTCTCCAGCAGGTTCCAACTTTTTCCTGGACTCCCTTCTGGCTAGCTGTGGCGTACTAGCCCCCTTCAGGTTGTGTTCACACAGCCAACCCCAGTCCTCTCCCAGAGATCTGACCTCCAAAGCCCAAGCCTCAGCTCCCAGCCCCCACCCACTCTTGTCTTGCAGGTGAGCAGACAAGCCTTTCAGATTGGTGAGTGCTGGTCGGCACCGATCCTCTGTGCGGGAATCTCTCTGTTTTGCCCTCTGCACCCCTGTTGCTGCGCTCTCCTCTGTGACTCCAAAGCTTCCCCACCCCCGCCACCCCCCATCTCCACTAGTGAAGGGGCTTCCTAGAGTGTGGAAACTTTTCCCCCTTCACAGGTGGAGGTGCAGGTCCCGTCCCTATTCTTTTGTCTCTGTTTTTTCTTTTTTCTTTTGCCCTGCCCAGGTTTGTGGGGATTTTCTTGCCTTTGGGGAAGTGTGAGGTCTTCTGCCAGCATTCAGTAGGTGTTCTGTAGGAGTTGTTCCACATGTAGATGTATTTTTGATGTATTTGTGGGGAGGAAGGTGATCGCCACATCTTACTCCTCTGCCATCTTGAATGTCTCTTCTATTTGAGATCCTTAACAGCAGAGATTATGCTGCAAGAGAGGTAGTGGTTTAGCACACCTACTTTAGAGAGAGAGAGAGCATATGTGGGCTATAACTGAGCAGTTACTGCCATGTTTTGGGTATGTTGTGGCTTGGTTTTCTCATCTATTAAAAAGGGATGCTGACAGTCACACTGTGCCACAGGAAGGTATTTTTTGGCGGCACTTAGAATAGTGTCTGTCATATATATACATATATTTGACTCCTTCCTCTTCACAGCCAGCACTATGCTTGACTACACTAGGCACTCGATCAATGTTTTTAAGTCATTGGAGAGGTTGTGGAAACTCTGTCTATATTTTAGACAACCCTGTAAATAAACTCAGACCCAAGGGGGTAAAAAACCAATTTGGCATAAAAAGAATAAATAAATAAACGAATAAATAAATAAATACTCTCTTCTGCCAGAGCCAGCAGGTAGGTGTGAAAATTTAGACAAGTGCCAGAGGCTTATGCAAGGCTGGGTTTTATCAAGAAGTCAACCAGTCTTCTTTCAATTTCTGTATCTGCTGCTTCACGAACATCTTACCTTCTCCTCAGCTTCTGGAATTATCCAGAAAATTCCCTGTCTGTTGGGTAAGGATAGTGGGTGGTAGTTGTTGGTCTCCACTGAGTCAAATCATTGCCTTGGATACAGGCAAAACGTTCCAGATGTGCTGGCCCATGATTTAGGTTTCCATGAATATTTATTCATGGCTAATTGCGTCTTAACTTCTCAGTGGAGTAGATCCTTTTATTCTGACTGATTTTATTCTCCTGATATGCACTACAATAGAAGGGATCAAGAGAAGTAAAGCATAATATGGGAAATAGAATTGAGATACGATCTATCTGGATTTGGTAGTTTCATTAGAATAGCAAGTGTCACAAGACTCTAAGAAATTATTTACAAGATTAACCCCAAAGCTTTTTATTCTAACACCTTTCCAGTGAAAGAATGAGAAAACATGTTAACACTCTCAATGTGATAACAATCTAAAATTTTCCAAATAAACCTAGAGTAATAACAGTAGTAGAAAGGAGGGAATTCCCTGGCTGTTGAGTGATTAGGAGCCCGTGCTTTCACTTCCATGGGGCTGTGTTCGATCCCTGGTTGGGGAACTACGATCCTGCTAGCCATGTGGTGAGGCCAAAAAAAAATTTGTTTAAAGGAAAAACTGCTTTCCTTTTCTAGAATGACCCAAACTCTAATTTCATGTCTGAGGCTCATAAAACTAATCACAGTGAATTCATTTAGTATGATTGTGGGGTGCAGTTCAGCTCTTCACATGGAATTTTGTTCTATCGTAATTTTGTTCCAGAGCACTATATCATTAAGGTGAAATATTAATGATATTTTTATTACAATTCTCAAGAAAATTATGGACAGGATTCCAAAAAGATAAAAGCTTGTAACTGTTTTAGAAACCTACATTTTAAAAGTGTACTATTCAAAGACAATTCAACTTCTTAAGAAAATAACATATAACGACTCTCATTTATCATGGGTATTTATTATTCCAAAATTACAAAATGCTAGGCTGAACTAAAGAGCAACAGTAAAAGAATTTATATGAAAGATTAATTAGAATATAATGTTTCTCTTTAGAATAATTCTAAAGGAATTCAGTGTATTGGTGTTTATTAGAATTTTCATTTCTTTAAAAAAAGTAATACTTTTTTCACAGCTGTATCTGCCCTGAGAAAAAGATACTTTCAAATCACAGCTCTTTGGGGAATATTAAAATAGTGTCTTTGGCTCCCAAAATGACTATGTGCAACCTAAACCACGAAAATGTGTCTTGTTTTAAATTCCCATGGACAAAATTAGTATGAGTCCTGAACCACTGTTTCCTGTGGAAAATACTAGCCCACTACTGGGAATAAGTTTTCCCCTAAAAACTTGCTGATATTATAGAACAATTTTGACAACAGTACTGCTAGTAGCAAAGAGTTTTTGTTTTTGTTTGCTAATTTTTATGTGTCACTATGAAGTTCAATAAACTCTTATCAACTTAGATTTTGAACAAAATTTATTTAAGAACACATTTCAATAAAAATAAATTAAGGAAGTGCGTGACAAATATTTCCTTCCTATCTTTCTTTTTGTATTTCTTTTGTCTTTCTTTCTGGAAAAAAAAAAATTAACAGATTAATGCAGTTGTTAGATTCAGTAAATAGGCCTTAATCATTGAAAAAGCTTCTCTCTGGGAGAGAAGGTTGATGTAGAACCTAGAAGAAAAACATATACTTGTCAATAAAGTCAAACTTTGTTAATTTAAAAGATCCTTGACTTATCCAGAGTTCTTTTATCTGATAACACAAAAGTCCAGAATATACTTGGAATTTGTAAGAGAAAAAATTAAGTGTCTTAGATGTCACAAAATTCTTTTATTTAATTCCACATATTGCATTCAAAGGGGATCATTTTAGTACTTTGATCGTAATGTTCTGTACTCTATTTTCAAACTCAGGTTAAATCATATTGATTTTCATGTTATACAGGCTGTGGAGAATTCAAAGGGTGCTAAGTGACAGCTTTCCTGTTGTCAGTGTAGTAAAAAAGAGAAAAACTATAAAAATGAATCCCAAACTAAAAAAAAACAAAAAAAAGCAACTAATGACCCAATTATTGTAGACATTCTCAGTTCATGAGAATACTGACCTTGGGTTGAATTGTATAATATGGTATCAGAAAATTGTCCAAAAATTGTGCTAAATATATCCTGTTGAAGAGTACATGAGGTGATATCCTGAGATGGCTGAATAAGTTCCCATAATACTTGACCCTCCTGAAGGTAACACTTCAAACTCTAGACAAGAAATATTTTTTTAAAATAGCCTGGAAGCATTGAAGAGGGTTAGCAAACAGGCGAATTCTAGAGGGAATTTGAAACTTGGAAGAATGGATCACAGGAAGTGAGTTGCCTATTGTTATGGTATTTAGCTTTTAAAGGCCAATGATAAACCTGCAGTCTTTCTGGCCTGAAGTTTCAGACCATAGAGTTTGAGGCAAAAAAAATCTTGGAAAATAAGGAGAAAATCCCAGAAAGGAGAGCTCTGGACAGGCAGAGTTTCAAATTTTGTTTCTAAATTTACTTAATTATCTGACTGACCTATGAGCTATGCATGCACAAAACAGCTTCAAAGCAGTAAAGATTTGTAAAGTAAAGATTTTTTTTTTTATGAATTGCAATTTGAGTTATCTACAAAATAAAGTTTGTAAATTGAGACCTAACAAGTTAATTGCCCACTAAGACAAAAACCTTAACACTCTGTGGAAAAATAAATAACAAAATCCAAAGTCCCTGTAATATGACAGTCACACTGTGTTTGTTCCAATCCAAAATTATTTGACATCAGATGATCCAGGAAAATGTGATCTGTTTTCTAAAGGAAAGACAATCAAGACCAACCCTGAGATGACTCAGGTTTTAGAATTATAAGGCAAGGTATATTAAGCAGCTCTTATAACTATGTTCAGTGAGGTAAAGGAAAATATGCTTGTAATGAAGAAATCTCTGAGGAGAAATAGAAATCACATTAAAAGTGCAAATTCTAGAACTGAAAAACAACATCTGAAATAAAATATTAACTGGAGGGAGTTAATAGCGGAATAAAGATGACAGAGAAAAGAGTTAGTAACTATGAAGATAGATCCATAGAAAATGTTCACCTGAAGAATACAATAAGAAACATTAAAAAGAAAAAGAAAATTAGAGAAACTCAGTGGCTTGTGGGACAATAACAGAAGATCTAACATATGTGTAATTGGAGTTGCAGTAGAAATAAAAGAATGTGACAAAACAAATATTTGAAGGTAAAATAAGTAAAGGTTTTCAAATTTAGAGAAAGACATCAATTTACAGATTAAGAAATTCAATAAATCACAAGCAGGAAAAATACAAAGAAAATCATGACCAAGCATGAGATTATCAACTTGCTGGTAACTAAAGATAAACAGAATATCTTGAAAATAACCAGAGGTAAATAACACTCTACATGCAGAGAAGCAACTATGAAAATTTTCTGACTTCTTATGAAAAACTGTAGAGGCCAGAAGAAAGTGAAATAAATATCTTTAAAGTAATAAATGGGGTGGAAAAGGCAATCCAAAATTATTTATCAAGTAATAATATTCTTCAAGAATGATAGTAAAGACATTTTCATATGAAAGAAAGCAAAGAAAATTTGTCACCAGCAGACTTATACTATAGAAAATAAAGATTTCAAGCTAAAATAAAATGATCCCGGATGGAAATTTGGATCATCAGTAAGAAGTAATTAACAGCAGAAGTGTTAAATGTCTGCAAAATGTAAAAGAACATTTTTCTTTTAACTTCTTTAAAATATATAGAACTATTTAAATCTAAAACATAAAATTATTTTGTGTTCATAATGCATGCAGGGCAACTATAACATAAACAAAGATGGGAGAAGATGAATTCTCAAAACTGCACTTCTTCCTGAAGTGTTACAATATCAACTTTCAGTAGGTTGAAAAATCTTTGTATATTGCAATCCTTAAAGCAACCACTAAAAAAAATAACATGAAAAGTTACAGCTAAACAAGACAATAGATATATTAAAATGTAGTTTAAAAAAATTACAAATAACAAAGAAGGAGGCAAAAGTACAGATGGACTTAAAATATATAGACCTAAATCAAATCATATCAATAATTGCATTAAATGATTATGGAATAAACACATCAATTAAAAAGCAGAAATTGTTGGAATAGATCAAAATAGAAAGAGCCAAGTAACTGCTGTCAATAAGAGATGCACTTTAAATATAAAGACAGATAAAATGAAATTTAATAATTGGAAAAAGATATACCCTGAAAACAGTAAGCATAAGATGGCTGTGTTGGCTGAAATGATACCAGACAATATAAGCTTCAAGATAAAGAGTATTATCTGAGGGGGAAAAAAAAAAAAGAGGCCTCCTCATAATAATAAAATGGTCAGTTCATCAAGGAGATAACCATTATAAATGTGTAAGTACCTATAAATAGAGCTTCAAAATGTACAGATTATAAAGTGAACAAAAAGAAAATGCAAAATAAATAATTCAGCACTGCTGGAGATTTTAACAACCCTCTCTCAGCAATTGATAAAACAACAAAAATCAGTAAACACATAGAGGAATCTGAATGAGGCCATTAACCAGCTTGACCTAATTGTTATTTATAGAACACTGTACATACCCTAGAATTGCACAATATACCTTCTTTTCAAACACACATAGTTCATTCATTGAGATAGAAATATGTTGAATCATTAAAGCGAGTCTCAATAGATACAAAATCATTTAATTTATAGAGAGTATGTTTTTTCACCACAATGGAATTAAATGCAAAATTAATATTAAAATCGAGAATTACCTCAAATATTTTGAAATTTAAAAAAAATTCTACTTTGGCGGTTGGACCCTGGTATCAGAGTTTTTTAAAACCTCTTCACATGATTCTAATGGGCAGTAGGACTGGGACCTGGCCAAGGAGCTAATAATGGCATAGGAGATTGAGTGGATGAGGGAACAAAGAGAAAGAAGGAAGGATGGCTTTCACTCTTCATGTGAGTGAAGTTGACAGTGATAAAAGTAATGTAGTGATCTCTATTCCTAAAGATCTATTCATCCAATCTTTATGTACATATAAGTTTTAAAGTAAAATTATCATAGATATTCATGGCTCCTTCCTAGAAGTTTACATTTTTAAAAAAAGGAAAATCCAACAATTATGTCATTTGTCATGAACAAATATTTCATAAATGTTTCTTCTAAAACCTCTTATTTCATTGCTATTTGATAATATTATGTTTTATTTTTGCTAAAGTTTAATTTAAGAAAAAAACAAGAATAACACTTATCCTATTATGTTAAAGAAAACATGTGAACTTCATTTAAATTAGTTCTCATTCCCTCAATGTAAATGAAATGTCTGTATAAAAATATCTTGATTTGCAAAAGAAATGTCCTAAAATAAAAAATAAATATATTTTTAAAAAACCCCTCCATCTTACTAATAGACTCAGTAGAGAGACCAGAGAGATGCCCCTAGGTAGCTTAATGAGTATGCTGCCATGATGGGGAGACCCACATGGCAAGGAACCGTGGATGACCTCTGAGAACTGCAGGTGGCCTCTAGTCATTGGGCAAAAAACAGAAGCTCTCTGTCTGATACCCACAAAGAATTGATTATTCCATATAGCCATTGGAGTTTGGAAGAGGTCCCTGAACTTCTGGTGAGAAACCAACCCTAGTCAACACCAAGAATGCAGCTTCATGAGACAGTAAGAAATGGATCCAGTTAAGCTACGCTCAGACTCCTGATCCACAGAAGCAGTGAGAAAGTAGATGCAGTGCCACAAAATAAATAAATAAATAGATAAAATTAAAACACTTCCAAATAATCTATTGGTCATAGAAGTAATCAAAGAAAATTATAAAATATTTTGAACGTAAGGATAACAACAAAAATGCAACCTATCAAAAATCGAGGGATGCAGCTAAAACAATGATTAGTGAAATTTATAACTAACAATAGAAAGAAAAAAACACAAATCCAAAATTAGATTATTTGAGAAGATCTACAAAATTGACACACTCCTACCTAAACGAATCCAAATAAAAAGACAGAAAATGCATTCCCATATAAAGAATGAAACAAGGACTATCACTGCAGATTCTACAGAAATTAGAAGAAAAATAATAGTATAAACACCTTTATGCCAACAAATTTGACAACTTAGGTGAAACAAGCAAATTACGTGAAAAATACAGCTGATAAACATGAAGCAGAAAATCTGATTATCCCTGTAACTATTAAAGAGATTGAATTTTTATCAAAAATTCTCCTACAAAGAAAATTCCAGTCTTAGGTGCTTTAAGTGTTGAATTCTGTCAAACATTTAAGAAAGAAATATTACCAATTTTACACAAAATACTATCAAATAATAGAAAAGTTTATACTTCTCAACAAAGACATTATAAAAAAGAAAGTTCTTTCTTTAACCAATACCCCCTCATGAATAGATACAAAAACACTTAGCAAAATAGTAGCAATTGAATGTAGCAACATACGAAAGGATACATCATGACCACAGTTTATTCCAGGAAGATAATGTTTTAACATTCACTAATTTAATTTACCATGTTAATATATTAAGAAGAGAAAAAAGACATAATTATCTCAATAATGCAAAAAAAATGACAAAATTGAACATACATCCATGATAAAAACTCTCCAGGCAAGGAAGAGAGATTCCTCAAACTCATTTTTTTTTTAGAAAGAAAAAACCTTACTGCTAACCTCATACTTAATGGTAAAAGATTGAATGTTTTCTTCTTAAATTTGGTAGTAATGCAAAAATGCCTGCCCTCATCACTTATATTTGACATCATACGAGAAGTCCTAATAACTGCAATATGGCGATAAAGTCATAAAGATTAGAAAAAAATTTAATGGCACCATATAAAGTTTTGCATAGAAATAGAACCATATGGTATGTATTCTTGGTGTAAGGCTTCTGTGATTTACATAATGTTTTGAGATTCATATATGTTGATGTGTGTATCCCTAATTTGTTCCTTTTTATTGTGGAGAAGTATTTCATCAAACGAATACCTACCAATTGTTTATCCATTATCCTATTAATGGATGCACTAGCTATTTCTAGATTACTGGCTATCGTGAATAAAGTCAATGCAAACTTTGGACACATCTTTTTGTGAACATATGTTTTCATTTCATTTTTTTGTGAGTGGACCTCTTGGGTCATGTTGTAGTTTTAATTTATTTTTCCTCAATGAATAATGTAGAGCACTTTTTCATGTGTTTCTTGACCATTATTTGGTGAAGTCCCCAGCAGATTTTTCTGTAGAAATTGATGAACTGATTGTACGATACAAATATAAAAGGCCTAAAATTTCCAAAGCAACCTTAAAAATGTAAATAATATAATGTAGTGTAACATGCTTAATGATAAATGTAACTCATATATGGTGGAGAACAATTAGAAAATTTGCCTTTGGGTGGGTGAAGGTAGAAAATGAAAAGGAAAGGACATGAGGAAACTTTCAGGGAAATGGTAGTATTCTAGAACTTAATAGGCATTTGAGTTACATAGGTACATACATTAGTCAAAACTCAGCAAATGTACACTTGAGATTTGTGCATTTTATTGTACATAAATTTTACCATGAAAGAAAAATAAACTGTACAGTAGATAATGTTATATAAGCTAAAGTATTTGATAGAAAGTATACTGATGTCTGCAATTTACTTTGAAGTGAACCAGATATAAGATGCCTTAGTGGCTTGGGTGAAGGAGGAATAGATGGATCAACACATGCTATAGTTCCTATCATAAAACATTAATAATAGAATCTATGTGGTGTGTATGTGGATGGGTACTGAATTCATACAAAATTCTTTCAACATTGCTGTAGATTTCAAATTTTTCATATTAACTTTTGGGAAACAAAGAGGACAGGAAACGGAATAATACATTTTTAAATATTTCAAATAAAAATAGAAATAAAATATTAATTTTGGCACTTAAGGCAGACATTTTACATCTCTGAAAATTCAATAAGTAGAGTAACTCCTTTTCCTTTATTGCTGGGTAAGTAAAGCTGTTCTTTATTAAATAGAGAATCTTTTCAAGGAAATCTTTATTTTCTTTCTCCTCATTGAAGCATTTTCTTAAATAGATTTAATTCCAAAATGGCTTTCAGTACAGAATATATGTTGTCCTACAGTGTGCATATTAAAACATTTTAAAATATAAAAAGATATTTTATATACCTATAGAATCTCTACTGGTGTTCCTATTTTATAACTGAAAATGGTTGTTTTTGCCTACTCTTTCTTCTTCTTGAGTCTTGCTTGGATTTTAGAAACTTGTTAATCTTTTCAAAGAAACGAATATTTGCTTTTTTATACTCTCTAATGTACAATTGCTTTTTATTTCATCAATTTATTCCTTTATCTTTATTTTCTTCTGTTTTTTGTGGGGAAGGTAGTTATGTTTTTGTTCTTTTCCTCACTTCTTGGGCTGGATGCTTAATTTATTTTGGGCCTTTCTTTTTCTCTTATAACTGCATTTAGGTCTATAAGTTCCTCTCAGCTGTATCTCTCATGTTCCAATGTCATATTTTCATTTAATTCAGCTCAAAGTATTCCACTGATTCCCTCTTTGCCCAATGGGTTCTTTAAAAGTATATTGCCTGATTTTTAAATCTTCCACTGTGGTCAGAACATATACTTTGTTTAATTTTAGGACTTCAAAAATTGTTGAGACTTACATTTTATTGCTCAGCCTTTTGTTTTTTAACCATGGATGTTTAGTTCAACATAGTAAAAAGTTAAATACTATTTTAATCCCTATGCCACACAATATAAAGATCTTAGAATATTTTAAAGCTGATCAACTCCCTGTATATTTATATAATATTGTTTTTAATTATTTTAGTTTTCCTTTTTACCCTATATACTAGAGATTATTCATGTTTTATATTAGCATTAGCATTGTATGTTAAGCTTAGTTACGTATTGGCCGTTTTATTTGGTCATCATTCTTTCATTTCTGGTTGTCATTCTGGGCTTTCGTCTCTTCTTTCTGAATTTATATTCTTTAAAAAAAATTTTAAGACAAGGAATTGGTAGTGAAGCCTTTCCATTTTTATTCACCTGAAGGTGTAATACCTGCACTACTTTGGGGCAGACAAACATTCCTTACACAGAACACAAGAAGCACTAACCATAAATGATAAGATTAATAAAGTTGATTTGATTATAATCAGAAGCTTTATCAAGAGACACCACTGAATAAAAACATAGACAACAGAATGTGTGAGAAAACATTTTCAATACATGTGACCAACAGTAAACTAATATCCAAAGTTTGTTTTTAGATGTGTAGGTTTATCTCTGGACTTTCTATCTTGTTCCATTGATCTATATTTGTGTTTTGGTGCCAGTACCATACTGTTTTGATTACTGTAGCTTTGTAGTATAGCCTGAATTAAGGGAGCCTGATTCCTCCAGCTGTTTTTCTTTCTCTTTATCTATTTGGGGTTGTTTGTGTTTCCATACAAATTGTAAAATTTTTTCCTCTAATTCTGTGAAAAATGCCATTGGTAATTTGATAGGGATTGCACTGAATCTGTAGGTTGCTTTGGGTAGTATAGTCACTTTGATAATATCGATTCTTCCAATCTAAGAACACAGTATATCTCTCCATCTGTTTGTGTCATTTTTGATTTCTTTCATCAGTATCTTATAGTTTTCTGAGCACAGGTCTTTTGCCTCCTTACATAGGTTTATCCTAGGTATTTTATTCTT
The DNA here is from genome assembly GCF_005190385.1 of Monodon monoceros. Classification (NCBI taxonomy): domain Eukaryota; kingdom Metazoa; phylum Chordata; class Mammalia; order Artiodactyla; family Monodontidae; genus Monodon; species Monodon monoceros. The sequence goes on along the minus strand of NW_021703783.1, from coordinate 70,958,533 downwards.
TTCGGTGCAATGGTAAATGATATCATTTCTTTAATTTCTCTTTCTGATCTTTCATTGTTAGTATATAGGAATGCAAGAGATTTCTGTGTATTCATTTTGTATACTGCAACTTTACCAAATTCATTGATGAGCTCTAGTAATTTTCTGGTAGCATCTTTAGGATTTTCTATATATAATATTATGTCGTCTGCAAACTTTTAAAAGAGAAAAATGCCTACAAATCAGGAAGACAAAGACTTTCCCAAAAGACACAATAGCAATTTCCAAAAGAACGGTAAACATGGGAAAGGTTGATCCATCTCATTTGGCATCAAGGAAATATAAGTTAAAATCACAAAGAGATACTAAACTCCAGAGAAATAGTGAAAATTTAAAAGAGTGACAACACTAATGGTTGGCAATGATTTGGAGCAATTAGAAAACTTCTACAATCTTTTGATTTGTGAAATTTTCTTTCTGTTTTTTGTTTGTTTTTAATAAATTTATTTATTTTTGGCTGTTTTGGGTCTTCATTGCTGTGTGCGGGCTTTCTCTAGTTGTGGCAAGCAGGGGCCACTCTTCATTGTGGTGTATGGGCTTCTCATTGTAGTGGCTTCTCTTGTTGTGGAGCATGGACTCTAGGTGCACAGGCTTCAGTAGTTGTGGAGTGTAGGCTCAGTAGTTGTGGCTCGCGGGCTCTAGAGCACAGGCTCAGTAGTTGTGGCACACGGGCTTAGTTGCTCCGCAGCATGTGGGATCTTCCTGGACCAGGGCTCGAACCCGTGTGTCCTGCATTGGCAGGCGGATTCTTAACCACTGCACCACCAGGGAAGTCCCTGATTTGTGCAATTTTCTGTATGTGGGTTTTACTCTAATGTAATTTGTTATTTTAAAAATGCATAGGGGGACTTCCCTGGTGGCGCAATGGTTAAGAGTCTGCCTGTCAATGCAGGGGACGCGGGTTTGAGCCCTGGTCCGGGAAGATCCCACATGCCGCAGAACAACTTAAGCCCATGCGCCACAACTACTGAACCCCCATATCTTCTCCCCATGTTTATATCAGGTAATTTAGTTCTCTCTTCTTCATTTTTAGGAGCTTTCTAAAATGGGTTATTAGTGTTCTGTTTGTGGCACAAGTTACAGAAAACTTTTCCTTAATTATTTTGTTTTTGCTTTGTTTATGTTTTTTTTCTCTTTCATGGGCAATAAAAATAAATTGCTGGCTTTTGTAATTAATCCTTTTTTGCTTCTGTGTTTGAATTATAGTTAGGAAGATTTTCTTCAATCTTGGATTATAGAAGAAATTGTTCATCTTTTTCTTAAGGAACCTGTATGTTTTCTTTTCCTCCCACTTTCATAACTCTAATCCATTTAGAATTAATTTTAGCATTTAGAGTGAAATATGGATTGAAATTTTTCTTTCCCCCTCCAAATACTATCTGGCTGATTAATTTTCTTGATGTCATTACATCATTCCTCTCCCTTAGAGGTCAGAATACACACACACACACACACACACACACACACACACACACACGCGCGCACGTACCCCTTTTCTTATAAGGGTACTAATCTCATCAGACCAGGACCCCACCCTCATGACCTCATCTAACCCTACTTGCCTCTCCAAATATGTGTGTGTATGTGTGTGTAAATATGTACATAATATTTCTGTCTTTTAGTAGTTATGTTGAAATGTTATTATGCATTTTTTTTGGCCATGCCACACGGCTTACATAATCTTCAAAAAAGTTCAAAGAAGAAAAAAATGAAAATGATTCTTAAACATCTGAAAAGCTGGTTAATTCATAACAAAATACAAATTAAACTGTATCTAAGTTCCTATTTGTCACCATCAGATCGGCAGAAATCCAAGTTTAACAATATCTGAGTTGGCCGTGGGAAAACAGTCGTTGGCATCCATTTCTAGTAAAAATATAAAATGCTAAAACCCTTGTGAAGGAGAATTTGATAATATTTAGCTTTCATAGTTGGTAGTATGCAGCTTCATTCAACAATCCTGAACAAAAAAAGAAAGAGAAAAAACTTTTACATAAAATTATTGATTGTGGCATTATTTGTAATAGCAGAATATTGGAAACAATCCAAATGTCCATCAGTGGAGAACTGGCTGAATAAACTACAGTGCATCCATGCAATAATATTCTATACTACAGTAAAAAGTAATGAGGTCATTCTTTATTCCCTGATAAGACATGAACCTCAGGGTGTATTATTAAGTGAAAAAAGCAAATATCCAGATGTAGAACAGTGTATATAGTATGCTACCTTTTATGAAAGCAAATGAGGAAACACAATTTTCTGTGTGCATATGTTTGTGTTGCTTATATTTGCAAAGGGATTTCCTGCTAGGAAAACCCAAAACTGAAACGGTTACATCTAAGGACAAGAGGTAATAAAGATGAAGAATAGTAATGAAGACTTCTCTTAGTATACCTTGCTATATAATTCTATTTTGGAATTTAGAAAATGTTGACATCTTCCAAAAATAATATGAAAAAAAAGGAAAAAAGCAAACTCTGAAAACTGAAAATAGAAATAAATGAACTTAACCATCTATCAAGTTGATGCCATAACCACACAGAGAGAATAGTTATTTTCTGTGACTTGGGAACACGGTATTTTGATTGCAGATCCTTGATAGAATCAATTCTATGAACAAATAGAACTGTAAAAAAACTTCACTAGTTTCGTTGTAGTTTTATATGTAGTAACATCAAGTTAATAAGTGATTATACTGTTAGAAATGTTAAGAACAAAGATTTTCAGAATATTGAAAACAATTCAAATGTCCATCAATAGAGAACTGACTGAATAAATAAATAATAATTTATTAATTATAAATAAATATTATAAATGCAATTTATTTATTATAAATAAAATAAATGCAATTTATTTCTAATTAGTTTATTATAATTCATAAAATATGGATGACTCTTAGAAACACAATATTGAATGAATAGAAACTCAAGTCTCAAAAGATGAAGACAATAAAATGGCTTTTTTTTTTTTTTTTCGCGGTACGCGGGCCTCACACTGTTGTGGCCTCTCCCATTGCGGAGCACAGGCTGTGGACGCGCAGGCTCAGCGGCCATGGCTCACAGGCTCAGCAGCTCCGCGGCATGTGGGATCTTCCCAGACCGGGGCACGAACCCGTGTTACCTGCATCGGCAGGCGGACTCTCAACTACTGCACCACCAGGGAAGCCCCTAAAATACCATTTTTATAAAACTTGAAAACCATTACAATCAAATATGTGGAGGCAGGCTCTGAGATAGCCTCCAGTGAGCCTCACCTCCTGGCATGGTCCTGTAATCTCCTCCGGTGAGTGTGGGCTGAATTTACTAACATGCATCTAGTAAATAGAATGTAGCTGAGGTGATAGGATTTCAGTCCTGAGCCTAAGTTTTGTAAAAACTATGGCTTCTGTCTTGGGCTCTCTGTTACATTTTCTCACCTGCTTGCTGTTATGGGTTGCATTGTCTTCTCTGTAAAAACACTGAAGAAGTCCTCATCCCCAGTATCTTAGAATGTGGCCTCTTTTGGAAATAGGGTCATTGCAGATGTAATTAGTTAAGATGAGGTCATACTGGAGTAGGGTGAGCCCCTACTCCAATGTGACTGGTGTTCTTATAAAAGGATGGTCATGTGAAAACAGAGGAAACAGAGAACACAATGTGGTGGTGAAGGCAGAGGCTGGAGTTATGCAGCTGTAAGCCAAAGAGCACCAAAGATTGCCAGCAAACCACCAAAAGCCAGGGAGAAGGAAGGAAGGATTCCTCTTTAGGTTTTAGAGAAAGCATGCCCCTACCAACACCTTGATCTTGGACTCCTAGCCTCCAGAATTGTGAGGGAACACATTTCTGTTGTTTTATGCCACCCAGCTTAAGGTATTTTGTTATAGCAGCCCTGGGAAACAAATACACTTGCTCTGAGTTCTGACCCACAGATATGGAGATAATAAAGGGTTGCTATCTTAAGCTGCTGAGCTTTTGGGTAATTTGCTATGCAGCAACGGTAACTGTACACATGTTACACATGAACTGTACACAACGATAACTGTACACTATATAAATATGTGACCATTTTAAGAAGATTAGACTTGGGAATTGGTGAGATCTGGGCAGTTCTGAGAGACAGGGCAGCAGAAAACACATAAAACACCTCATAGCAAGAATAGTCTGACCTGTACATTGCCACTGAGATGAATTTATATCAGACTCTTTTTGTATCCCTGCATCATTTGCTCTGCATTCACAATCCTGGAAGAAGAAAGCTTCCAGTGGGCAAGATTAAATCACGTCCCCACCACTGACTGTATCAGGGAATTAGAGAAAAATTGTTGGGCTTTGGATTTCTAAGGGGACTGAGTGGATTGTATCTGGCTTTACAATTATGTAAAAGCTATTCAAATTGGGGGTAGGATAGTTACTTCCAAAGAAACTGAGGTATATTGGCATGGGGCAAATATTTCAGGGACCCTCAATCAAACATACACATATCCTCTAAAAGAAAGTGTTTGAAGGCATAACAAAAATGAGTTGGTATCATGATAGATGAAAAAATCCAAACTGTCAAAATAAAGAAGTAGCTCTCAGTGAACTGACAACCCACATTAGATGGGCCTGCTTTGAATTCTTCGTCAAATTCCTTTCACTGGAATTCTAGGTGTGGCATTCATCAGTTCAAGACTAAAGGGAGAGGAATGGCAAAAGCAAAGCTTAACTCAAACTACCCTATGCACTGTTTTTTTAAAACCATCTTAAAATGTTTTTGTTTGACTGGTGGCAAATTTTATTGAACACTATTTTTAGTCTCTCTCTCCCTCTCTCTCTCTCACATACACACACACACACACACATACAAACAGGCAGAATTGATTACACACACAGCATTGAACAAAAAAGTAGACTGGTAATACACACACCACTCCCATCTTAATAAACAGTGTACTCAAACGTGTTGTAAATCATTTGTTTTCATTCTGTTTTGCAGAAAGAAGATAGCATGTATCAGGATTGTGCTCACCTCATTACAGGAGAGTGAATCCTCCTGTCTTTAACAATTACCACTTTAAAATTTGGGAGTTTTTTCCAATTTGGAGTGTGTGTGTGTACGTGCACATGTATGCCTTTTATAAGAATTAAATAGCTAAGCAGTTAAGCAGTTAAATAAATAATAGAGAAAAAGGGAAGAGAACACAGTTAAGCCATTCTCATAAAACTTATTACTGGTTACTTTTCTCAAGTTAATGTACCACAAGCCACATGCTTGCTTATAAGTTCCGGACGCATCAGAGAAAACGGCATTCAAATGAAGCTCCACGCACCCCACTTTGGTATGTTCCACAGGCAGCTGCTGCCTTGCAGTTCTATAACTGCCTGATGTTAATATCCTAAACCAGTCTTTAAAGGCTTCTTTGCTTGCCTGTGAGCTGCCCACCTCAGGGAAAGGGCTGTGTCCAGCACCCTGGCAGCATAGGTGAATTTGTCAGCTCCAGCAAGTGTCTCATTCCAGTGCCACAGTCTGTGCACCCACACTGCTCTTTCTGAGTGCTTTGCTCTGGGTCTTCGATCCCTTGAAGGCTACCGTGGTTCTGATCATTACCAGACAAAGTACTCAGGGAATGAACACAACCTTCTGGAACTGCAGATACCTAGCAGAATTAATACACCCCAGAGAACTGCTTATTGAAGTGGCATGAGACAAAATCCAAAACCTGAGTATTTAACTGAAAAGGGGTATTAGTCCCGACCCTTTATTCATTGGGCCTCTCATTTTTAATCTGCACTACTAAAATACAAATGTTAAAAAATAGAAAAATATTCACTGCCTTCTGTATTTTACAGGTGTCATCTACAAGATGTTTCAAAAAGAAATTCCAAAACCCTATGAAGCAATACAAAGTAGAGAATGTGTGTGGGAAATATGTTCAGAGAACATACTTCAGGGGCAAACACCTTACTTAAATCTTTTAAACTTCTAGAAATTGGATGAATAACTACTCAGCCTAGCTGAACAGAGAACTTATTGTTCCATGTCTTTGAAGAAGACAGAGTAATACTCATTGTTTTGTTCTTGTCTCAAATACAGCAGTTTCTTTAAAATCAACATACCCCCAAACAAACAAGCAAAAACATATTTCTTTCATGTTCTCCCAAACGTGTTGGTCCTATTAACTTACTATCTCAGTCATAGAATCTACATCCCATCTGTCATCCAAATTGGAAATCTTAAATCTAGAAAGTCAGCAAAAAAAAGAAAAGAATTATTCTCCATCTCCCTATCAGAATGGCCATCAAGGTTTGTCAATTCCACCCTCACTGGGTGCTTCACTCCCTCTCCATCTGTCACTGTCAGAGTTTTCATTCAGGCCCCTCTCATGTTTGCTGGATTGTAATAACACCCCCACCCGCCAAAAAAGGATCACCTTGCTCCCATCTCTGCTCTGTGCAATAATTCATCCTCTACATTGCTTTCAGTCACTTCTTCTGACAAACAGAAGCAAACCTCTCACTCCCAGCTTGAAATCCTTATCATGGCAATCACACCTCTTCATTCTCCAGCTCCAGGCTACCTACCCTGTAGTGGACCCTGCTTTTCTACTCACCAAATGCACTTCCCAGGACTGCTGTATTCACCCTTTCCTGAATATGATGCATGTTCTGATGCCCCTCTGCTTCTTCCTTGCATCAGGAAGGGTCCCATCAAGAAAGAGAAATTTGAACAGGGGAAGTTTAATATAAAGAATATCGACTATAACAGGGGGTTTCAGTGATGAAAGATTGGCTAAAAACAAGTAAAGTGAACTCAAAATTACATAGGAATAGTAGCTATAAAAAGTAATTGTCCCCTCCAGGGCTGAGATAGCGCATATGAGCAACACCCACCTCCTCCCAAGGCTAAGATCTAGACCCCACTGGGGAGGGCATGGCCATGGCTCACTGAAGGTAGATAAATTAGTGGAGGAATTTGCTGGAAATTCATTCTCTGGAACTTACCAGGGAAACTATTCATGGCGAGGTGTCTCATTAGAGGCACTTCACTATGAAATGACCCTAGAGGGTTTCATGGGGCAGCTGCTGGCTTCTGGGTTCTGCTGGCTGCTGTTCACTGCAGGATCTGCGTGCTGGAGGAGGTGCCCATACTGCAGGAGCTGAAAGCTGGAAAAGCCACAAGAGCACCTGTTGAGCAAGCACCCTGGAATGAGGAAGCCAAACCCTTTTCCTCTTGCAGTGTCTCCCCAGCACCCACTGCTGATAAAGCTTAGCCTCCTAAAGCTTAGAAAAGAAAAATTTTTAAAGAGCCCATCTCCAATGAAGGACGGGTGAGTTTGGACCCACGAGGCATACTTGATAACTGGCACATGCCATACTTTTTCCTCAGCATGGAAAGCCCCTCTCTTATGGGCCAGTTCAAATGTTGCCTCCTCTCTAAAGCCTTTTCCTACCATCACATCCTAATCCCAAGCAAAATTAATTCTTTGGAATGTTGTCCATGTCATTATTAAAAACATCTTTCTGTATCATTTATTTCTATGACTCTCATAAACCACTTATTTATTTCTGTGATAACTTCAAGAGTAGGAACCATGACTTATGCATCTTGGTGTCATAGCCCCTAAAATAAGACCTGAGATTAGAGTACAAAAGAGACCTCAACTTCAGAGTACAAAAGAGAGTAGAGAAACTAGAAGTTGCCAGAGAGTGAAAATGCTTTTGGTTGCTATCCATTACTTCTTTTAAGTTAGATGGGCGCAGAGTTCCCACATACTTTTGTTCTTTATCAGCCAAGGCCTGGAGAGATCAAGTAACTCATCAAGCATTATGTAACTTGTCAGGGGCAAAGCAAAGACTACCACCCAGCTGATGCGTATGACTTCAATTTTAGTGCTTTCTCCACCCTTTCATACGAATTCCTGCTAGGAAATATAATTCACGCATTATTTTGTATTAAATTTTCATTTTTCCATAAGTGGTAGTTTAGTCACCAGATTTCTGTCAGTAACTTATCTTCTTATTCAACTTATTCATTGATCCCCAAAATGGGATCAATGAAATAGGAAAACATGTAGATCATGTCTCCACGTATGCTGTGATCTCTTTTACAGACTGGCTCGTCACTTTTTCTTTGTTTTGTAATTTCCTTCCCCACCTTTTCATCTGTCTTCATTAAGGCTCTCTATTGTTGGAATAATAGAGACACATTAACTCTAGCTTAATTAAAGGAGATGAAGTGGGGTCTTGCAAGGCACTGAAAATGGAATCTGGAAAATCATAAAGAACCATAGCAAATAGCAGCTCTCTCTCTCTCTCTCTCTCTCTCTCTCTCTCTCTCTCTCTCTCTCTCTCTCTCTCTCTCTCTCTCTCTCTCTCTCTCTCTCTTTCTCTCTCCCCTCCGCCCTCCTTACCTTTCCTTTCATCTCTGCCTCTTATAAAATCTTCACTCTTTCTTTACACCTAGACCAGCCTTTTCTGCCACTCTATGAACATACAAAATAATAATATAGTCACCTTAAACTCGAAGTTAACCTGTCCTAACAGGTCCAGCACCTGCTGCTAACTGCCAGGAAGTTTAAAGTCTCAACTACAAATCTCAGGGAGAGAGAAACTGATTGACCATCTTGGATCAGGATATCAATTCAAATCGAATCAATTGTGATTGGTGGGCTGAAGCGGAGATCTGTTTTGTTTTGCTCTCCCCTAATAAGTGTCTTGCCTAACAGAAAAGAGAGGAAATTAGTTTAACAGAGAGAGACTATGATCTAAGTCAAAAACTTCAATGTTTGCTACATTCTACTACTAAAATCTTATATAGCTTTCAGGCCCAGTTTAAATGCCCTCCACTGGCCAATCTTGCCCAGATCTATGAACCAAATTTAGTCACTCCTGGATGTTGTACCTCTGTCATACAATTCGCTTCATTCATTCTTATTATACACTTTTGCTTATCTATCTTTTCCAACCATGTGATTCATCTTTGTGTCCCCTTAGACAGTTGTGTGGCATTGTATATATGGCACACTGAAAGAATAAAGAAAACCATCTTTCTTCCTTTGATTTTTTTTTGACTTCTTAACATTTGTGATGCACTCATTTATTATTTCAACAATTATTTATTGAGCACATATTATGTTTTAGGCAGTGTGGTTGACACCATATACAATAGACTGCCCATATGAACCTCTCTCTCTCTATTGTAGAGTTAAGTAGTCAAGCAAGTAAATATAAAGTTATAAATTATGATTAGTGCTATCAAGAAAATATAGGGTACCATGTCAGTATAATTAAGGGACCTAATTTAAACTGAATTATCAGAGGATTCCTCTCTGATTAAGTAACCTGTCATCTGTGATGTAAGGGATGACCAGAAATCTACCAGGTGAATAGTGCTGGTAGGAGAAAGGGGAAAATTTTTCTGGGAAAAGGACAATATGTATGAAGGCCCCAAAGTGGTAAGGAATTTGATGCGTCTCAAGAATGACAGAAGGTCAGTATGCCTGCAAAGTAATCAGCAATCAGATGGAAGGAGCAAACTGGCTGAAGTGGTATGCCAAAATCAGCTTCTAGACAGGACAACGCTTAGTGTTTGATCCTGAAAGAAATGGAGTGCTGCTGTAGTGCTTTAAACAGGGCAGGATCATGACTCAAATTTGAATTCTTAAAAGAGCACTCTAAATTCAGGTTGGAAAATGGATTAGAAAGAGGAGACATTGTAAAAATGGAAGCAAAATGTAATAAGTTCTATAAGAGAAGTGGCACATATATTTAAACTCTCTGAAGACATCTTTCTCTACTTACACTGCTGAATTTCTCTTTCTTCCTTCACCTTCAGGACTATTACTCTCAATGACTTCCTTTCTACCTCCTCTGTGGCTGAGCCATGGATTCCTCTTCTTGACATTCCTGTGTCTCTTCCATCTTCTCCCAAGCCAATCCTCTGTCCCTAACAACACCTGTATTTCTCTCCTGTCTTGGAATTTCAGTCAGCCTCAATGTAGTCAAAACTTTTTTGTTGATTCATATACTTCTGTGAATTGCGACAGATTTGAAGTATGACTGGTCACTGGAATTATTTAGTAAACTTTTTCAAAATATAGATTTCTTAGCTTTACCTCCAGAAACTCCCAATCAGCAGGCATATGGTGGTCTTAGACCTTTATATTTTTAATGGTTCCCCTGAACAAAACTGATGATCATCCATGTTTGAGAAACTTTGTTATTAGACTGTTATCAAATTCATATCATAATAACTTTGTTATAGAAATCTTCTACCATCTCTTAAGTTTCCAGAGGCCACTTAAGGGGCATGTTGGAAATTCAGCTTTTGAAGTCATAATCCAGTCATTTGCCAGTGATTTGTCCAAGGCTGGCAACATCCTTTTCTTCAGTGACAATAGCTCACCAGTTATATATGCCTGTCCTCAGTGACAGAAAATTGTATCTCAGATCTAAAATAACATGGTGGATTTTTCTAGATCCTGCAGCCATATTTTATTAACAATTTGATACTAGTTGCACATAATCCTAGTAGTAGCAATAAACATTTTGATGCTGTGTCATATTAGGAGAAAATTTTCCTGATTTTTTTATTACTCACTTAAAAGGTTAAGATATCAGGTAATGTGAGAGAAACAAAAACTATAAGCTTATGTGATATGCCTACGAGAAAAAAGCAAGAGCAAATTCAAAAACCCTGAGCTCCCAAATTTCCAGTCTTCTGTTTCTCCCCCGGAGCCGTACTGCCTCCCACACTGCACATGTTGTAAACTGTATGTGGCCCATCTGTTAAGTAGTTTGTTTTCCAAATTTGCAGGGGCTTGGCACTTCTGGACCAAGTATTAGAACTAAGTGTGACATAAATTTTTACCTTTTTAATAATTTTGAATTGCAAGGACACTGGTGTTGGAAAGGGTCCAGGAAACAGAGGAAGTAACGCTTACGCACAGAAGCAGTACGGCAAGGGTTAAACATTGTGGCTTAGGCAAAGGTATACTTAACACCCGCCATGATGACAGCAGTAGCAATGCTAAGGGCATATTGAGTTTCCAGGTTCAGTTGTGGGTTGAATGTGGGCACAGTTTGGCATTTGAAATTGGGCAGATTCAGACCATGATGTTTTCTCACAATTAATGCAGAGACCATAGATAATAATTATGTTGCTGAGCCTACAGAGAATCTTTACGACTGATCCTCTATTAAACTGGCAAAACAAGAGGATAATGTCTCCAGCACTAACAAGTTGGCAGGGAAGTAGCTGGCAACTCCTCCCACTAATCTTCCATCTGTGCAAACCTTCAGTATGATCCAGGAGATTGTTTCCCCGCACAGGTTGTGCCTGCAGTATAATCAAGAGAGAACGAGACAGAGTGGAGATATCTTTATTGTTTTTGCAAGTCACTGCCGTTGGAGGGGGAGCAGTGCATGGGATTGAACACTAATGCTGTTATGTCATTCTAAGGAGAAGTATCTATGCGGGGATTTAGACAGGAAAATAACCATTTCTAAGTGCTGACTAGTCTCAGTGACATAAAAGTAACAGAACAAGAACAGTTTCTAACCGGGATTCATTTCAGAAAAGTCTTTTGTTTCTTTTCATGGAAGCTTGGAAAACCACTTTTGTTTAAAAATATCTTTTCTGTTGATTGCTAACACAGTCCACGGTACTTTCCCAGCCTTGACTCTCCTCCAACATCCTGGGTCGGTTGGCTCAGATTTTGCTCTAAAAGCACAGAGGAGGAGGAGGAAAGGCTTGTGAATGCAAAGGGAGTACACAAAAAGGCTGAGGCACATCCTAACTTTCATCCCTGTAGTGATGTCTGTCATCATACACTTCCGATGCCACCCAGGAAATAGTCCCTGGATGTTCCAGGCAGAAGTAACATCTGCCTCCTCTGAACTCCTAAGCATCATTTGATATTTAACATGTACTGCCCAGTTTTAGAAATATTGAACTGTATTGCTTATTCTTCCTTCTGTATGATCCACAATGCCTAGATTAAGGTCTCATTTAACACACTTTGTCTCATGACTAAATAAATGGATTCTAAGCTGTCCTCATTGAAGGCCACAGGCAGGGAAATGGATCATTATCATCAGGTTACTCACCAAGAAGGCATATCACCAGTGCCTTACCTCATCCTCAGTGGACCCTATGGAATACCAGGTCATAATAGCTAATATTTTGATGCTTTTATGTGCTGAGCTGGTTCGAAGCACTTTATATGTTTTACCCATTTAATTATCACAACAGGAAGTACCTGTTTTTATTATTTCCATTTTGTAGATTAAAAAAATCTAAGTCCCCAAACAGTGGAAATTTTTTAGAATGTTACAACTACTAAGTGGGAATGTTGAGACGTAAACTTGAGTGATCTGTCTTCAAAGCTCAAATTCTTAAACACTGCACGTACTGCCTCTGAATGGAATTCCTAAATGTCTACAAAGGACATGAATATACCATTTTTGCATCATCTCTAAGACCTTGTGTGACAGAAATTTAGAGGAGGCAAATGTTTTAATTACCTGCTTTCTCTTGTGTTCTCATGTGTTCTCCTTCATGGAATTAACTTTGAATACATATTAGGAGATTGAAGAAGTCGAGGAAATTTCATCCTTCCATCTCCTCTTCATTAATTCATACCCATACTCCCACCCTACACTTTTTCACTCCCTTCCTACTCTTCCAAACAAGGCAGAGACAAAAAATATAAAATATTATTGCTACCAGAGACGCAACGATAGGGGCAATTCTTCCCTCTCTGGAAGGTTCCATCATTACCTGAATCATCTGTCAACTCTTGTTCATCCAAACATGGTCTCATTGGAGTGTTTCCTTACGTGTAGGCCACTTAGGTGCCTCCCACAGTTCTTCGTTCATAGCTACATTATAGCAATTATCTTTTTAGAAGACTGTTATTTGCACTTAAATCTCCCTTCCTAAGCTATAAATTCCTTGAGAATAAGGACTAGGTCTTTTATTTATTTACTATTCCTAGCTCTGTGCATTATAGCAGACACTTAAAACGGATGTTCTGAATGAATTAACAAATTCAATACAAAGCCCTCATTTTATAGAGGAAGAAACTGCAGTGGAGGTGGAAATGTAAAGTGACTGCCCATGATCACATAACTACTCAGTGGAAAAGCTGACCTTAAGTCGGCTCCACTTTCCATTATGAATGCCAACTTGTCCTCCCCAGCCTAAATCAAACCTGCCCTCCTTAATACCTGAAAACCATAGCCCAGCACTAATAGCTATCTCCCTTGGATCTTATAATGCTTATAATCTATAACACTCACTTAGCTCTTCTGTTACTACTGCCTTGTATTTTAACCTAGGTGTACATGTGTGTGTTTTACTTCTTTCTGCCTGGATTATAATTATTTGAAAGTTAGAAATGCACCTATTTTTTCTTTTCACAATGCTTTGATTGTTTGTTTGCACTTGGAAAAATTAGGAATTGATCATCTTATCCACTCTCACCACTTCCATCATCACATCTAACTCCAGCACCAGGCACATGCTCAAGTGCCAGACTTCTGTTTCCATCTATGTGCATAGTTCTGCATCTCCATGTCTCCCCTAGAACCTTCAAAACACTCCTTTGGACCATTATCAACAGTCACAAAACAAAAATCAGACTATTCTGAGATTGGGTTAAGTGGGCTTATTGATTTCCCTTGGAAGATCTCTGTGGAATGGCAGGGGATAATTATCCTGGATAAAGATATTTTTTTGTTGTGCAAGTTACAGACACTCTTCAGAATATCTTGAGTAAGTGTGTCTGCAAGTGCAGGAAGCTCTCAGGGCCTGGAGGAACCAGATTGCAAAAGCTGTCAGAAAGCAAAGCAGCTACTTTGCCAGTTTTCCATTCTCATTCTCTGTCCTTCTCTCTCCCTCTCCCTCACTCCCTCCCTCTTTCTCAATCTACCTCTATCTCTATCCCTCTCTCTACCTCAAGGAACACATGGTCTTTCTTCTGCATGGCTGCTTTATCATTCTCTCTCTCAAGATCTGCTGTCTTTGTTTGTCTACATGTGTACAGGGCAGTTGATGCCCTATACCTCCCAAGTACATTCATTCAAGTAACAGGCATCTCTGAATCCCAATTCCAAGGTTCTGAAAGAGCCAATAAGATTGCACCAACTTGGGTCAGGTGTCCCCCCCACACCGCAACATGGTCTGTTCAGCCCCAGGAGTCATGGTCATGTAGAATAGACATGAGTTTATACCATCTGATATGACCTCTGCTAGACACCATGGAGAAATAAAGAGATGAGAAAAGGGGAAAACTTACTTTCAAAAACTTAATAGTAAGCTGCAGAGCAAGACTAAAGGTATTTTTTTATGACCTCTATTATCTTTCCTGAAATCAAGGAAAACAGAAAGTGTCATCATTAGTTGGTCAGAAAAATGGAGGAACGGTTGTCATTATCTTCCACAATATTTCACCATTACCCACATCTCAAAGATTCCACCAATGCCGTCTCTTCTATCCATAGCAAACTCCTTCACTCAGGATGGAGAAAATAGGGAAAAGATGCAGGACCTCTTCAAGCTCCCTATAACACCTAAGATGTGGCCACCTAGGATGTGGCCCCAGGTTTCTAGGGCTCAACACGATTATTATATCTCCAAACATCACACTAACATCCCAAGCAAATAGGTAAATAAAGAGAATAAGAAAGAAATGCTACCTCTCTTTCAAGGATACTTATCAGAGGTTCCATGCAATGATTCATTATCTCATCGGTCAGATCTAGTCACATGATCACACTGAGATGCAAAAAGGGTGAGGATATGTAATCCTTTAACTGGGCAACATTGTGTCCAGCTAAGAACAGGAATACATTCGTCTATAAAAAAGAAGGGCAGAATATTTTATAGTTCATTAATAGTCTCTGCCATAACCTTTAGTTCCTGCCCTCAATCTATTTACGTGTCTATAGCTTTTGATCCTGACAATTTTCCTTGGCTCTTTTAAACCTTATCCTCCCCTTGACTATTGTGATACTGAACTATGCTTACACTTCTTCCTTTCTGATTACTTTTCTAATTTTTCTACTTTCCTCAGTTCCTCAATTTCTTCCTACCCTCTTAGTATTAAGTGCCCCAAGGGCTCTGTCTTTTCCTCTTTGTGTCTGCATCATCCACTCCCATCATTTTAACTACCGACACTATATTCTAACTTATTCTCTCTTCTAACTTCCAAGAACGTATTTTAGACCACTTGCTGATCATTTCTAATTGACTATCCTAGCAGTTAAGAACTCCAAAAATCTAATGAGGTCTAAGAAAACAATTCAAAATGCAATTCAGAGAAATTTCAGCAGGGAAATTCTGACTCCCCTTATCAGGTAAGGTCGCTCCTTACACACCTTCATTATACCCTGAAGGTTACAACAGTTGTAAAAGTTTTACTTGTTTTAACTGTACAACGATTTGTTCAATGTCTGTGCTTCCTACATAGAAGTCATTCAGAATAACAAATGGACACATAAATGAATGAATAAAAATATCATTTGGTTTACTTCCCAAAGTCCTCATGGGGTGACATTAGCTTGGTCCTCAGTGTATTGCCCGATGTTTTAAACAGATGAAGAATGAGTTGGTACTCCCAGGTAGAATCAATTCCCACATTCACTATGTCCATACACCAATAATTTTCAAAGACAGAAACAAACACCATAGTATATGGAAGAGTTGTATCAACTAGTCAAGGGCTAGGAAGCCAAATTATATTCAGAAAGTTACTTGATGACCACAGAATCAGAACAAGGGGCATACTCACATGATTCAGTGTTTAGTGTGTCCAGGTCCAGATATGCTAACATATCCATCTTCATAATAAGGATAATTTTGATGATAGGGTCATAATACTTGAAATATGTTGAGTTATACTTCTCCCTTGCACAGTCCTTAAGAGTAAGAGATTTGAGTCTGAAAAAAATATATATCATTATCTACCTTTGGGGACTGTTATAAGGATTAATAAAATACCTAGCACAATTTCTCACATTGAGTGAGCACTCGATAATTGGAAGTTATTGCCCCCCTCCCCGCACCCAGGTTTCCACAGATGATCAGTCCCTTTTCAAATTAACCTATTTCTTTAGATATGTAAAGTTGTGTCTCAGTCCAATTGGTCAGGGAATCCATTTTTTATGTCTCTATTCTGATACATTGTGTGTTGGTTTAATAGTTTTAACTTTCAGAGGCTCTTGTTATCTAAAACTCAGCTTTCTCTAGGCCTCGTCAACCTATTACACCAAAAAAGTCATATTGATAATAATAATAATAATTTGCATTTCCTACTTCCTGTCCCCATCCACTAACGGAAGACCTCCATCTCCCAAGAGAGCTCCCTCTACCCACCCAAATACTTCTGAGAGCCTCCAGGGTCAGTCTCACATGGGCTAAATCAGTGTTTCTGCCGCAATGAATATTTTTCCTCTTTTTCTCTGTATTTTCTTCCTATTTCCCTTTATATATGGTCTTGCTTGCCCTCTCTCTATCAATAATCAACTTAGCCCAGCGGCAACACTGAGGAAGAAGCTCCATCATGTCCTCCATTTCTCTTTTCCAAGTACACTTTCACCATCATCTCCTTGCTCTTCAGCCAAAACCCCAAGAAGCTCACATACTTATCAACACATGCCTGTGGACCTCAGGTGGGCAGAGGTGCCTAGCCCTATAATCCCAATGCTTGCTTAGATTCAGTCAGGACATCCTGTTGACTTATTTATATTCTTTTTTTTTTTTTTTTTTTTTTTTTTGTGGTACGCGGGCCTCTCACTGTTGTGGCCTCTCCCATTGCGGAGCACAGGCTCCGGACGCGCAGGCTCAGCAGCCATGGCTCACGGGCCCAGCCGCTCCGCGGCATGTGGGACCTTCCCAGACCGGGGCACGAACCTGCGTCCCCTGCATCGGCAGGCGGACTCTCAACCACTGCGCCACCAGGGAAGCCCTATTTATATTCTTTTTAAGTTATTGGGCCCCACAGCAATGTAGTTTCTATCTACCTATAATTTCTTTTCAATAACTTCTCATTCTGTGGTCTATATTTCTGGTAATGGTGCCAGGCTCAAAAACTCAGAGTAGTCTCACATCCTCTTGTTTCTCACAATCAGTTCCAATTACTGCAGATTTTACCTCCATAATCTCTCTTGTTTTTATCGCCTTCTTTCTCCATTTCACAGATGCCAGCCAAGGTGAACCATTAATTACTCTTGCCTAGATTGCTGAAAAGTCCTCCTAATTTGTCTTTCTGCCTCTCCCCTTACCTTCCATCTACACAACAATTTTTTGATCTACAGAGTTTGAATACTGGAGTAAGTCTTGCAGCTCTAAAAGCCATTGAGTCCATGAAAATCAAGTTAAATGGTCCAGGCATTTGCCTACAATTTATATCATTGTTTCCTTCTATTTTAGGTAAATCTGATGAACTAGGTCAGTTTTTTTCCAGTTCAGGTTGAAAAAAAATTGTTAGAAGCCAAGCTATACTTCCTTTTGAAAACCAAAAGTAAATGTTCCAGATTTCAAATATAGAAGTTACAGAGATGTACACCCATCAAAGAGGTTGCTATAGGACTGCTTTTATCTTAAATAGAAGAAAGTTAAGCTTGAGAAATAGTTGGAATTATCCATAACTAATTATGGGCAGCTGCCATAGTATCAAAGCAAAAGTAATATGCATGGCATACTCCCCCAAACTATAAACCCCATGAAAATAAGATGGTATCTGCCTTGTATCCTCGGTGTCTAGACATAGGGCCTGATACATAGTTCAAACCAGATATTTATTGAATAGATAAATGAATGAGTGTCTTTCCAGAGTACAATTCCAATACTTGATAAGACTTGTAAATGGAAAGCTTCTTAAGAGCAGAGGCAGTATCCTATTTATCTTTCTATACCTAGCGAGACACTGTGCAGTACTTTTCATAGGTCAAACATTCAAAAGGATTGAAATCTTGATTCTTTTAAAAATTTATAGGTGCATTCATGTATATCACCAAAGCAAGTATTGCTCTCAGCATGGCAATACATAACAGAATCTGGAAATGGAAGAAGAAGTCATAGAAGAAGTTGTCAAGCCTTTAAGGTAAGGACTTCTCAATAAATTCCTTTACAACCTGGTCAGAAAATATTTAAACGTATGAGATCACTCAGGGAGAAGCAAACAATCCCTCTCCAAAGGAATTCCCATTAGGAAGGGAGGTCATAACAACTTCCAAGCTTTGTGCATACCATATTCAAACTTTTCACCACTCCATTGTTAAACTTTAGAACAAAGAAAAGAAACCCTTCCTTCTCTCAACAAGAACAGGAAGATTACTGGTGAAAAGATGTTTGCCAGAGTTAGAGTCAGATGACAAGGTAGTCACTAGCTGAGTGCCTTGAGGAAGTTCATACACATTTCATAGCTCAAATGACATATCTATCAAATCCTGTCCTCTGAAAACCATTGTTCAGAGAATAAAAGAAGATCATGTGTATTAAAGTGCTTTTTAAAATATGAAATGGATAAAGAAGATGTGGTATGTATGTGTGTATATATGTGTGTGTGTGTGTATGTGTGTGTATATATATATATATATATACACACACACATATACACACACACATTTGAATATTACTCAGCCATAAAAAATGAAATTTTGCCATTTGCGACAACATGAATGGACCTAGAGGGTATTATTCTTAGTGAAATAAGTCAGACAAAAAAGACAGATACTGTATGTTTTCACTTACATGTGGAATCTATAAAATAAAACGAATGAATATAACAAAACAAAAACTGACTCACAGGTATAGAGAACAAACTGGTGGTTACCAGTGGGGAGAGGGAAGAGGGGAGGGACAAGACAGGTGAAGAGGATTAAGAGGTACAAACTACTAGGTATAAAATAAATAAGTTACAAGGATGTAATATACAGCATAAGGAATATAGCCAATATTTTATAATGACTTTGTATGGAGTATAATCTATAAAAATATTGAATCACTGTGTTGTACACTTGAAACTAATGTAATATTGTAAGTAAACTATACTTCAATTGAAAGAAAAAACGTGAAATGAGATACATGTTAGGTATTATAATTGCTTCTGCTGCTTTTGTTATTGTTTTATATCTTGGGAACTCTGGTTTGAATTATGAGGATACCTGAATATCAATAATCACCTGAATACACAACCCTAAGATGTGGCTTCTCAATATGGTTACAAAGAATGCTGTAATAATGAAATTCTCTAAACAAATATTCAGTTTGGGACACACTACATCCCCATAATTCCAGGTGCAAGTTCGAAAGCATCTCAAGGGAGCAGAGGTAATTAAAACTATTTTAATGAAGCAAAAAAAAAATATCAAAAAAGACCATAGGTATTGCACAGAAGGAAAAGAATGGGAAGAGAAATGAGTTGTACATCTAGGATACTGGATACTCCCAATTACATTAGATAGAAAAAAATTCCAACCTTACACTCCCTTTATTATCCTGAATAAAATAATATGGCATTCCAATTTTGTTATTAAAAAACTCAACCCCCCTACTCCAAGACTAATCTCTTAGTTCATCTGCTTTCTTTAATCTGCCATTCTTTATCTCTACTAGTGTTTTCCCTCTGTCCTTTTATGTTTGACGATTTCACTGTTTCATAAAGAGTTCAAAGTTTTATTGTCTTTTATTTCTTGCTTAAATTTTTTTCTTCTTCATGCTATCTTATCTTTGTATCAATTTTTCTATTTTCTCTTATTACCCGTCATTTTTAATTTCCACTGCTTTTGATCTGCCCTTTACTTCTCTCCATTTCATTTACAGACTGTTCTGGTGTGTCTGCCTTCTATTGATGTTTCCTCTGTTGTTTCCCCCTTTTATCTCTTTCCCAATCCTACCATCTGTCTTACTTTTTATTATTATTATTTTTTTTTAAACATGGGTGGGTGGCCTTAAAATATTGCAGGAACAATTTGTAACTAGGATATTTAGGGGGAGTAAAACCACAGCAAACATTTATTCTAATGAGTATGTTTCTGTGAGTGTGTGGTGGCAGATGGTTGACTCAAAGCACTAGGTGGCAGTAGTCCAGATCTGATCCTAATCAGGTGACTGTGCCCCTCCCCCTTCTTCCTTAATGTTTATGCCCTATATATGGATTTTTATTCAAAAGTTCGTTTGGTTCTCTGCAGCATCTACTTTTGAAATCTAGGACATGTCACATCAGTTCTCAAAAATAACTTAACAGTTAAGGGTTTATGACTGCTGATTTGAGCCTGAACTGGGGAGAAAAATTGTTTGGTTGATTGGCTTTATTTGCATGAAAAAAAAAAAGAAATACATTTGAAGAACTTAATACATAAATGTGATAATGCATAAAATACCAATCCAAATGTTTAGTTTGTGAAGTAGAATGTATTTTGAGCATTTCATACAAACATACCTTTCAAGATCTCCAAATCTTGATTATTAGATAATTTGAGTAACCCACTTTGTGTTCTATTGAATATGTAATGCACACCTGCTGCTTTTTGTCTACCCTATACCTTTTTCTTTTTCAAACGGGCCCTGCTCTAACTATTTACTAACTAGGAAACTTTAGACTCATTATGAAATCTCACTGTGCCTTACTTTTTCCCATCTGTAAAATGGAAATATTAATGATATATACCTCATGGAGTTATTTAAAGTTTGAATGAGTTAATATACGTAAAACTTTTAGAACAGTAACTGGCATATAGTAATATTTTTAATGATACATATTATTTATTCAAGATTTCCTTAGACCTCCTATTATTTTTAAGTGTTAGATCAGGGGCTAAAGATTAAATGGGAACTGTTCCCTGTAACTTATAAATAAGGTAATCAGATAATTACAATACAGTATAGTAAAGGTGATGGAGGAGGAAAAACACAGAATTCTCTAGAATGAAATAGGATCAAGTGACTGACTCACTGTTGGGTATGGGAAGGAGAGAGGGAAATCATCCCAGATAAAGTTATATGTTGGTTGAAACCCAAGTATGAGAAGGTTTGACTGGATGAATTGTTGGGGAGAGAAGATTGAGAAAAGTGTTTCTGGGAAAAGGATGAGCATATGCCGTTCATGCAGGTGTGACTAAGAAGGTAACACTAGCTTTACTCAAGAATTAGGCCATTTGTTTTCCTTAATGCTCCTTGGGATCTGTGAATAATTCATTCTGATTCTCTATAAAGCAAAAGTGAAGAAGTCATTTCAAGGACCAAGAAGAAGCTATTATATAGCCTGGTCTACTGAAATGTGACTATGAAATAATGAAACAGATTTCTAAACAAAATATGGCATGAATCTTTTCTCAGATAACATGCTGATCTCCTCTCTATAGAATGCTACTAAATTTGAATAAGGATACATTCATGAATTATATTTTCCAAGAGTGGTGATGGGTTTATACTCAGTCATCAGTTATTCTGTACTTTGGGCCAAGTGTGTGAATTTGCAAATCATCTTGATATGGGATGGGAGAAGTGCACAATCTGGAGCTGGGCACAAAATGAAGCCACTGAACATAAGAGCAATAAAAGTCTGGATTATTATTATTATTTTTTACAATCAACTGACCTTAGGTTTTACTCGCTGAAATGAGATCACCAAGAACGGGACCTGGAGGGAATGAGTTCCCCATAACTTCTAGTCCCATAAAGATGTAGTCTTGATTTCCCAAATGGATAAAACAAACTTTCTATAGAATGCAAAACCAGACCTGGCTTTGCCCTTTTTTAAAATCAAACAGCAGAAATGTGGGACAACAGAAATTAGTTTAACTATCCAGAAATTGAGTCGGTAAACCACCTACATATCCTTTCAGGAAACATGTACTTCTGCAAGGCAGAGAATTGTGGACACTTTGTGTGATGAAATATGTAAGAAAAACCCCATGGGTCTGTATGTGGATGCAAAGTGATTAAATTGAGCACTTACTGTAATTGCTTTCTACCATTTAGTCAAGTATTGATTAAAATGGCAGCCGTGCCATATGGGCGAGAAAAGGGTCAAGTGTATTTCTAGCTCTGGATATGTCCTTCCAGTCTTCAACTCTTCTTTTTATGTTCCTCCTTTTATGCATCTCCCTTTGTATATTAAACTTTCAGACTTGAAAATACCAGAATTCCTCTCTGCCTCTCTCTCTCTCTCTCTCTTTCTCTCTCTCTCTTTCTTTCTCACCCTCAGGACCCAGATTTAGAGTTTAAAGGATAGTCAGGGACCCTAAGTAACTCCTTCCTGATCTAGAGCAGTGAAGGGCTTCAGGTAATTGTGGGTGGGTTGAGATGAATTTGAGAGTAATATTCCCCCAGGCCCACCTTCCAGCAGATATATGGTTCCCATAAAGCACTTTACATCCTGAAGGTTAGCTATTGGCAACCATTTAAGAATTTTCCCCCTATTAAAAATTTACCAAGAGTCTCATCCTTAAGGAAAGCCCCCTCTTTCAGTAAATCTTAACTCAATAATTACTCCCACATTTCCTCTTACTCATCCTGTTTGGATTGTGGGAAACTCTTTCCCCTCTTCTGAGCAATTTGTGCCACCTTGTTTTTCAGGAATTTTCCTGGAATGGAGAGTGAGTAGTTAGTGATACTACTCTTTCTTTTAGATTTCTCCATTATACAATGTGACGTCATGAAGTTACTAGACTGGTGCAGTTAGCAGAGATGCCTTCTCTCATTTCATAAGCCTGAACGTAGTATCTGTAGTTCAAAAAGAAACTTATCAACAACAATCATCCCCTTTTGATTGTTTTTCTTTTTTATTTCTAATTTGTTGCGATACCACATGCTTTTAGTATTATATCTCATAAAGCTCACATATCATTAAATATTCCACAATGCCCACCTACAGCACACTGATACATATAATGTATTATCTCCTTCATTTTTCCACCCTTATCAATTCTACCATTACTATTTAATTATACCCTTACTAAACCCATTCAACTATTCCTTGTCTTCTTCCCATCTGAGTTACTTGAAGATGCATAAGTTATGGGTCCTTTTCCTATAAGGTTCCACTCAGCTTGGCTTTTAACTTTTAACCCAATTTTTCTACCTTCCAGGGCTAACTACATAGCTCCATCAATGATCTCCCTTCTTCTTTTTCATACCCCCAGTCCAGTCCCTTAGTATCTGAAAACAGTTAGGCATTTTCCCATCCATTGCAGCTCCACACTAAAACCTTAGTGAACTTGTCCACTTTGGAAAGGAATCAAGGGAAACTCCAAACCAGTAGAGTACATTAAAGGAAATTTTTTAGATATATATTGAGTGAGAACATCAATATGTTCTCACTTATGATGTAATTAAAACATTTCTAAAACATCCCATATTGGATTTGGGATGTGGTAATTCAAAGATAAATGGCTAAGGGTAATGTGAAAATGTGCATTTGCTGTGTATGTGTATATGATGTTGTATATTGGATACTAAAGGCTAACCCATCTGCACCTAGTATGTGGAGAAGTTTTTCAATAGTAGACAATCCATTGTCCACAACTTATTCCTCTGCCTGGGAAAATCAATGTCCATCTCAAGCAATCTGCTACAGTTCCATTCCAAACAAGGTTTGAGCTTGGATACTTGACCTTTTTGTCCCACTCTAGGTTTTTAGAATTGGCACATTTACAGTCATGATTTTTACCTTGATCTCCCTTCTTCACGTCGTGTAAGAGCATGAGGCTTTTGGTATGACTCGAATAGTAAACAGCATCTTAGTAAACTGCAGTTTTTTTCTAATCAGAACATAAACCTGCGCTGTAACATCCCCCTGAGACAGGACAAAGACGCTGAAAATGGCCATTGCATCACCCTGGGCTCAAAAGAAAAGGTGTCTTTGTGCTTACTGAGAATAACACTACACTTCCTTAATATTTTCAGTATTATCAGGTAAATTATAACAACTCAACTTTTATCCCAGATCCTAAGTTAACTGAAATAAAAATTGTCTTTAATCCCAAACCACCAGAGTCTGTTTCAAGCAAAAACTTCAGAACAGATATAGTCTTCAAGTGGTCTTTGTATTTCCTGGTAGAAAAGGGTACACAAGAAAAATAACCAAGCATCAGATGCAGAGACAGCTTCCAGGAAGCCAACTGTGTTCAAGAGCAGACCTAAACTGAGCAGCTATCCTAAGATTGAATTCCAAGAGTCATTCAGGTCATCTTCCTTTTTGCCCAGCCTCCCCTCACCCTCTCAATCAGCCTCAAGGTTTCTAAAACCTGACCAAGCTCACCCTTTAGCTATGGGAGGAGAAACTAGCTTCTCTGGGCCCTGGCCCTGTGGCATTTGCCTGGCAGCGGAGTTTCCAAGAATAGCTATTTTCTGTGGTTTTCTCAATCCCCACTCCCTAGGGAAACCAGGGGGTATAAACATTTTTGGTTCTAAGGTTTAAGCATCAGCTAAATGTTTACCTTGAGTTTTAGCCAGCGTCTTATTTCCCAAATCTCAACTTACACAAATCAAAATGCCCACCAGACAGATCAGCAAGTTTCTATTCTGTAACATTAATAGAAAAAGAAATAGTTAAAAGGAGGCTAAGTGACCTCTAGAAAGAGTATTCGGTTGAGTGGCAGATAGGGCAAGTTAAAGCTGAAAGCCAGCACTTCAGTCTCAGATTAAAGTAATATTATTTTGAGTCACAATTGATGTTAATTGGTAGCAAAGGGAGCTCTTTGAGCACACATCTTTGAGTAAGAGAAATTTAAGAAGGAAACAGAGTATCTCTGAAAATTCATTTGTAATGGAAAATGAAAAGCAGGGCAGGGCACTAAGCAAAAAGTTCACAGCATCGTTCAACCCCAACATGTAAATAATCTTTTTGAGGAAATTTTTTTCACCATTTGAGTCAAAATTAGAGTTACAAATGGAACACTTAGGAATGTCTCCTTAATCTTGGAATGCAAATATGTTATATATCTTTTAGTTCCTGATTAACCAACCTAAGCTTTCACCTGTCATATTGGCAGGAAGAGCATTAGAGAACCAGCACGGTGTAGCAGGAAGGAGCACAGGCTCTGGGGCCAGTTTGGCTCCATACCCTCCTCACTTCTTTGTGTGATCTGGAGGAGCATAGGAAGACGAGGTGACTTTCCCAAGATCACACAGTTACAGTCAGGTGGGCTGGCCTGGCTTCCAAATCCAAGCAGTCAGAGCAAGGGGTCTGTTTGATTTAACTTCTGCTCACCATTTTTTTTGCCACTCAGTACAACTATGGACAAGTAGCCCTATGAACTGAACAGATAAGGCTATTGGCAAGTAGTTCTATCAGTCTGACAGATAAGGCAAACCCCCATAGATCCAGGTCTCTAAACAGGCCATTGTGGATACGCTGGGAGAATGACTTTCCTCCTCCAAGGCTGAGCCTTTGGTGACAATGGTGTATTAATTTCCCATGGCTGCTGTAACAAATTACCACAGACTTGGTGACTTAAAACAATAGAATCTTATCGTCTCAGTTCTGGGGCCAGAAGTCTGAAATCAGTTTCACTGAACTGAAATCACGGGATCAGTCAGCAGGACTGTGCCCCCTGCAGAGGCTTTAAGGGAGAATCCATTCCCTGCTTTTTCCAGCTTCCAGTGACTGCCAGCACTTTGGCTTGTGGCTGCTTTACTCCATTTTCTGCTCCTGGGCTGGGGTCATAACGCCTATTCTTCTTCCCTCTGTGTGTGTGTGTGTGTGTGTGTGTGTGTGTGAGATGAAATCTCCCTCTGGATCCTCTCAGAAGAACAAATGTGATAGCATTTATGGCCCATCTGAATGATGCAGGATAATCTCCCCATCTCAAGGTCTCCTCAAAACACAGAAGGCATAAAATCATTATTCACTTTCCCAACAATAAATGTTCCTGCCTGCCTGTCCTACTGATCATAGGGTTGTACACAATATTTACAGCCTGGGGAAAGTCTACATCTGCTTGCACTCCTATCTTAGGAAAATGACCAGATTTTTCCAGTGCCTCAGAGATTATTAACCCATCCAAAGATACCTAAGGTGGCTCTTCAGCTTTTCTCTTACTAAAGCAAAGCAAGTAAAAAACTTTGTGCAATGCCAAAATGAATAAATAAATAAGTTCCAATCTGTGCTGTGAGGTGGTGTCAAAATCAGAGAACATACTATGGAGATGGCCCTGATATATTTTAAGGTAATTTTCCTCTTTTTTTTTTTTTTCTTTTTGTGGTACGCGGGCCTCTCACTGTTGCGGCCTCTCCCGTTGCGGAGCACAGGCTCCGGACGCGCAGGCTCAGCGACCATGGCTCACGGGCCCAGCTGCTCCGCGGCATGTGGGATCCTCCCAGACCGGGGCACGAACCCGTGTACCCTGCATCAGCAGGCGGACTCTCAACCACTGCGCCACCAGGGAAACCCTGGTAATTTTCCTCTTGCTCCCCATTGCAGTCTACACAAGTTTAGTCCCCTGCCTTCGTGGTCGATATTCTCTTTCTTCTAGGCTTGTCCATTTCGTTTATATAATGGTTGGCATGTATGGTTGTTAAAGAGAGAACCCAGAAGGCTGGGGTTCAGAGCCCCGCTCCTCATTTTCCTAGCTATGTAGTCATGGAAAAATTACAAAATCTCCTCTTCATACTTGTTTCTGATTTATAAAATAAAAGCATCTGCTCATTGTCTATTATGAAGATTAAATAAATTAATGAAGTGCTTAGAATGGTGTCTGACACATATTAAGCACACAATAACTTTAGCTATTACTGTCCTCTTTCCCTTCCTTGATGTTTCCCTGTAGAAAACTCTCATTCACTCATTCCCCCTCATTCACAGAAGGCTTTGGCACATGGTTCTCAGGCTTCCTTTCTACTTCATGGGCTGGAGCCATGATAGATGACTTTGGCATCCTCAATGAAGACTTACTTCCAAGCTTTTAATCTCCAGGGAGTGTATTTACCTTGAAACTAATAAAACTGAAGCTACAGGGTCATCCCTCATTTGCATATGCCCTGTCCAAGGCCTTAGGAGCTACCTTGTCATTTGTATTTGTAGTTTGTATTCTGTTTTTTAAAGAGGATCCTCCCCCAATGGTATAAGCTCCAGACCCCACAGGAGCTGAATCCATCCCTGCTTCTTTCCAGTGATTTTCTGCACCTCAACCACATTCTCCACTGGCCACTCTGGAAATTGGCAGCAGCCTAGCCTATGCCTGCATTGAAATCACCTTACCCTGACCACAATGCCCCAGTTCTTCCAGCTTTCTCTCTAGAGTTCCTATAAAATCCATTTTTTGACCACATAATCATTTTTCTCCATAAATTAGTAGTTATCTTTTCTTACAAATTGTAGAAATTGTGATTTTATATTTTTTAACCCACAAATAATTTAAAAACTCAATATTATCGTATATAATATGCCCTAAAAATATTTCAGTCATGAAAAATGAGCCCTTATGCTCCAATACTTGGGAAACCTTGCACTGAAGTTACTAGTTAAATCAAGATACAAACCCAGCACTCATTTTGAACTGTAGATCATCAATTTCCAATGTCTCTATACATCAGGAATTTTCCTTGCCATGTTGGTGGTCACTGGAGTTATATTCACAATGAAGTTATGTTCAAGGACCTCTATATC
This sequence comes from Monodon monoceros, assembly GCF_005190385.1. NCBI lineage: Eukaryota > Metazoa > Chordata > Mammalia > Artiodactyla > Monodontidae > Monodon > Monodon monoceros. The sequence goes on along the minus strand of NW_021703783.1, from coordinate 70,930,917 downwards.
CACAAAAAATTACCCAGTGTCACCTATCACTAAGAGCATTGCCTCAGAAAGGCAATAAGATAACTTGTATTTTTATCTATGTTCTTTGCTTAGGGCCAAACCTAATATTTCAGCATCTTAACCTTCAAAGATCTAAATTCAAGTGTAATGAGGGAAATCAAAGGTGACTGATGTTTAATGAGCATCAAAGATTGCTGCGTTTCTTTGATTGTTCTCAAATAATATATTAATGATGAGGTAGTGTAATGTTAGTATATCAGAATTCACACTGCTGGATTTTAATTCCTGACCTGCCAACCACCAGCTGTGAGACCATAGTCAAATCAACCAAACTTCCCTTACTTCAGTTTTCTCATTTGTAAAGTAAGGGTATTATAGTATCTGCATAATGGGAATATTTTGAGGATTAATACATTAAAATATGGAATAGCACCTGACTCATAGGAAACACTCCATAAATGTCCGCTATTTTTATTGCCGTATGTCATTTCAATAAGCATGCCATTTGTCAGAGTGTAGAAATATTTCTAATAATACTAAAATTTTGTGTAGGTTTTTACTATGATCATAGTTTTTTCTTAGATTTTACCTTAAATGTAGATTAAGATACTTCTTCTGAGATAAAAAATTACATGGGGCAGAGGGGGAACCTTGTGGTCTTGATGTCTAAACCTTAGTAATATAACTGAAGGAATAGAATTCCTGATTGTCTTTGAAATATGCATTTACACATAGGATATAAGCCATAAACTTTAAAGACTAAGAGTATATTCAAGACTGTGTGTCCTGCCCCAGAAGACTGTTTTTAGAAGTATTCCCTCATCAAACATTTATTAAGGATGACACTGATAATAATTAGGATAAAAATATTAATAAAAATGTATACCCTCATAAGCTTACAATCTAGTAAGAGATAAAGATAACTAAACACACCTTTATCACACTGTGAACAGTGTGTGATTGAATATATAGTGTTTTAGAGTATTTAAGCTTTAAGTTTCTTTTAATTACAAATAAGCCATGTTACCCATATTAAAGTTTGACGCCTTGTTTTCATGATTATCTTCATTTTAAATTCTTTGTTTACTAATGAATTTATCTTTCTGCCATCACTACCTGAGACCAAGCAAATGTGTTCCGTTCTGTTCCCTTGATGAAGTTTTAGTGTCAAAAAAGGTTAATATACTGGTTAATTTGCTCCTTTAAAGAAATTAAATACAGAAGGATTCAATATTACTCAATATAAGTACATAACCCAGAGTCCCCTTACACAGGACATAATTAAGCCCATGTGTCCTCCTGACCAAATCAGTGCCCAGGAAGAGAAGAAATCCCAGCAGACGATTGGTGTGAACTTAAATCAGTTAAACGTCAAATTCTGGGCCCAAGATAGGGCTTGCCTTTCAGTCAATCAAAGCACTGTGCCTTGCGTTTTGACACCAAAAGCAGAAAGTCAGAGAACACAGTTAGATCTTTGAAGGCTGCTGATAAAGTAGAAGTGTCTCATCTGAGTCATTCCTTTGTGATGTGTCGAGAAATTGAGGATGTTTCCCAAGGTGCTAAAGGATGTGGAAGCCATTCTCCCACCCACTAGGTGTAGGTGCAGTGCTGTATGGCTGATGCATCACTGGGTGAGGCTGGGTTATGATGCAGCATAAGCAAAGTTCCAGCAATTGCTTGGAGTGGACCAAATTCAACCCCATGTCAGGATCACAGCACTCAGTAGTGGCTCTCTCTACTTCCCAAGGGCGGAAATCAAAGAGACTGGTAGAATGCAGGCATTGGGGCTGGGAGGGTGGGAGTGTGGGGGAGGAAAGTAACTATCTCCCCTTTATACTCATGGAGGGGTACGTGATGTATGTGAAATGAATTATACATCTCAACCTCCTTCACTCTTATCTGGAGTGAATAGACTGCTTTGTCATACAGCTGCCTGAGGCTAATCCTCCACACTCCCACAGTCTTCTCAGTCTACTGCCTGAGTACCTTTGAAGCCAGGATTTAAAACCCTAAAAATAGAAGCAGGATTACTGGTTGCAAACTGCTGAAGAACGTGGGGGGGAGGGGGGAGGATGTACAGCGGCAAGAGGAGGGATAAATGGAAAGGGGAAATGTCAGTTTTTAAGAGAAATGTTAAACTCCAATCTAGGGCAGTATTTGAATAAATTTGACTTCTCTTTTCCTGACTGTCAGAAATTTTGTGGATTTTCACAATTAGAAATTACATACAGTCAATTTAAGTCTTTATTTATAAAATGTCCTCTTCCCTTCCACCAGTTGAATTCACTCTGCAACACTGCTAAGGCAGGCTTATGATATCCATCCACCAATTCTGCTGGCTCATTTCTTGCCTGGGTTTTCTGGTTGACAGCCCTACAGTTCTAAGATTGCACGCACCATCAAGAGGGGTAATCACTGCTCTGGAGACAGGGTCTGGCAAGGCACCACATACTGGTTGAACAGGCAAGCCTTAAAAACACTTTTATAAACCCAGGCCTTCTAGGTTAGCATGGAGCAAAGGCTAATAAATATATTTTAATAATTACATTTGATACTAGATTCGGAATTGAGAGTGAATGAGACTCTTACGGCTACCTGAGGTCTTAGGGCTATTCACAAATATTTATTTCCACATTCCTGTCAATTACTATTAGGATGTTACTGCCTCATCCTGATGAACTCAAGTGTGGCCATGTGGTTTTCTTTGGCCAGTGAATAGATATTATGAATGTCATTTCCAATCAGAAGCTTTAAGAGACATCATACACATTGTCACATGCTCTGTTGCCTCTCCCACAATAAATGGCAGTGTTTCGGAGAAGAGGCTGAGTCACCAAGAAAGGACAACAATGTGGGAACAGAGACCACAGTCAACTCTCAGTGGATAGCAATAAACCTTTGTTTTAAGTGAGTGATTTTTGAGGGTCGTTTGTTACTGCAACGTAACCTAGCCAATCCCAGCTAATACATACCATACAATGCTTCTGGGATACTAAGTTGTTAAATATCATGGTCTTCCACTTTTTATCTTTTAAGGAGGCTTACTTTCAATAAATGTCTTCAAAGTAATTTTACACATCTTAAAAGCAGTCAAGGGAATGAAAGTTAAGTGTAAACCTAATGAAATCCTGGCAGAGTTATAAACAGAACTCAAAGTCCAAGCTGTCCTCTAGCTTCTATCATATGAATATTTTCATAAGAAAAAGGTTTTGCCTATAAAATTAAGCATATTCTTCCCTCCAGATCTTCACTAGGGAAAAAGTAAATTCAGTATACACCAAGTGTTAGAAAATAAAGCTTATTCTTAGTTCATCAACAGTAGTCTAAAGAATATTGTTAAACTGAGATAAATAAACACAAATGTTTTTGAAAACAGAAAAGGTAAATACATAAAGATTTCCATCTCCACCTTAATGAGGCTACACCAAAGCAATTCAACACTCCAAGGCACTCTAATATAATAACATCTTATTAATATATAACAACTTTTCTTTTAATCCCAGTGGGATTATTACTCTAATCATTTCCCTTGTCATTAATTGAAATACTTTTTATCCATTTGCAACTTTTTTCCTGGGTCTATTTTATTTTCAAATTCATCATTTTGCAATTTCCTTCTCAAAGTTTTAATAAAGTAAAACAAAATGTCATGTGTTCATCTGCCAGCTATGAATTAGAACTTGAGATTGGTAAATGTTAAATATGTCTGTTTCTCCAGAAACAAGAGTAATTTCAAAATCCCCTTTAAAGTTGCATGACTTAACTCCACAGCATTTGGACTCCATTTATGTTAGTAAGCTAAGAATAACAACTCTTTACCTAATCAAGTTCTCCCTAGCAATAGGGCCAAGAGTAATAGATATTATCTTCAATGTAGCAGAACTTTCCACATATTACTTAGGTTAGAGATTCCCTTAGAAATGCACAGAGAAAGGTAAAGACTGGAGACTCCTTAGTGACATAGACTAGAGCCAGCTATTTTGAAATAGTAAAAACAAAATTGGAGTGTTCCAGTTCCCTAGTCTCTGTGGAGCATATTAGTCAAACATTTTTACAATAATGGGGACTTCTCTGTTTGTGGGTCCAAAGACAACTAACAAGAGCTTCCACTCTTTTTTTTCCAGCTAAAATTGCTACCAAAAAAAGATATAACCACAATTCTTAGCATATTACAACTTCTTTTCACATGTTTTTAATATTAAATGCATGTCTCCTGTGTGATTGTCAATGTACTAGTCTTCAAGAATCTAACGATGAGTAGAATCTACATTGGCTGTGTCCTGGTGGAACATACATTGTAGTGAGAAAGACATACAATCAAATCAGCAACAATATAAAGGATGGTAATAGAGATATTCCAGAGTAACAAGAACATGTAGTATAAGCACCTAGTCTTGTCCAAAAAGGAAAGGAGAGGGGAATGCAGAAGACATCTAACATATCACCACCAGAAATGGAATCAGCCACGCAAAAACATGCGAGCGTATCTCAGGGTGTTGGGAGCTAGAGAAAGTACCCCTGAGGACAAGATTCTGACCAGAATTTTTAGAAAACTCAAGTGGGCCTACACTGTGCACAAGAAAAGCCCTGTCCCATTTTTGGCTCCACAGCTCTAAAAGCACAGGAAATGAAGCCAAGTAATGGAGAGAAGGAAGCAGAGGACCATCAAGTCAGAAAGGAAAGGATCAGAAAGAATTGTGGAAGCAACATAAAAATGCACTCACCGGGCTTCCCTGGTGGCGCAGTGGTTGAGAGTCCGCCTGCCGATGCAGGAGACATGGGTTCGTGCCCCAGTCCGGGAGGATCCCACTTGCCGCGGAGCGGCTGGGCCCGTGAGCCATGGCCACTGAGCCTGTGCGTCCAGAGCCTGTGCCCCGCAATGGGAGAGGCCACAACAGTGAGAGGCCTGCATACCAAAAAAAAAAAAAAAAAAGCTCTCATCTAGGAGTCAGGTGAGCTAGGCACTGGGTGTTACAACTGTAAACTATAGCACTGCCAACATGCTCGCCCCTGTGATTAGCCTTCTAGATGCATTAAGTCATTCAGCTATCACTATAAAGCATTAAGGTGGATATCATAGTATCCCATCTTAAAGATGAGCAAAATGAGGCTTAGATAGGGTAATAAGTTAGATATTTCTACCTTCCAATCCTGAGCTCTGAACCACCAACCCACTGCCCATTCAAGTTAGATTCACATACAAAGGGTTTTTTAAATGCCAGTGTGCAGGCCCACCCCAGACCAACTAAATCAAATTCTCTGGGGTAGGACTCAGAAATGAGCATTGTTTTAAGCTTTCCAGATGACTCTAATGTGCAACCAAAATTGAGAACCACTGTGGCCTCTGCTTCTAAGCCACTAAATGACTTTAAAAATATATAAATTTTTTCCACTCAGGCTTTTATCAGTAAAGCAAAGAACTAAGACTAGATTATTCCTGAGGCCTCTTCAGTCATTCTTCACTTCTATACAAAGAAATTTCTATTAAAACAAATGTTTCCAAAAGGTTTGAAAATGGGTAAGGGAATTTATGACCTAACTAGGTCATTAATTACATAGATCTCATCTTGTCAGTAGTTAGAAACTTGATGTATATTTATGAATCATCAAAATGCAAAGTCTTGCAATATTATGATACTTCCACTATTGGAATCCAGTAAGTGAGTGAGCTTATCACTCCAGCACTATCTTATGTGATGAATTAGAGAGGACAGGAAGAACTGAAAGTCAATTCCAGTTAGTGATCTTAGACAATATATAAGCCATTGTAGTACAAACTATGTAAAATTATGATGCTTATTATTTTTAAAACTAGTATGCAGCCTATATGCTTTTTCTTCCCAGAAGATCCCTCTAGCATACAGTTTCAGAGAGCTGCTAAATTGATACAGCTATGAAACAGAGCTGATTGTTTAAGGAGAGAGAAACAGAAGCTGGGACCTAGTAATAAGAAAGGTCTGCTAAGATGAATAGAACATTTTTGCATATTCAGTGGAGCAGCCCAAATAAGAAGAGAATGGAAAAAAGAGCAGATAAACTAAAGATAAGTGAGACAGAACTCCATATGGATTTATAATTTGGAAAATAATAAATTAATGCCTCCAGAGGAACTGATTGAGCCCATGGGAGAGAAAAGGAAAAATAAAAATTCTAGTTTTAAGAACTGAAGAGGAGACCAGATATGCTGAGAGGAGTACAGCACTATGCAATTTTTGTATTTTCAAATTTACTGCAAACTTAAGAGCCATGCCATGACACCATGTTCAGTTGCTTAATGATGGGGCAGAACTGTTCATAAAAAAATTCAGCATCCTTTAGTCCCAATAAAACAATAATTGGGCCTTTAGGCATAATTAAATACCATCTCACCAGTTAAAAAATAGCCACAACCGTCCATGAGGCTTATTCATACAAAATGGGTCTGAAGTCGACCTGGACTTTGGAATGCATGTACCTTAGTCATGGGCATTAATGTTGAGTCACTAATAAACAGCATCTGGTGTTTTGAATGTTTCCTGTGAATGTTGCTTTCTCAGCCAGGAATCAAACGTTGAAAGACATTAAGGAATCAACCGCGTTCCTCATCACTTGAGCCCAAGGTTGTAAGCCATTATATCCCCTTGCTTCCTAAACAACACTATACATACATATGCAAAATGGGTGAGTCTGGCATAAAGCTTAGCTTACCTCACCTCATAGCAACTTTATAATTGCCACCATGAGATTTGTCTATAGACATTTTCACCAACCCCTCAGGATAACAAGTAAATAGAAAAGGCATGGGAAAGAAAATATATAAAAGTCACTAAAGTGAATAGGAAGAAAAAGGAAAAGGAAGATAGAGAAGAAAAGGAAGAAAAAGGGAGAAGAAGTGGGAAGGACATAGAAGTAAAAGGAAGGATGTGGTAAGGGGTGATGAGGTGCAAACAGCCCTGAACTACATTTGGTAAGAATCTAGTTCAATTCAACAAATATTTGTTGAGTACCAATCAAGTAGTAGACTCTGTTGGAAGATCTAGAGATAACAATATACAAGATCCAATTCATTCTTTAAAGAGCTCATAGCCCCTTGGGGCAGGTAGTCACACACATGTTTGTGTGTATGTATATATATATACACTTTTTCAAATATTCAACTGACAAGCTATTTTTTTAAGTAAGTACTACCTACCAGCCATCATCCTAGGAACTTAGCATGCAAAAATCAATGTAGTCTCAGAAGTGCAGTACTAGCACTGAGAATAAAATACCGTAGGAACACAGAGAAAAGAATGATGACTTCCTTGACGAGGTCATTGAAGGCTTCAGACGTGTCAGCATCACAGGCCTGGGGGCCAGTGCTGGGTCTTACACTTACCAGCTGTGTGACTTTGAACAAGTTCCAAAATCACCATCACCTTCTACAATATTGTTAGAAGAAACAGATTTCTTTTTATCATATGACAATTCTAATAATAGTGCATGCACATCCAAATTCACAGATTAAAACCATTGGAAAAACAATCCTTCTCACTCCACTGCCCACAAGGGTGACTCAATCAGATTTTTTCAAATTTAAGAAAGTCTGCAATTAAGACAGTCTGTGCTGATCACATTTCTAGATAACCAGAGTTTAAGACCAAAAGAATATGTAAAAGAAATTAAATACCTGCTCTCTGCCCATCAACTGCAGTGATGACAGGCCAAGGGACATGATTAGGCTGAACACAGTACCTTAATGGTCACTCTCATAGCTGTCTATTCCCTCACTATTTGTGGCACATTGAAATGAGTGAATTCAGAATGAGTGAATTTGTCATTTTGTGCAGGCATAGAGTGCTGAACCTGTTATCTAACCTAACTCATTCCATTAACACACAAGAAAACCAGGGGAAAAATGTCAAATGATATTCCCAAATTACAGAACTCATTAATAAAGCATCTTATGTAAGTGGCTACTCAACTCAGGCAAGAGAATGATCAGGTTTTGACAGGGGGTAAAAAACGGTGAGATTTTACGGGTCTGCCTATGTTTCTGTTCCGGGAGGAAAAGGCGTGGTGATACTGAAGGAGGAGTAGAAGAGGGTTTCTAAGGAAAAAATTAACAGGTGATGGGAGAACTAATTAGCCACACACACACACACTTAGTTTTCAACATCCATAACTGACCTGTTTCTTTAATATTGTAAAGGAAATAGCCCATAGGAAATAACTCTTATGCCTGTGGCTCTGAATTTAACAGAGTTTGCTTTTCTATCTTAACAAGAAAGCAACCCAATTTCTTCTATATGCCTGACATGTTACCGGTTCGTGACTAAATAACTAATAAGTAGCTGCAGACAGGTAAACCTCAAGGGGCCTCCAAGGCACAGCTTGGACGTTTGTGTTAATAAGTCTAGTCTCAAAGCAGAAATGGCACTCTCAAAAGAAAATTGCCTCAGCAGTTCACATCTCCACCCATTGTTTTGCTAATCCTAACCACCACTTCATAATGCAAAATGGGATTTGGGCATGTTTATCTTGGTTGAATGTTTAAAAGAATGGCTAAATATGGCTCAGAATACTGTAGTTTATCTATAAGAGTCTAATCATTGCCTCTAATCACACCAGCTCTTTAACAACACTGACATTAGAAAATTCGTTGTCAGTGTGCCTTCCCTCTTGTTTTGCTACATATTAGCAACTCAGTAAAATAGACCTAGCTTATTCTATGTGTGATGGCAGAGGGGAGATTCAAAGGGAAACAGGAATCTCAGTTCCATTGGGATTCAACATGAAGGTTGCAATAATTTACCTGTTGGTTAATATTGTTGTTCATTTTTCCCATACGGCGTGTGTGTGTGTGTGTGTGTGTGTGTGTGTGTATGTTAGGAACTGAAGGTGACAGAAAGAAAATAGAGAGGTGGTAATGGTAGAAATTAGAAGTAGTGTCTTAAAAGGTGTCTCAAACCATAACAATGATAAAACTTGGCCACCTCTCACCCATTTCTAAATGGGTTGAATGAAGTCCAGAAACCTCAATGACTTTCCCAGCACAACATGGACAAATGAACGGATGAGAGTTAATGCTATTGCCTCCCAGATTATCAGCCTCCTTTATATCTAATGCTTTATCCATTTGTAATTAACGAATAGCTTTGGAAATGTTCTTGACTTACTTTTGCAAATGTTTTACTATCTCAATTAGATGATGAGCTCCTCCAAGTCATAGTCTATATCTGCTCTGCATTTGCTACTACTTCTTATTCCTACTTTGTCCCTCGCCCCCGCCACCCCACCCACCACCACTCATAGTCACAGCACATAGAACATGGCCTGAAGCAAAGCTGTAGCATCTTCTCTGGTGTACCATATATATGAGGCCAAACTGTCCTAAACTTTTGTGACCACAACCTGTTCCCTAATGTTATATTCACATTTTCTTGACTTTATGTCTTATAGCCTCAGAGTTTTTTATCCAAATTCTGCTGTCTCAGCAAATAGCTGTTCTGATTGGCTCCACTCTTATCAGAATGTGCAATCAGAATAATCTTCACATTTTATTCCTAATTATACTCTAAATACAATCCTAAATTTATTTTTATTTTATCCCTAGCCTTAGAAAAATTTTACTATTTGATAATACAGTGAAAAAACATTGGACTAGGAGCAAGAAGATGGCAGTTAGGTCTTGCTTCTGTCTTCTTGATGCTATAACGATCTCAGTATGTGCCATATTCATAGTCTGATGAGTGAATGTCACAATTTATTAACCTACCTAGGACAGATCACACAGTATTTTGGAAACTTGGTTCCCTCATCTATATAACAGGAGTGTTGTAATCTATAATCTTAAAATTAAGAGAAATAATCCAAAAGAAATGAAATCATCTCAGAGAGAGATCTGTATGCTGTGTTCATCACAGCATTATTCACAATAGACAAGGTATAGAAACACTCTAAGCATCTGCCAACAGATGAATGGATAAAGAAAATGTGGTACGTATACACAAGGGAATATTATTCGGCCTTAAAAAAGAAGGAAATCCTGCCATTTGCAACAACATGGATGAACCTAGGGGGCACTATGCTAAATGAAATAAGCCAGACAGAGAGATAAATACTGCATGGTAAGACTTATATGTAGAATCAAAAAAAAGAAAAAAAAGTTGAATTCATAGAAACAGAGAGTAGAAAAGTAGTTGCCAGGGGCTGTGGGGTGGGGAAGATAGGCAGAGATACAGACTTTCAGTTATAAGGCGAATAAGGTCTGAGGATCTAATATATAACGTGGTGACTGTAGTTGATGACACTGTATTGTATAATAGATATTTGCTTGAAAATTAGAACTTAAATATTCTCAATAACAACAAACAAGATGAATATATGCGGCAATAGATGTGTTAAATAATCCAATGGGGATAATCTTTTCATAATGTATACATATATCAAATCATCACATTGTACACTTTAAATATCTTACAACTGTATTTGTCAATTATCCCTCAATTAAAAAAGGAGCACATTTTAAAAAGGAAGAGAAATAGTGGGTACTTATACGGTACCAGGTATTTTAAAATATAGAGCTGCAAATATACAGATAATGAATAGATATAGTTTAGTCATTACAACAACCCCCGTTAATCCCATTTTACATGGGAAGAAAACTGAAATTCGCTAAAACTATGTACAATAACTGGCCAAAAGTCACACAGTGAGAAAGTGGCAGAACTGATTTTTAATCTCAGGTGTGTGTGTCTCCAGTATCAATGCTCTGACCCCTCTGTCACACTACTTCTCTTTATTTTTCTAATTCTTTATCTCTGTATGAACTCCATCTTGTCAATCTGCACTTGATTTAGGTAAAGAATACCCTAAATTTTAGTAACTTTGGATGCTTTTCAGTGTCTTTAAAGAAAGCATGCCATTCAGAAGAGGTAGGGGCTGTTTCCTAAAATTAACAGACCAAAGGAATGGTTGTGTTACAGGGAACACAGATAGGTATCTCAATTTTAAAAAAAAATTACATTCCTTCCCAATGTTCATTCCTGGTAGACACTATGGGCTCCCTTGCTGAATGAAATTTAAAACTCTGCAAAGAGTTGTACACCATGTTTCAAGAAATGCAAACAGAGCCTTCCCTTTTTTCTCTCCCTGGTTTACTGAAAGTTTAATTATTCTAATAGTCTGACATATATCTGGATTTACAAATAATCTCTTAAGAGTGCCCTGCATCCATTTTGCTGTTCTCTGAAGCAACCCATTTCTGTCTGCTGAAAGAGCCCAGTTCAGCAACTTTATTTTAATGCCTCTTTCAACCTACAAACTAAAGGTTAGTGACAAGAGGGTAACTCAGACTGCAAATTCCTTAATCTTTTCTGCCTGCAACCAACAAAATGTGGCTTTAAAAAAATGGCGGCATTTTTTTCTCCCTTTAGGAAAGGGCTTTATATGCCCCAGATATAACATTTAGATGAGTTCATCATCATTTTCCAGACTCTGTTCACCTAGTTTGTATATTTTCCTTTTATCAAAATGACTTTAGTAACAGAAAGGAACTTATTCTACTTCATTAAAGAGGTGATCGCATGCAAAACTATGACAAATTCTTTAAGGTTTTCTCTTAAAACCTAGCTTAAATGATAACAGCGTTCATTACTGAAAGCTTTGTGGTCAGGTATCAGGAAATTATCCCGAAGTATAACCCTACTTAACTAAAACAAAACCATTCCTTGTTCAGGTCATCCCATCCCAGTTGCCTCAGCCTTAGCCTTTAGCAACTATATTTAGATTATTGATGTTTGGAATGATGATCCAAGGACACTGCAAGATCAGAATCATCAAGAAAGTTCAGGTAGCATTTGAAAACCATACTTACAATGGCAAGAAAGCTAAATAGTATATTTTAGAATGCCTATTCAATAACAAAGACTGAAATAAAATATAGTCATAGAACTCGCTCTTATCCAGAAACCCAACTAATTGAACAAACCATTTACCAAGAAGTCTGGTTAATCATATATTCTAGTGCATTTTGTACTTGAATTTACAAGGTCAGGAATATCCTGCTGTCCCCAAAGTTAACTTTGGGTTGATTCATGTATAAACAGGTATTACAGGAAAATGAGGCCAAGTATTCCTGCAGAAAGTCAGTGTATTTTTATGGTTGTTCTTCCCACATGGTGGGAGGCAGAAGGGGATGGAGGATAAAAGGAGGCATAAAGGCTTCTGGGGTCAAATGCCACATTCTATCAAGGTTCAGTTCCCACTGTTCCATTTATTCAACCTGACTTCATCACAGCAGATAGCACAATGCCATTCGCCAGATGTAAATATTCCCTCTTGGAGCTGTCAGACATTTTTGGTGGTTCACCAGCCTGACCTTCAAAATCATGTTCATGACATTTATCTCAAGCCTGAAAGTTTCATGCCAGAGAATTTAAACTGAGTAACATAGAAATAGCAAGCTCTTACGTCAAAGTTCAAATTCTATTTAAAAAAAAACCAAAACAAATCTTGGTCAGTTTTTAAAATCCTGGCTGGGGGGAGGGGGAGGACAGAAAATGTTTTGTTTGTTTTGCTTTGTTATTTCATGACATCAAATTATAAAATGAAAATTTTATATAATTTACATTTAAATGAAAATTTAAAATTGAAGCTAGGGCACTAAATTACTAAAATAAATTTATCTTTTTCAAGAAAAATTATATAAGATTTAGTTTTTCAACGTTGACCATTCCACATGAGGCAGGGTTTTTTTTCTTGGGTTTTCCATTTATTTTGTGTTCTTAAAAGCATGTGAAAAACTCAGTCATAAAAGTAAAGTATATAGTGATGTTTTTTCTAAATACCTCATGTTATCTTAGCCAAAGCTATCTGTTTCTTTCCTTCACAGAACCATGGACTCTGAGTTAGCCTCTAAATAAGACAGACAGCTTTCTCTTAAGTGGTGCCATCCTATAATAATAGGCTACATTTTGTAAAAGTAAGCAATATAATACATTTACAAAAAAAAAAAGAGAGAAAGAAAAGGAAAGAAAAAGACAAATTTACCTATTCCTCAAGTAATTAAACTAAAGCCTCCTGGAAATTTCTCCAACTATTTTGTCCTTCTCCAACTCTGATTTGTCCTTCTTTAACTCTGGTTACACTTCCAAACGGGTCAACAGTAGACACATAAGCATTTTCTAACGCTTCATAATGGTTCATATGTACCATCTCCCTAAGCAGCCACATCTTAAGGAAGAAATCTTGTCTTTCTCTCTCTTTGCATCCTCCACAGTGCTAGGCCGGTAAATATTTAAGAAGCCCTGGCTGATTTATTACTTCTTCAAAACCACACAGCTACACACACACAAGAAAATTGAAAATTCCAGAAAGACAGAAAGGGGGGCTTTTTTGTCACATGACATAGATGATCCATTCAAAGAAAAAAGTTCAAAGGATAAAAGTGAGTCTAAGATATATTTCTTCAGACACTAAAAATCTGTCACAACATTCTCTATAGAGCCAAAAACCATGAGGTTTTAGTGACACTTGCACTTAACACCTGCAGGCCCACCCCACTATGTGGGCCAGGAGAGTAAGGCAATTATCCAGGTGACTCATGGAAATAAGCCATTTTTAGCTGAAATATCTAAGCAGTTCAAGCTAAAGTAGGCTGTTACTTGGGTCATTCAGGCAAAAGCAATTTGTTTGGTTTAAATTCCCTGGTAGTAGGAGGCAGGGTAGAGGCCAACAGAACTAGAAGATCAGCCAGGAGCCCTCCCAGAGCCCTGGAATTGCTACTTTTGGCATAACAGGCAGGCTTCAGGAAACAGTGAGAAGGGGAAGAAACTAACATTTTGGTGATCTTGTATTCTATGGCATGCATATACAAATGTAGTCTTAATTTGAAATCAGGAGCTTTGGGTCTTAAGAAACTTCCTTTTACCATCATTGATTAGTGGAAAGAGGGACACTTGATTATACAGATCCTGACTGTTCAAGCACTGAAAGGCACTTCACAGACATCAGTTTATCTAACAATAGATTCTGACATCAAAACCATAGTAACGTTCCTGGTCCTTGTAGAAATAACATTTGAGATCTGTGTCGTTCATGTTGAACACAATACCGTTTCCTGGCTATGACATCTGAAGGACTTGAGTCCTTTATACACTCTACCTCAGGGGTGATTGATGCCTGCCATCTGGGTGCTAGCCCAGAGCTCCCCCATCTGATGTCTGCCCAAGAGCTTTGTTGAAAAGCTACTTCTCTACATGTCCAGGCTATTTACTGCCGGGGCCAGGAACCATTTTGCTTTCTTGGATCTTTGCAATACCATTGCTTGTACTTGTGTCTCAGTAGCACGTTCCATGTTTATTTTGCATATTCTGCTCACTGCAGCTCTAAAACCATAGGCCCTGCCAAAGAAACTATTGTAAGCCATTGTATTTTTCAGACCACAGCAAGCTCAGCTTTAGTGAAAAGGGACAGAGAGTGATGAAATAGAGTACAATAGATAAGATGCCCCAAGGAGTAAGGATACTCATGCAACATCCAGGGACATTTCTTAGCCCTTGATAGTGATTCACAGTATACAGTCAGCCATGTCATATCCATGGATTCAACCAACTGCAGACCAGAAATTTTTTTTTTTATTTTCAAAAAGCAAAACTTTTATTTGCTGCACCCCAGCAACTCTTTACATAGCGTTTACGTTGTATTAGGTATTAAAGTAATCTAGAGATGCTTTAAAGTATATGGGAGGATATGTGTAGGTTATAAGCAAATACTATGCCATTTTATATAAGGGAATTGAGCATATCATGGATTTTGGTATCCAAGGGGCATCCGGAAACCAATCCACGGATATTTAGTGAGGACTGTGTAGACTCCAGAGTCAGGTTAGGCAGGCATAGAATTCTAGTTCTTCTGTTTACTAATGGAATGACTTTAGAAAAGTTGCTTTAACCTCTTTAAGTCTCAATTTCCTCATCTCCAATATAAATATAAATATTAATACAACCTTACACAGTTGTTAAATCAGACAATATCTGTAAAGCATTTAGCACAGGGATGGTAGAAAATAAGCCTTCTAACATGGTAGCTATTTGATCACTATCATCATCATTTTCTTCCTACTGCTTTAGGAATTGTCCAGCCTATTGCTCTTCATGAGTGACATTTCTTCTCTAGACCACTACAAAGTGAAACAAAATTAATAGTTTTCCCCCTTCTTTTGTAACCCCACATTAGATTCATGGCATGATTGACACTTTCTAAGATATTTAACCAGTAGTAATATCAAGAAAACCACAAATGAAATGCCTTTGACATATTGAGCTGGTTTTCATATTTTTGGTATTTTGGTTCCCTTAAACACAATCATAGCCATTCATGAATGTGTATAGCCAGCCGGGCTTAGAAAGACTAAAAGACTAAGGAAAGAGGCATCTTCAAAGAGAAGAAAAACAGAGGCAAGTTGTGTTGGACATTGAATTCATGAATCAGTTCTAGGGATCTGAGTTCAGCTTTTCAGAGTGAGATAGAAGAAGAGAAGAAACTGTAGCTGGCGACAGCAGGGAAGAAAGGAGAATTCCTGATGCCACTAGACATATCGGCAATATTTCATGAAACAAGAGTGAGTCATGTCGTTGTCTAAAAAGCATGTCAGCAGTGTACCTAACGTGCAAGAGAATATATATAACAAAACTGTCCTGGAAAACCTGGGCTTAGTGGTTACATCAGCTAGGACAACAAATCTTGGCGAACCCTTCATATATATTAGAATTTGGACTGTTTGTGTTAAATCTAGTGTGAAGCGCCTTTCTATGGGGCCTCCCTGTCTAATAGCTTTGAGTCCCCATCCATACTGAACTGAACAAGGTGTCCAGGTAGCATTATCAGCCTTTGGAAATTTCACTTCTCCCTTACAACTGAAAAATCTGTGATACATGTTTTTTGGGTTTTGTAGGTATTTCCAGACGTATTTTGAAACACCTCAGTTTTTTTCATCCCAGCTACATATTACTTTTTTAATTAAAAATTTCTTGGGTTCCATTTCTGGTATTTGATGTTTGTCACTGATAAAAGATCTACCACCTCTAAATCCCAAAGTGACAGATAACTAAATCCAGCAGAAGATTTGCTATTTATAAATTCTTAACCATCACAATGGTTTAAGTTAATGGTTCAAGTTAAGAATGTGGTCCTTCAATTACATACAAATTATCTTCTTTACTATGTAAAAATCAAATTAGATTAAAAATTAAATTGAAAAAGTATGTCTTCAGTAGGGAAAAAAGTCCTAAAGGAAAATTACTCCTGTAATCAACAATAGTATGTTTTATTAAAATTCCACTAAATTGTATTGTTCATTTATCACTTCCCTCCATGAAATTTCTCAAAGACTCCCTTTACTTTCTGTTGAGTCCATTATGCCCAGCATGATTTACCCGCTTCCTATCTCTCCAAATTTATCTTGTGCCCTTCTCTCCCTGTTTTCCTTTCTCTAACCACAAAAGCCTTCATTCAGTCTTTCGAAGAGCTAAATCCCTTCCTAGCACGGGCCCTTTGCATGTGTAGACCATCTTTACTTGTATGCTCTTATTCCTCACACACCCCCACCACTCTTCCTTTACTCTATTGCACATGCTCCTACCTCTATGTACTTATCCTATGTACATGTTCATAATTGTAATTAATTCATTATTGGAGTGCTATCTCTTTCCCTGCTGGACTTGATTTCCATGAGAATAGACACTTTATCCTTCTTTTTCATAGCTCTATCTGCTCCTAATGAGAAAGCACACAGTAGGTGATCACTAAAAAATTGGCTGGCTGTTGGAATAAATACTACAGATTTTAGAGAAACTTTTAAAGTTATCATATTACAGCTTCTTCCTGGCTTAACTAACAATGTTATAGTTCTTCTGAGAAGCTGGCAGTCATGTGTAGGTTCTACAAAACTACTCAGAGAGCAGTTAATGTCAATAGTCATTTTTTTAAGTCCTGAAGGAAATGACTAGTTCAACAGTTTTTAGTGGGCAGAACTGCCTTGACTCATATCTGCCTAAAATGAAGGTACCTAGTCTTTTCATTAAAATTCCTTGCCTTTCTATCTGTTAATTTCAACTAGAATTCTCTCCTAACCAAGCCTGTAGTAGATAAAATACTTCCTTTTGAACCATATGCTTATATCTTTATCTTTAAAAAGGAAAATCCTAACAATTAAAAACTTGATTCTTTATCAAAGTCTTACCATTTTCCCTCTTTCATTCTTTTTAAGTAGTGTGATGTCACAGATCAATTCTAGTATCCCACCAAATGCTGTAGACCAAGAACCAAACCTACTCTGCAATTGTCCAAATTATAGCGAACATCAGATAAAAGGTTTGCTATCTCCTGTTCTCTATTTTCAGGAGCCATAAATAGCCCAGCACAAGCAGAGCTCCCCTCTGCAAACAACACAATACACGCTGGAAGTTAGAATAGAGGGAGAACAATCTTACAGTTTCAGTAATATAAGTGGAAGTCACATAAATTATCAACTTAGCAATCAAAATTGACCGGAACATCATGACCAGCCAAGCCCCAACTTGTGCTCTGCATTTTCCCCCAAAATGTCTTACTATACAATTCTGCTATTATTTGCTATCCATGTGTGGTTATCACTAAAACAGAGAGATGAACCAACATTTCTGTTTGTGTTTGTGAGACTTTTTAATAATTCACACAATAATTATATAATTCTTAAACTGGCCTGCCCTGACATTTAAGACACAAGACCCTTCAAATAAAGAAAATAGAAAAGCTATCTCTGACTGTCCAAAGAGAGGAAGGTTGATACTGGTTTCTTTTGAGCTATCCTGTGATCAAATGAAGTCTACAGCACAAGTAGGCCTCCAGGCCTTGGAGAGGGTTAGCTCAGGGAGCAGCAAGTTTACACAGGATCAGCGGCCATAATGTGAACTTGGACCTGGCTCCACTTCCCTTACAAAAGTAAAGAATGGAAAGTCTTGTCACACTGGAGATTCAGTTAAACTTGATTCAAATATTTAGGCTGTGACTACCCAGGATGAAGTGGAGTTGAAATATAGTTAATTTGACTAATGTGTTCACCCTGGACCTCAGTCATCTTCCCCCCCACCCCACACACACACACACCCACTCTGGTTAGCCCCTCGTCCTCTGTGTTTCCATAGTACCCCATGCTAACCTCTACTAAATGATTGACTGCTTTTAATTACCTATTTGGTTGTCTTTTACCTTAATAAGACCCATGAGCTGCTTAATGGCAAGAATCTTATTTTATTTCTCCCTATATTCCCAGCACCCAGTTCTGTTCCTGGCCAATAATTATTTGATAAAAAGAATGAATTAAGGAATTATACTAAAAGATTCCCTGTGGAGTCACAAAATGCATGACAAGGCAACTTTCTTGGAACCAAGGAATATATATCTTCTTACTATTATTCTAAAACACACAGCCTAAAAGTACCAACTCTGAGATTTCCAGAACTGCCCTCAGAGATAGCACAGTGCCTGAGGAGTACCACAGTTGGCTACGTGCAGTGACAACTTAGAATTAAGAGGAAAATCTTGTATCCAGAATCCTGGCCCCACTTCAACTTAACTTTTTGAGGATTCTATCACTTCCCTCTAATCCTGCCATGGGAAGTCCTGCTCCCCCGTAACCACTCAGCTTCTTATATCAAGGAGACAGAGAATGTGTTCTTCTTCCACACAGTGTTTCCCTGCCTTGTTCCACCATCTTTATTGCTTCCTCGAAACCCTCCATCTATTGAGCTTGCTCTCTTACCCACTCCATCTGTCATCTACCAACACCCAGTGATCCACCCTTTATTGATTGAGGATATTGGAACTTGGCTTATAGTTTTTCTCTTCCTGTAGTCTCCACCCATCATCTGAGGCAACTCCACTACCCACACTAAAAAATCACTTTAGCTTCTATTTCTTGAGCTTCTCTGATCCAGTATTTTGTATCTAAGCACCAGAATCTCAATTCTTCAGTTTACTTGCCTCCTCCTGGCTGTTTTCTCCTGTGTAGGGTGCTGATTAGGAAAGGGGGAGGATGGATGGAGACAGGGGTTTGGCTTAGGCTAGGATCCCTGAGCAAAAGAGAAATGGTGAGCCATGTAACATGGTAACATATCTTGGACAAGGAAGAACAAAAACATAAGGATGAGTTCAAAATACAAAGTACAATGAAGGAAGGTAAAATTAGTCTGACAGGTAAAAATCTAGAAAAATGTTAATATAGAAGTAGTCACAGTGTTTAGCACTCTCTAGCTGCCTAAAAGAACCTGCCTTCACCTTCCCCTCACATTTCTCCATCTCATCCTCATCTCCACCTTTGGAAACAAGCCTGACTCTGCTAGATCTGTTCCCAGACTTGTATAATGCAGAATGAAAGGAAAGGTTTGGGGAGATTAGAGAAGGAAAGGAATTAATTGACCCAGTCAGGAGCTGAGGGAAAGTAATAGGAGGAATATGAACAGGACAGGTCCCCCTGAGGGCTGGAGTAATGGAGGGAGCAGTGGGAGTTGGAAATAGGAGGCTCCAACGGTATATAATTGCAAAGGAAACAAAAAATCCCAATTTACCTTCCAAGAAATACAAATGGATTTCCTCAGTGTGTATGTATGCGTGCATGCGTGCACTTTACTCTGTCTGAATCATGTAAGTTACAGCCTCAATTGAATTACTTTGGAATCCAATGTGAAGGGTTGATATCAGACAGTGGACCAACTAATCAAGGACATTTAGGATGCAGAGAATTCTATGAATGCTACTGACCAGTCCCTGAGTGAGCAGAGAGCTGTGGAGGCACAGAATCAAGATGGGCAGCCTTGAACTCCCACTACTGCTAGTTTGCTGAGTGCCAATCCCTAACCTGGACCAACCCAACCATCTGTTTCTGTGGGCTAGCTCCCAAGCTACCAAATGCAGTTGGAGGAAATTGTCTCTAAAACAGATTTATAATTTTCAAGCTCAGCTGGACTGTCAGTGCTGCTCAGCACTTCTTTTACTTACCCGTGATTGGTTCCCTTTCCCACTCCCAGTAGCAGCTGTGCCAATATTTTATCATTCTTTTTCAGGGCTCCAATCCACTTTCTCCATTCATGCATGCATTCAGCAACCATTTATTGAGCACTTACTATAATCCAAACACTTTTTATGGGCCTGTGGAAGATAAAAAATAGTCACAAATTCATTGAAGCTTCTCTCATCAAAAAGATGAGGTCAATTTTCCTACCCCATCTAGCTATCTGATTTGCTTTGGTGACTAGAATACAGCAGAAATAATGTTGCACTACTTTCAAACGAGGTCTCAAGAGTCCCTGCAGCTTCCTCTCACCCTCCTGGAACCCTGAGACCATCATGCTCTGAAAAGCCCTAATCTAGTCTCTTTGAGGATGAAAGACAACAAGGATAGAGGCACCCAATCAGCTCAGCCATCACAGCTCAGCCCAGCCACCAGCCAACCCGCCAACTGAAGGCACCCACCTGAGGATGCCCCTCTGGTCTTTGTGCATTTCCTTCTATCTCTGCTTGAAATCAACCAATTGTTGCCAGATCTCATCTCTTTCATGTAATGCTTATAGCAACCAATAGTAGCCAATGCACACTTTCGCTTTGACTCTTCGAAGTCTGACTCCAACCTGCTTTCCTTTATCAATCTACTCCACTGTTCATCACATTCATCACTCCTATGTATGGCCCAGGCCTCTGGATTGCTCACCATTTCCCAGATATGCCCTGTATGTTCACACCATGCCCTTGCCTTTGTTCATCATTGATGATTAAAACTCCTGATGGGACTTCCCTGGTGGCGCAGTGGTTGAGAGTCCGCCTGCCGATGCAGGGGACACGGTTTCATGCCCTGGTCTGGGAAGATCCCACATGACACGGAGTGGCTGGGCCCGTGAGCCATGGCCGCTGAGCCTGCGCGTCCGGAGCCTGTGCTCCGCAACGGGAGAGGCCACAACAGTGAGAGGCCCGCATACTGAAAAAAACAAAACAAACAAAAGAAAAAACTCCTGATGTATTTTTCAAGGTTCTGCTTAAGTATATCTTTTGTGAAGTTGTCTACAACCTCATCCCATCAAAAAACTTCTGTCAAAATGAGTCTCTTCTTCCTCTGTTGTCCCAGAGCAATTTTTTTAATCCTACTAAAATATAACATTGTTTTGTAGTTAAAGTTTATATATATTTTTTGCCCCCAATCTGCATCTTGATCTTTAGTTACTAAAGAATGGGAATTTGGGATCACAGATCTCTGTGTTCCTGGTGTGTAATATGGAACATAATGGAAGGTTAGTTGATGTTTATAAAATTAAATATATGTATACAAAGCTAACAGGATTCTAGTCAATTGAATAATTCTGCCCACCCACATCTCACCAATCATCACTGCCAAATTAAGTATGCAACAATCTACCGTGATATTAGCTCAGGCAAAATGACCAAGCCAGCCATGGGACAATCAGATCATTTTACACCGAGAGTACCATTCTAATTTGTTCAGAGCATTAAAAGGGAGAAGTTCTTAATAATACACAGATGGCAAAAAATATCTAATGAACTCTATCTCCAAAGAGCAGACACTTTATTTTCTTCTTGCCACCAAGACAAGACTCATTATCTAATTTTGTGCCTCTATCTTGAAGTTATTTATAAATACAGACCATTACTTTAAAAGGACAATTTTTGGTAGCTGTTTAGAACTACCTCATATAAATGCATGAAATCCTGAAAATGTAGTGCATTTTCAATGAATGAAATCATTGAAAAATGCAGAGAAGCATAGAAAACTGGATATCTTTTTAGAAGATTTTAGTTCACATTGCTTTTTATTCCTGGTCATAGCACAAAGCTCTTGAGAAACATATAATCTTATTTTGTGAAGGTTAAAGATACGTATGTAAAATATTCTATTATGTATCTTTTATTTTCCACTCATATTTATTTTTATATTTCAAATCTTAAGCATTTCACATATGCTTTCTGGTTGTGTTTTTCTTAGCTTTGTAGCTTGTTAAAGCTAGAAGGAACCTAAAGATCATACAGCCTAATCCCTTTATGTTACTGAAATTCAGAAAGGTCAAGTGACTTACCCAAGTTTATAGAATAAGAAAATAGTAAGATTAAAAACAAGGTTTCCTGAGCCCACTAAAAATGGAAGTGGTATAGTAAAATTAACATTTACCAAGGAGGTTATAAGTAAAACTGTCACTGTTTGCAGATAACATGATACTATACATAGAAAATGCTAAAGATGCTACCAGAAAACTACTAGAGCTAATCAATGAATTTGGTAAAGTTGCAGTATACAAAATTAATGCACAGAAATCTCTTGCATTCCTATACACTAATGATGAAAAATCTGAACGAGAACTTAAGGAAACACTCCCATTTACCATTGCAACAAAAAGAATAAAATACCTAGGAATAAACCTACCTAGGGAGACAAAAGACCTGTATGCAGAAAACTGTAAGACACTGATGAAAGAAATTAAAGGTGATACAAACAGATGGAGAGATATACCATATTCTTGGATTGGAAGAATCAATATTGTTAAAATGACTATACTACCCAAAGCAATCTAGAGACTCAGTGCAATCCCTATCAAATTACCAATGGCATTTTTTAAAGAACTATAACAAAATCTCTTAAAATTTGTATGGAGACACAAAAGACCCCAAATAGCCAAAGCAGTCTTGAGGGAAAATAAAGGAGCTGGAGGAATCAGGCTCCCAGACTTCAGACTATACTACAGAGCTACAGTAATCAAGACGATATGGTACTGGCACAAAAACAGAAATATAGATCAATGGAACAGGATCGAAAGCCCAGAGATAAACCCACACACCTATGGTCAACTAATCTATGACATAGGAGGCAAGGATATACAATGGAAAAAAGGCAGTCTCTTCAATAAGTGGTCATGGGAGAACTGGACAGCTATATGTAAAAGAATGAAATTAGAACACTCCCTAACACCATATACAAAAATAAAGTCAAAATGGATTAGACACCTAAATGTAAGACTGGACACTATAAAACTCTTAGAGGAAAACATAGGAAGAACACTCTTTGACATAAATCACAACAAGATCTTTTGTGATCCATCTCCTAGAGTAATGGAAATAAAAGCAAAAATAAACAAATGGGACCTACTGAAACTTAAAAGTTTTTGGATAGCAAAGGAAACTACAAACAAGACGAAAAGACAACCCTCAGAATGGGAGAAAATATTTGCAAATGAAGCAACTGACAAAGGATTAATCTCCAAAATATATAAACAGCTCATGCAGCTCAATATTAAAAAAACAAACAACCCAATCCAAAAATGGGTAGAAGACCTAAATAGACAGTTCTCCAAAGAAGACATGCAGATGGCCAAGAAGCACATGAAAAGCTACTCAACATCACTAACCATTAGAGAAATGCAAATCAAAACTACAATGAGGTATCACCTCACTCCAGTTAGAATGGGCATCATCAGAAAATCTACAAACAACAAGTGCTGGAGAGGGTGTGGAGAAAAGATAACCCTCTTGCACTGTTGGTGGGAATGTAAATTGATACAGACACTCTGGAGAACAGTTTGGAGGTTCCTTAAAAAACTAAAAATAGAATTACCATATGACCCATCAATCCCACTACTGGGCATATACCCAGAGAAAACCGTAATTCAGAAAGACACATGCACCCCAGTGTTCATTGCAGCACTATTTACAATTGCCAGGACATGGAAGCAACCTAAATGCCCATTGACAGACGAAGGGATAAAGAAGATGTGGTACATATATACGATGGAATATTACTCAGCCATAAAAAGGAATGAAATTGGGTCATTTGTTGAGACATGGAAGAATCTAGAGACTGTCATACAGAGTTAAGTAAGTCAGAAAGAGAAAAACAAATATCGTATATTAACACATATATGTGGAACCTAGAAAAATGGTACAGATGAACCAGTTTACAGGGCAGAAATTGAGACACAGATGCAGAGGACAAACGTGTGGACACCAAGGGGGGAAAGTGGTGTGTGTGTGTGTGTGATGAATTGGGAGATTGGGATTGACATGTATACACTAATATGTATAAAATGGATAACTAATAAGAACCTGCTGTATAAAAAAATAAATAAAATAAAATTCAAAAAAACCAAAAAGCAAACAAAAAAAAACTAACGTTTACCAAGGAGGTTATACTCTGGGTTCCATTCTCAGCTCAGAGCAATTAAACATTGTTTTCATTTGTAAGAAATTGGAGAGAAAATATAATCCTGCTTTTTTCTAAACTGATAGAGTACCATACAATACACATGTACCATAATTGTACCAAAGAATCTGTGACTTTTAAAATTCCTGTTCTTGATCAGCCTAATTAGAGATTTATTTTATATTGCAACACAGTTTGCTTATACACACACACACGCATATTCAATAGCCTAGCTTAACTGGAAGATGCCTACTTAACTAATGTGTATGCCTAATGTATAGTAATGAAAATCTTCCCATGCCTGAATCCCTCAGATACATCAGTCACTTTTTTCTTGGTGATTTGATTGCATCCTTCCATTTAATTACTTTGAGGATTAACTGTGGGCAAATGTATTCCCATAATAGGCTAATTTACGAAGAACAGGAAGCTTTCCTCACAGTCCCAGGTGATATTTAGCACTTTGACTGTAACTCTGCATTACAGCTCTCATGTTTCTTTTAGCCCTTAAGCCATGTGTGTCACCTTACTTGTTTGGGTGTAAAAAAATGTCATGGAATGCACTGTTTACATACTAGCATTAGTACACAGTTTCTGGCAGGAGTAAAGATAGCTTGTCTTAATCCAGGCCATACAGCTATTTCTTTCCAAATCAAGTCATTAATGCTTAAACAAGCAAACCATGCCGCTAAGACAAAAATCAATTTGCAGAAAAGGGAAGCATTTTTTCCAAACACTCCAGTGGTCACTGAGGAATGATGCTTTTACAAATCTAATGCTTGAGGGTATTACAGTATTAGGTTAGGTTGATCCTGTTTTTCTAGTTGGATTTATTTCACCTGAGAGTCAAGGTGATTGATAGCATTGAATACTATCTGCATTGTTTTCACTACCAGAAGAAATACTTTTCCTTCTGAATAATAAGCATAGAAGTTGTTCCAGTGACCTTCATTTGACCTGTTGGCCACATGTGTCTGGGCATCTTCCAATGGCTAGATGCTCCATGACAGTGGTCCCTAAACTTTGTTGCACATTAGAATCTCCTGAAGAGCTTTTAAAAATCCAAATGCCCAAGTTGCACCCATCTCAATGAAATCAAAATATCTGGTGAATGGAAGCCAAGCATTAGTATTTTGTTTTGTCTTTTTTAATTTATTTTTTATTGAAGTATAGCTGATTTACAATGTTGTGTTAATTTCTGTTATATAGCAATATGATTCAGGTATATATTCTTTTTTTATATTCTTTTCCATTATGGTTTATCACAGGATATTGAATACAGTTCCCTGTCCTATACATTAGGACCTCGTTGTTTATCCATTCTAAATGTAATAGTTTGCATCTGCTAACCACAACCTCCCAGTCCATCCCATTAGTATTTTTAATGAGTCCTTAGATGATTGCAATGAGCAGCAAAGTTTAGGAACCACTGTTCCATGACATTTCTGATTCATGTTTCTTTCCAGTAGATAAAGTCTCAGAACCGAGAATAAGTACGGAATTTCCTTTTCTTTTCTGACTTCTACTTTTATAAAGTCAAGAAATCTTAAAAATATATGTATTTGCAGGATATGTTTATTAAAATAGAGGAAAATTCATGTTTACATTGTGATCCATGAAACTATTTATACCCTTAGATATACCTATTTTAATTTATGAATCTATTTTAAAGATAAAATATGCAGATATGTGTGCATAGATGTCCATAGCAGTGTTAATTATAATTTTAAAATATTTAAATAACTATTTCTACCAAGATGTCATAACTTAATGAATTGTAAAACAACTGTATAAAGAACATTATGTTTTCAGTAAGTATTTTTAATTAAGCAAAACAATCTCAATATGTTAAGTATAAAAGTTCAACACAAACGTATATATCCATACATAAAAATATCCTATGTGTACATACATACATCAGATGTATGTCCATATGTGTGCATGTATGTATATATGTGTGTGTATATAAAATATTTGAAAGTATATACATGGACAAATATGCCTAAATGCAAAAAGACAGGTCTGGAAGGTCACATTTTAAATTGGAAACAGTGTTTACTCTGGACAGGGTAGTAGGGCTGGGTGAAGTGAAGGAAGACTTACTCTTTTTATTGCATGTCCTTTTTTATTGTTTGTGTTTTTACACTGTTACAATGTATATCATTAAAATTTTTAAATAAACATAATTAAACCAGAAAAGTAAACACTCATATATATGGAGAAAAAAGCTCACCAAAATGTAAATATATCTGATTTAGCCATGTGTGGTTTTTTTTTTCCCTTTGTTATACTTTTTAGGGTTTTTTTCCCACTTTTTTACTAAACATCTATTGTAATTAGAAAAGTTTTAAATGTTGAACCTAGGAGTATATTATTAGATAAATTGATCCTCAAATTTGAAAGGATTAATTCACATTCTCACCTTGCTAGACAGACCAGGAATAATATTTGTATCTCATTTAGTTTTTTACACTAATGAGTTTACAGCACTTTAGAAAACACTGTTCAGACCTTGCTTACTCCATTATCGTATTGTCTATTTCAAAGGTGCCTTTTACAGAGCAGTTAACCTGTATATTTTTCAATTTAAAAAAGAGGAGGGAAAGTTCTAACTGAAGAGATATCAGAACATTTCAGACCATCTAGATATTCCCACAGCTGAAGCTTAAAGATTCTTCACATGGGGGAAAATCGTAACTAACACAAGCACCCACCAAAAAAGTGAAGTGTAAATTATACCATAATTGTTTAACAGGGAAACTAAATGGACAGTAATCTATATGTGATTTAAGTGGGGTAAATGGAGGAGAGCAGCAAACAAGAGGGCGAAATCAGAGAAGTTGGGCAAAAGAATGTCCAGAAATTTTAAGACAAGTAAAGGAATTTAGTAGGAGCTTATTGGTATAACTTCTATCAAAGATACTTGATTTTGAAGCCTTTCAACAGGCTTGGTTTGAGGAGGTACAAGCCCTTTGGTTTGTTTGCAGATTTACTTAAAACTTGAAAAGCAGGAAGCAATAAAATTAGACAAGGCATCAAACCCACCAGTCTGTAGCAGAGGGCTGGAAATTTCTGTAAGTTACTAAGGATAAAAATTAGGTTTGGGGCTTCCCTGGTGGCGCAGTGGTTGAGAGTCCGCCTGCCGATGCAGGGGACACGGGTTCGTGCCCTGGTCCGGGAAGATCCCACATGCCGGGGAATGGCTGGGCCCGTGGGCTGTGGCCGCTGAGCCTGCGCGTCCAGACCCTGTGCTCCGCAATGGGAGAGGCCACAACAGTGAGAGGCCAGCGTAGCGAAAAAAAAAAAATTAGGTTTGGTGAGAAAATATAAACAAACAAGGTGTTAGAGAAAAGAATGTTAAATCAAAAAGCGGATGGATCTTTCAGGGACTAAACTGGCTCCATGTGCCATGCCATTTTTGCTCAGCTAGAAATCCCAAGAAAGTTGATCACTGAATCCTGTGTTTCTAAGTAATCCTTATTTTTCCTAATGATGTGAATGCAAATAATGCTATTTTTTTTTGAGTTGGGGATGCTATGTCGTGTGGCTTGCGTTACCAATCTTAGTTTCCCGACCAGGGATTGAACCCAGGCCACGGGAGTGAAAGTGCTGGGTCCTAACCACTGGACCGCCAGGGAATTCCCATGAATACAAATATTTAAAAATAATTAAATATAGAAGGCACACTCTACTGATATAATGGCTGCTATAATTAAACAACCCAGAAAATGTTAGTGGCCCAACACCATAGAACTGATTTCCTTGTTCATGAATAGGTTCAACACAGATTCAATGCAGGTGTTAGAGGGATGGCCCTCCAGGCAGTGATTCAGGGCCCCAGACTCCTATCATCTCATAGCCAAATCATCTTCTGGGCCCTAGAAATCTTTTACTTCCCATCAGTAGATGGTGAAAGAGTAGGTAGAGAAGAAGAAGACATCACTTCTGCTTGCATTCCATTAGCAAGAACTGAACACACGTCTTCATCTAGGTGTAGCTCCCTCCTGGGCAGGCACATCCTAGCAACATTGCCATGTTAAAGAAGGAAAGGGAAGCACAAATCTTTGAAGGACAGTGAGGTAAGTCATCTGGACCACAAATGCTATTTCAAATATCAGTGATAGTCTTGTCAGAGGTTCAGTTCTCAGTGGCCTAACCCAAATATAATTCCAGATGTACCTAATTGCACTGGCTTATGATTGTTCTATAGATAGAACATATATGCATGCTTTTAATTCCCAACTGGACTGTCGGAGCAGGGACAATCTTTTCTCAAATTTTTATTAAATTCCTTCCTACCCAGAGTTCTGAAAGAGCAACAATTATGTTCAACTAATGTTGACTCTGGATAAACTCTCTTAATTTCCATCTTCACCCCAGTCTGAGAGACATGGAACAGCTTCTGTTTCCTCTCATTTTCACCCATAGGCTCTGAATGAGTGGCTAGGGAACTTTCACTTTGTAAAACAAACAAATACCTCCTAAGTAATAAACCAACCTAGTTTTAAGGTAAGCAAATATTAACTTTAATTTAGATTCTTCTCATTGTCATTTATGTCTTATCCTCTTCATTTCATCTTTTGTTTTTGACTCAACACTTGCTTCTTTTAGCATTTTGCTCCCCTTCCCACCAATTTTTGTTGAAAACTCTACGTTTTTTAATCTCTTTCATGGCAGACTCATGTGTCACCTGGGCTAGTTGTTACATTTAGCTAATATTTTGCAATAAATGATATATGGTTAACAGACAAGCCAGTTACTTAGTTTCTGAAGTTCTGAAGTGGCAACTATATCTTGCTTTGTGGAATTATTATCCTAGTATGGTGACTCACATTTCCTGTATTTTAATAAAGATAACATCTGTATTTAAGATTCTCCTTAATTCTAATAATCTCACCAGTCATTTCATACCTGTAAAAATAGGCCTTATAGCTGTTCCTTCCTTCCCCACTACTGCCCGTAAGTCAGATGCTGCCTGTCACAAATTCCCGATGAACATGAACATGCCCCCAGGGACTGCTGCTGGGCAAGAGAATAGAGATGGATCTGGGCAGACCCATTACTGTTACTGTAAAAGCACATGCCCTCCTGAGGGTGAGTCACATATTAAGACCAGTCTATTTTTGTGCCCTTACTTTTATAGCCCAGATGAATCTGGTGTAACTTTATTGTAATAATGTGAACCCTGTTGTCTAAGTCCATTATCATACACTGTTGTTAAGATAGGAATCCTTTGGCGGTATGGAAAATATCTAAAAATATTGTCTTTGAATGGTGACCAAAAAAAATATAAAATATTTTTCTATTTTTGTAAGACAGCCAACTGTCCTCTAATATGATCCCCCATTCCGAACTAGTGGCTAAGAAAATGCAATACCTAGATGTTTCTTTGATCTGCATTTGCCTTATGCCTTCTTGCCAGAGCTGCAAGCATTTCTCAGTTGTGTTTGAGAGACAGGAAAAGAAAGAGAAAATCTGTAATCTGTACACATGCTGTTAAGTGGCACAGCCAAAGCTCTGGTACTGCTTTATTTATTGCAGAACTCAGTAACAGATCTGTTATGTCTTTTAATATACCCCTATCCAAAAACATGTTATGGTCATCATTCACAAAAATGTTATTAAAAATTCATCCCCATTAACAAATATGTAATAATCACCTCTGATGTGTAAGGCATTGTGTTAGGTAACTGAGTGGCAGTGGGTATGGAGAAGACACCTACAAAGAAAATAAAAGCTCTATTATTTTAGTAACCTGAATTTTAGGGTTAACTGTGAATATGTAATGTAAACATTGCCCTACCTATTAAAATAACTGCAGCTGCAAGAAATCTTGATTATTCAAGTCTTTCGCTATCTATTGCCTCCTTATCACAGGCCACCAATCCTGGTGTCCTTGATTGATTGCAGAGTTGCAGTGTTTGGGATTGAATTTACCTCTAACTTGAACCACTCAAATAAGACCTCACAGTCTTACCAAACTTTTCTTATTTTAGTCTCAAATCATATATAACTTCATCTGTATAATCTTGTTCAAGCTACTCTATGTGTGCCCTTTTTTCTGTGGTTTTTCCACTTCAGAATATATATACCATGATGAGTTTTAGCCCAGCTAAATTGTTTTAGTGTAGAACTATCATCTTTTCTGACCTATATATATAGACTGCAATGAGACTGCAGTCTTATCAGTAGTAGTATTACCTGCTCATAATAATACTAATAAACATTTTTCTAAATATAAAATCAGTTTTATTATCATGCAGTTAGAGCCATCATTTTATAGATTCATTTTCTGGGCAGAACATTTCAGGGGCTGCTGTTTATTGCTGATAAATATAGCTTGCTTATTTAAGCTCTTTACCTTTTCCTAACCCTGCCAAAAGATCTTCTGAAGCAAGAAGTTTTAGAATGACATAGGTAATGTGCTGAAAGCATTGGACAACCTCTTACTGGAGGCACCATGATCAGATAGTAAAGCAACCACTGTAACTCAAGGTCAAATGATCCTTAATCTAAAAACAATCTCTAAAAGACATAAGAAGGGTTTTAACCTTAACAGCTGCTGCATTTGAGGCCCTATTTTATCTCCCTGCAGAGTAAAGTCAATAATATGAGAATCATAAACCGAGCAGGATTGCAAATCCTCTTATCCTATCTGCTAGAAATCAAGCAAGTAGGGGAAAGCATTGTTTCAAAATTTCACTAATGCAAAGAAATTAGAAAATAGTTCGTAAGATGATTGTTCAATATAAGTAGTGGTCAGATAATGATATTTGATGGGAGTTTTTTTCTCTGCTTCCTTCCTGAATCCACTATTTAACACTCTAGAAAACCATTCTGATGGAAAAAAGTCAAAGATATGCAAAAATAAAATTAGGCTTATTAATCACTTTGTAATCAGAAAACTTGAACAGTTTTATTCAAAGAGAAGCTTCCTAACTCTTATACCTTATTTACTCAGAATCTAAAACAGAAGTTAAATTCAACCATTCATATTTCTGTATTGAGTTTTTTGCCTCAGAATACTTTATATTCATACTTATTCCTACAACCAAAGGGACGAAGCGGTCATTTGGAAAATTTTTTTTAAACAGAATTTTAATCTTATTTTGTTAGAGAAAAGATTTGTAGAGTAATGCTTCTCAAACTTTAATATGTACACAAATCACTTGGAGACCTTGTTAAAAAGCAGGTTCTGATTCAGCAGGTTTGGGATGGGGCCTGAGATTCTACATTTCTAACAAGCAACTAGTGGGTACCAATTGTATTGAGCCAAGGCTCACACCTTGAGTGGTAAGATCATAGAATTCTGTGTTATTCCTGCACAGTATTTAAAGAGAGAGTGAAGGGAGGATAGATGTGAAAATGGATTTTCTCATTCTTTGCTTTCATTTGCATGCATAGATATGTCTATCAGTTTTTAAAAAGCAAACAGGGAGTACATGTTTTATCCTTTTGAAAATACAAAACACAAAGCAAATGCAAAATAAGCACTATTATGATTTATACTAAGCTTTGCATCAACATCTAATGCACCTCTTATTAATTCATGGACTACTAATTTAATCTTCCTCCTGTGATCGGTCAACAAGTAAACAGCGCTCAGATTGTTGAGGAAATACAAATTTAAACGTAACCAATCAAAATATTCAATTAAGTTTCATTGAATAGTTTACAAATAATAGTGTAAAAAGATCGTTTTAAATTAGAAATTCACTGAAAGTAACATTTTTCTTTGTTGAGCTCAGAAATTAACATATTACTTAAAATGCTGGCTCAGCCCTTGGACAGGTTCCTTGACTTCACTGAGGAGTTCAAACTATGTTAAATCTTTTAATAAAGCTCTGGGGGAAATTCCACTGCCATACAATGAAATTCCATTACATATGACTTATTTTTCGCTCTCCAACTGATAATAAAATGTATCAAATGGCATTTCCCTTTATTTTTTTCCTGAGGTTTGTTTATTGTACTACTATTTATGTATTCTTCAAGGGCAGTGTTTCTGCTTAAAAGTATTTTTAATTTTGTTCTTCAAGAAGTACTAAAATATGTAAATTTTGTTATTGTAATGATGTCATAGTGTATTAAGAATTATGAATTAGCAATTATCCCGCTTAATGATTTCCATAAATGTTCTGCCATTTATAGTGTTAAAATGCCAAGAAATACCTTTATGACAAAAAAAGATTTATTTTCTCAAAGTCCTGCACATAGTTAGCATCTAATAAATATTTATGTATGAACTGTAGCCTGATCCTTCGATGGCTGAGCAAGAACTGCTGCAATGGCTGTGGACTTTCAATTTTAAAGAAAGGAAATTTGTGCATTAAAAAACTGGAGTACTTGATTCAAATCAAGTACCTATCACAAAGCAGGCCTTTAATAGATGTTTGTTGATCATGGTATTAATTATAAATTAACATTTGTAGAAAGTTTTACAGCTAACAAAATAATTTCACTCACAGAACCCTGTTAAATAGGTGAGAAACACACAGAGAGACATGGCCCAGATCCCTCTTCGAGGAATGACATTTTTGTCCCCACTGCTGGGAGTGCTATCAGCAACCCCTTCAGGAATCACATCAGTGACGCCTTTTGAAAAATGGTCCACATCCAGTGACACATGGAAGCAGAGGTATTGCTACAGACTAAATGTTTTTATCCCCCAAAATCCCTATGGTGAAACCTAACCCTCAGTGTGATCATATTTGGCAATGGGGCCTCTGGGAGGTACTTAGGTCATGAAGTTGGAGCCCTCATTAATGGGATTAGTACCCTCATAAAAGAGACCCCACAGAACTCTCTAGCCCTTCTGTCATGTGAGGACACAGCGAGAAGACAGCTGTCTTTGAACCAGGAAACAAGCCCTCACCAGACACTGAATCAGCTGGCACCTTGATCTTGGACTTCCTAGCCTCCAGAACTGTGAGAAATAAATCTTTGTTTTTTAAGTCACCAAGTCTATGGTATTTTTGTTATGGCAGCCCAGACTGACTAAGACAAGTTTAAAGGTCCAGGCACTTCAGATCAGTGCAGGACAAGCTCAGGCTTGATTTTGCCCTCTACCTAATTCTGATCTTATACCCCTTGTTTTCATAGGAGTTGATCCCAAAAGTCTCCCCAGCCTGGCACAATAGGCACTGTCATCTTTGTCTTATAAGGAAACAAAGGGGAGTGACTTGCCCTAGGTTAGGCAGCTTTGCTAAGTCATGAGCTGAGTCCTACTTGTTATAAATCTTAGTTCCTCTACCATGGGACTTTGATTTCTCTGGTCTGTCAGATCCTTGGAATGGATTTTATCTGTAGGAGATGCATTCAACTAAAGCAGCTTGAGGTCCCTTTAATTATTTTCCAAATGTTTGGTGCCAGATATTCCTTTTCTCCACCTTCACCTCAAGAAGTGCAATGGAAACTGGTATACAGTTAACACTGACTGTCCTCAGGCATGCTACTCTAAAACTCTGACATCAAATTCAGAATGCCCTTGGCCCCAGGCCACTTGTCTGCAAGGAAAGGGCTGATATTGAGATAGAAGCGTCTGGGGCAGGGCCAAAAGCAGGCATAAACCAGGGTAAATCCAGGATTCACTAAAAAGCACAGAAAATGGGGTAAGAGCAAGGGAAATGTCTGGGACTGGAGTAGAAGTAAGGACAGGGAAAAGGCAGGAGAAACGACAGAGACAGAGGCAAAATAAGGCAGAGATAGAGGCCTTCCTTCCTGGGTTTTTGCAGCTGCTCTATCTGTGAGCCCTCAGACCTAGTAGATACTGGACATGCTTCAAAAAGATCTTCCCTTTTTACTGATGAGCCAGTTCTCACTTCTCCAATTATCCTGCTTTATCCCTGGGGGATGGGAGAGTCCTTAAAAGCTCCACATGGAGCATGTTCTGTAGCTGTGAATAGCTTTGAGTGTGTTGTAGTGTTTCGAGTCAAACCAAACACCAGCCACAACTCAAACATACTGTGGGTCTTCATTACAAGAATCATTATCAAAGAAGGAATTTTTCAAACCAAATCTATGGGCCCACTTTTTTAAGTTTTATTTGATAGCACACATTCCCAATAGAACAAGAAAAAAATAAGAATTTTTCCTTTGCATCTGTTGTAATAAGATTTGATCAGTTTTTATGAAGAGAAGAAAATGCTCACTGTTGAATTTGTCAGTCTGTTCTAGAGGACTTAAAATTGAAAAAAAAAGGAAGGGGAGGGGTCAGGGTAAAACTCTAAGTATGAAACCAGTGTTGAATGTACCTAGTAACCCACATGAGAAAATAATTAAAGAGTCAGTAGGACATAGCACTTAGGTTCCTAGTTGCCTGAATACCAATTACCAAACATATAATGTGATGTTCATGAAAGAAAACCAACACCCCCCCACAGGCATTATTGCATCTTGGCAAAATAAGATTCACAAGTGGCAACTCTTACGGAAAGCACCACATTGTTTAAAGGGAGTATCGCTCTGTGTCAGGAAGATATATACCTTTGTGAAAAATCCCAAAGTCAGGGATGGCAGGATGATAAACAACATCTGGCTAGAGACAAAAAGAAGGAACATCAAAATGATATTACTGTTGGAGAGGATAGGATAGGAGTGATGGTTGGTAAAGTAGCCATTCCAGGCAGAAGGAGAGAATGGATGATCACTTCCTGACACTGATCACACATCTGGCACAAATACAGAGGCAAGAACAGAAGTGATGAAGAATTGTACTTATCTAGACATCTCCAGGAAGTCAGTCAGCTAAAAGTATAGCATTGGATACATCTCACTGACAACTTCATCTTTTAGAAGGCAGGAAAGGTAATGAAGGGGATTTCCGCATAGAACCTAATCCTGACAAACAGAGAAAGTACTGGTTGGCAGAGTGGAAATGATAGAATTCCTGAGGAGGAGGAGAAAACCAGTAATAGCAACTTACGGTCTGTGATAGAAAAAGCTTTGAACCTTGAGCAAAGCTAGATATTTGGCCTAAACTAAGAGAAGACAGATTTCCAAAGGTTCATAAAAAAGATAGGAATGATCTACAGCCAGAGACTGGGCACACACAGAAGGACTCTATGCTTCTAAACACCCAGTTCCGAGAATATAATGATGAAGGTGAGGGAGAGGTAGCTAAGGAAACTGCTCAACCAGCTCTCAGATAAACGGAGACATTTTAAAGACATCATTTATGAAGAATGGAAGGACCAACATGTAACCTCAAAGAAATGAAAACTAATACCAAGGGAATAAAGTAAAGCTTGTGAAAATTGCCAAAGATGATGAAAATAGGTTTCCTAAAGGGAGCAAGAAACAGATATGGGAAAATACCATGAAATCTACAGAAAAGAGTCAAAAAGCAAAACGTTTCAGGTCTTTTCTCTGTTGCAGAAGACCTTTGTTTCTTTGTCCCACATCTCATGAGGTTGGCCCTGGCCATGGTCATGAACACATGCTCAAACAGGATGTCTCCCTATGAGATCTGATACATGGATACTGAGAATGTGTTTCTCTTCCTTTTGGATTTGAACCAAGCCCATGAGCTATCTTCCCTACCAGGTAGAGAGCCCATCTACAAAAGGAATCAGAACTCAAATATGGCAAGAAATCTAGGCTTCTGATGACATCTTATGAATCCCTGAATCCAGCCATAATTGAAGCAAGCCTTACCCTTGAATTCCCCAGCTATGTGAGCTAAGGTGTTCCTTTTTATCGTAAGAGTTTAAGTTGGGCTTCTTGTAATCAAAAGAGGCCTGACTAATACGTTGGTTGAGAAGGTTAACTGTCAGATTTAAAAAGGAGAAAGCAAATACTGGGAGGAGGAAATTAAAGCCCAAGCAAGAAAAGGGGTTGAAAAATACACCTTTCAAAGGACTTTGGTTCCATTCCGTAAAACCAAAAGAAGGCTCAGATGATATCAGTGAACTGTAAATAGTCATCTTTGAAGAATTATGGGAACAGAAGTCTTGCTGGCAGGTGGAAAAAGGGCAAATAAATGTTGCCATTTTCAAAAAGGTGGAAGAAGTTAAATTCTTTAAACTACATGCCAAAGAGATTAGCTAGATCTCTAGCAAAATGTTAGAGTATAAAATGTGGGTAAATACTTATAAAGCAGAGAGGTAATCATTAGGGACCAGTACAGGTTCATGAAGTTCAATTCCTGCTGGGATTATATTATTTCCTTTTTGAACTGCATATCCCAGAGATGCTGAAGGGATTATTCATTATGCCAGGTACTGTGTGAGGCACTGTGCTGATATAGTAGAGTATTATGTGTGATGGTTGTGGTCATAATTGGTTTGCCTACTTAAGTATAATAATGTCTACTGTGTGTTGACAACCTAACATGTTCCAAAATACACACACATACATACTGCACAGTACACATACACACATGCATGCACACATAATATACACAGGCATGCATATATATATATATATATATATATATATATATAAACACATATGCATGTGCACAAATGCACATGCACGGGCATACACAGACACATGCACATAAATATGTCACATATACACACAATACATGCACATATACAAAAACACATTTACACATATAAGTACATACAACATACACATGTATATGAACATACACACATATATATACACACACCAGTATAAAAATCTAATGTGGGCAATAAAAATCCCTATTGGAGAAAATTGGAGTGAAGCAATTTGTCCAAGGTCACACACTAGTAACAGCAAAATATGTATATGAATCTAAAATTTTCTGTTTCTTAAACTAATATTCTTTGTCAACAATGGGTATCTATGTGCACCGTAGAAAAGCTACTGAAAGAGGAAGCTGAGGAAAAGGTCTGAAATATCTTTGACCTCTTCAACTTTTAAAAATTTGAATGACAATAGAGAGCATTACAATCAAGTCTGAAAATAATTCAGAAATATATGTAATATGTTGTTGAAAGAATTGGAATCTATACTGAAGACAACAAGAAGAAATATATTAGCAATAAAATGAATTCTCAAACACAGGCTGCACACAGCACAGGCACCTTAAGGAGAATTTCACTTGACTGTGAGCTCAAGGAATTAACAGTGAGAAGTTGCTTCTAAAAGAATAAACTCATCCCTGGGCTGCATTAACAGCAGTATGAAGTTCAGGAAAAGGGAGGAAATTATCATTTTTAACCCTATATGGACTAAATTAACACAGTGACACAGACACAGAGGAGACTGGCCATGATAATGAGGAATTTAATCTTGTAATACCTAGATTAGAGAAATATGACCACTATGTTTGATGAGAGAAGTAAAGACTTTCACCATGGGTGTGTGAGAAGAATTCATTACATATCCTTCTATCATCCAGAGAGTTTTAAAGGGGAAAATGGGAATTAATGGAAAACTTCTGTGAGTCAACACAATATAAACGTAAGAATTCCTGGTATTGCAGAGATTAAATGCAGTGCCATGGAAAGCAGTGATCAAACATTTTAGTAAGATGATGCTTTCCTGACATAAAGGAAGTCAGAGGATCATGGAAGACATCTCTTTGCTCCTAGAAAGAATGACTTGAGTGGTCTCTCATATGAAACGTAGGTAGGGTGGGCATCCATTACCCAATTGCCCTAACAGTCCCCCAAACAAAACCCACTAAACAATCTCTGTGGAAGGAAATTGATCTACTAGCACAAGAAGCTTCCCAGAAGTTTCTCTGGGAAAGAAGGAACTCAGATCCTGGTCTGTGTGTCCCAAGATGTGAATTTAGAGAAAACTTTAAGTGCAGGCTGAGGTGACTTTGACCCCCAAAGGGAGAGCTTATCAGGAGGACGGGAGGGAGCCATTTATTGCATTAAGCTCAGCACATAGGATGTTTGTGGGGAAGAGCTAGTTATAGCATAATATGTGGCTGAGGCTGAGAGCTGCTTGAGCTGTAGTTTACTGGAGGTTATGTTTAAAGAATAATTAATGAACATGCGTGCAACCACCTTGGTATGCAAGCAGGGCATACCAATTTGACATGTGCAGGGATATGGACCAACAAGGGCGTAACCAAGATGAAGGGAACATCAATTCATCTGTGCGGTTGAGTCTTCAACAGGACATCATGTGGCAGACAGCAAGCAGCAAAAGCAGAAGGCAATGATCCTCCTCTCTATTTTTTGTCATCTCTACCTTCAGTAGTACGAATGATTGCCATGCCTTCTTTCACTGTCTAGTCCCTGGGATTCCTGGACAATTGGAATTGGGTGGTGATCAATGGAGATATACTGTGGTTCTGTTATTAAGGATAGGTAAGTGCTTGTCTGTCCAACATTAGAGGAGACTTCCCTCTCTAACCAACGGAAAGAAGCAGAGATCAGTTAAGCACTTTTACACACATGTGGTTTTTTATTAAGGCAATGCCCAATCATATTTAATATTACCTACACTGCTTTGAGATCTGTGCCTGAAATTGGAAAACTTTCAGGGTTCTAAAAGTCCTGAGTCCCAAGCCTCTGTATCTTGCTTTTAGGGGCAGAGGAACAGGAAAGGGCATCCGCAGCTGAATTAGTTTCCCATTGCTGCTGTAACAAATTACCATAAACTTGGTAGCTTAAAACAACACAAATTTATTATCTTATAGTTCTGGAGGTCAGATGTCTGAAGTGGGTCTCAGGAGGATACAATCAAGATGTCAGCAGAGCTGCTTTCCTTCTGGAGGCTCTGGGAGAGAATTCATTTCCTTGCCTTTTCCAGCTTTTATAGGCTACCCACTCTCCTTGGCTTGTGGCCACCTTTGAACTGTCTCATCACTCCAACCTCTGCTTCCATTGTCACATCTTCTCTCACTCTCATGTCTCCCTCTCTCCCTTATAAAGACCCTTCTGATTACATTGGGTCCACCAGAGTAATTCAGGATAATCTCCCCCATTTCAAGATATTTAACTTAATCACATCTGAAAAATCTTTTTGCTGTACAACATAGTCACAGTTTCCAGGGACTGGGACATAGACACCTCTGGGGCCATGATTTCACCTTCCACAGCAGCCTGTGACAACTTTAGCAGGAATTCTGAGCTATTACTTCAGCAGCTAGAAGGAATGTTCTGTTTTCTTGTTTTTTAACCTCTGTCAAAGCTGAGAGGACAGAGGTTTAAGTTTATTGATGCAATATCCACAAGCCTAATCCATTAGATCTTGCAGAGGAGAAAGTTTCAGAGAAATCCTTAAATGGACACAGACCTCCCAAACTTCAAGAAGGCAAGTGGTACAGAGAACAAACAGGATTACTTAAAAGAAAATCTCCCCCTCAGTGTGGTTCTACTAACATCCTATAGGAAGATGACAATAATCTTTGGCTTACCTGGTTTGGGGAACAGTTTTAATTTTAATATTTTCTATTCATGCCCCAAAATTAAAATCATTGTTTGGCAAAGCATCAAGTGGTTCAGGCCCTTATGGGAGAATTTCCTCCAAATCTCCCTTACCAGTGCTCAAGAAGCTCATAAGGGAAATAAAGAGGAAGTGGCCTTACTTGAAACCTAACTTGGTAAAACAACTCACAAAAGCTACATGAAGAAAACTCTTTAATTTAGTACAGTTTCTAAAAGCATCTGCCTCTTTAACATGTTTCTCATTTCTGTTTCTGCCAACTTCAGGCAGTAGCCAACCGCATATTTTTTTCACTTTATGATGATGCCAAAAGACTAGCCAGTAGTACCTATTCCTTTTTATGGCCCAACTTGCTTACTAGAAACTGTAGTTACTATATCCCATACTAAGACCAACCCACGTCTGAAAGTTGGAGACATTTTAACTGGCAGGCACAGAAACTATAAAACATGCAAGGTTTTTACATTGTAGTCACCTGTATGTAAAAAAAAATTCTACTCGTTTCCTGACCAGTGCAAGCCAATCATTAACCCCTTGTCTAGAGACAACACAGGTAACTCAGAATCAATAGCCACAGAGCATGAATGCTTAGCAAGGTCAAAATAGATGCTTGGAAATGCCCTGTCTACAAATAAAATTTGGTATTCTTCTTATTACTATTCTATCGACAAATAAAACACAATGTTTTTGTTATTACTGTCATATTCTGATGAAACTAATCTATTCTTTTTTTTCTTTAACATCTTTATTTTACTATAAATGCTTTACAATGGTATGTTAGCCTCTGCTTTATTACAAAGTGAATCAGTTATACATATACATATGTTCCCATATCTCTTCCCTCTTGCGTCTCCCGCACTCCCACCCTCCCTATTCCACCCCTCCAGGCGGTCAAAAAGCACCGAACTGATATCCCTGTGCCATGTGGCTGCTTCCCACTAGCTATCTACCTTACGTTTGTTAGTGTATATATAGTATATATGTATAGTCCATGCCTCTCTCTCGCCCTGTCACAGCTCACCCTTCCCCCTCTCCATATCCTCAAGTCTGTTCTCCAGTAGGTATGTGCCTTTATTCCTGTCTTACCCCTAGGTTCTTCATGACATTTTTTTTTCTTAAATACCATATATACGTGTTAGCATACGGTATTCGTCTTTCTATTTCTGATTTACTTCACTCTGTATGACAGACTCTAGGTCTATCCACCTCATTACAAATAGCTCAATTTCGTTTCTCTTTATGGCTGAGTAATATTCCATTGTATATATGTGCCACATCTTCTTTATCCATTCATCCGATGATGGGCACTTAGGTTGTTTCCATCTCTGGGCTATTGTAAATAGAGCTGCAATGAACGTTTTGGTACATGACTCTTTTTGAATTTTGGTTTTCGCAGGGTATATGCCCAGTAGT
This sequence comes from Monodon monoceros, assembly GCF_005190385.1. Lineage (NCBI taxonomy): Eukaryota > Metazoa > Chordata > Mammalia > Artiodactyla > Monodontidae > Monodon > Monodon monoceros. Next base: position 70,889,972 of record NW_021703783.1, on the reverse strand, counting down.
GGGATTGCTGGGGCATATGGTAGTTCTATTTGTAGTTTTTTAAGGAACCTCCATACTGTTCTCCATAGTGGCTGAACCAATTCACATTCCCACCAGCAGTGCAAGAGTGTTCCCTTGTCTACACACCCTCTCCAGCATTTATTCTTTCTAGATTTTTTGATGATGGCCATTCTGACTGGTGTGAGATGACATCTCATTGTAGTTTTGATTTGCATTTCTCTAATGATTAATGATGTTGAGCATTCTTTCATGTGTTTGTTGGCATTCTGTATATCTTCTTTGGAGAAATGTCTATTTAGGTTTTCTGCCCATTTTTGGATTGGGTTGTTTGTTTTTTTGTTATTGAGCTGCATGAGCTGCTTGTAAATTTTGGAAATTAATCCTGTGTCAGTTGCTTCATTTGCAAATATTTTCTCCGTTTCTGAGGGTTGTCTTTTGGTCTTGTTTATGGTTTCCTTGGCTGTGCAAAAGCTTTTAAGTTTCATTAGGTCCCATTTGTTTATTTTTGTTTTTATTTCCATTTCTCTAGGAGGTGGGTCAAAAAGGATCTTGCTGTGATTTATGTCATAGAGTGTCCTGCCTATGTTTTCCTCTAAGAGTTTGATAGTTTCTGGCCTTACATTTAGGTCTTTAATCCATTTTGAGCTTATTTTTGTGTATGGTGTTAGGGAGTGATCTAATCTCATACTTTTACATGTACCTGTCCAGTTTTCCCAGCACCACTTATTGAAGAGGCTGTCCTTTCTCCACTGTACATTCCTGCCTCTTTTATCAAAGATAAGGTGACCATATGTGAATAGGTTTATCTCTGGGCTTTCTATCCTGTTCCACTTATCTATATTTCTATTTTTGTGCCAGTACCATACTGTCTTGATTACTGTAGCTTTGTAGTATAGTCTGAAGTTAGGGAGCCTGATTCCTCCAGCTCCGTTTTTTGTTCTCAAGATTGCTTTGGCTATTCGAGGTCTTTTGTGTTTCCATACAGATTGTGAAATTTTTTGTTCTAGTTCTGTGAAAAATGCCAGCGGTAGTTTGATAGGGATTGCATTGAATCTATAGATTGCTTTGGGTAGTAGAGTCATTTTCATAATGTTGATTCTTCCAATCCAAGAACATGGTATATCTCTCCATCTATTTGTATCCTCTTTAATTTCTTTCATTAGTGTCTTATAATTTTCTGCATACAGGTCTTTTGTCTCCTTAGGTAGGTTTGTTCCTAGATATTTTATTCTTTTCGTTGCAGTGGTAAATGGGAGTGTTTTCTTGATTTCACTTTCAGATTTTTCATCATTAGTGTATAGGAATGCCAGAGATTTCCGTGTATTAATTTTGTATCCTGCTACTTTACCAAATTCATTGATTAGCTTTTCTGGTAGCATCTTTAGGATTCTCTATGTATAGTATCATGTCATCTGCAAACAGTGACAGCTTTACTTCTTCTTTTCCGATTTGGATTCCTATTATCTCCTTTTCTTCTTTGACTGCTGTGGCTAAAACTTCCAAAACTATGTTGAATAAGAGTGGTGAGAGTGGGCAACCTTGTCATGTTCCTGATCTTAGTGGAAATGCTTTCAGTTTTTCACCATTGAGGACGATGTTGGCTTTGGGTTTGTCATATATGGCCTTTATTATGTTGAGAAAAGTTCCCTCTACGCATACTTTCTACAGAGTTTTTCTCATAAATGGGTGTTGAATTTTGTTGAAAGCTTTCTCTGCATCTATTGAGATGATCATATGGCTTTTCTCCTTCAATTTGTTAATATGGTGTATCACGTTGATTGATTTGCGTATATTGAAGAATCCTTGCATTCCTGGAATAAACCCCACTTGATCATGGTGTATGATCCTTTTAATGTGCTGTTGGATTCTGTTTGCTAGTAGTTTGTTGAGGATTTTTGCATCTATGTTCATCAGTGATATTGGCCTGTAGTTTTCTTTCTTTGTGACATCCTTGTCTGGTTTTGGTAACAAGGTGATGGTGGCCTCATAGAATGAGTTTGGGAGTGTTCCTCGCTCTGCTATATTTTGGAAGAGTTTGAGAAGGATAGGTGTTAGCTCTTCTCTAAATGTTTGATAGAATTCGCCTGTGAAGCCATCTTGTCCTGGGCTTTTGTTTGTTGGAAGATTTTTAATCACAGTTTCAATTTCAGTGCTTGTGATTCGTCTGTTCATATTTTCTATTTCTTCCTGATTCAGTCTTGGCAGGTGGTGCGTTTCTAAGAATTTGTCCATTGCTTCCAGGTTGCCCATTTTATTGGCATAGAGTTGCTTGTAGTAATCCCTCATAATCTTTTGTATTTCTGCAGTATCAGTTGTTACTTCTCCTTTTTCATTTCTAATTCTATTGATTTGAGTCTTTTCCCTTTTTTTCTTGATGAATCCGGCTAATGGTTTATCAATTTTATCTTCTCAAAGAACCAGCTTTTAGTTTTATTGATCTTTGCTATCGTTTCCTTCATTTCTGTTTCATTTATTTCTGATCTGATCTTTATGATTTCTTTCCTTCTGCTAACTTTGGGGGTTTTTTGTTCTTCTTTCTCTAATTGCTTTAGGTGCAAGGTTAGGTTGTTTATTCGAGATGTTTCCTGTTTCTTAAAGTAGGATTGTATTGCTATAAACTTCCATCTTAGAACTGCTTTTGTGGTATCCCATAGGTTTTGGGTCATCGTGTCTCCATTGTCAGTTGTTTCTAGGTATTTTTTGATTTCCTCTTTGATTTCTTCAGTGATCACTTTGTTATTAAGTAGTGTATTGTTTAGCCTCCATGTGTTTGTATTTTTTACAAATCTTTTCCTGTAATTGATATCTAGTCTCATAGCGTTGTGGTCGGAAAAGATACTTGATACTATTTCAATTTTATTGAATTTACTGAGGCTTGATTTGTGACCCAAGATATGATCTATCCTGGAGAACGTTCCATGAGCACTTGAGAAGAAAGTGTAATCTGCTTGTTTTGGATAGAATGTCCTATAAATATCAATTAAGTCCATCTTGCTTAATGTATTTTTTAAAGCTTGTGTTTCCTTATTTATTTTCATTTTGGATGATCTGTCTATTGGTGAAAGTGGGGTGTTAAAGTGCCCTACTATGAATGTGTTACTGTCGATTTTTCCTTTTATGGCTGTTAGTATTTGCCTTATGTATTGAGGTGCTCCTATGTTGGGTGCATAAATATTTACAATTGTTATATCTTCTTCTTGGATCGAGCCCTTGATCATTATGTAGTGTCCTTCTTTGTCTCTTCTAATAGTCTTTATTTTAAAGTCTATTTTGTCTGATATGAGAATTGCTACTCCAGCTTTCTTTTGGTTTCCATTTGCATGGAATATCTTTTTCCATCCCCTTACTTTCAGTCTGTATGTGTCTCTAGGTCTGAAGTGGGTCTCTTGTAGACAGCATATATATGGGTCTTGTTTTTGTATCCATTCAGCCAATCTGTGTCTTTTGGTGGGAGCACTTACTCCATTTACATTTAAGGTAATTATCGATATGTATGTTCCGATTCCCATTTTCTTAATTGTTTTGGGATCGTTATTGTAGGTCTTTTCCTTCTCTTGTGTTTCCTGCCTAGAGAAGTTCCTTTAGCATTTGTTGTAAAGCTGGTTTGGTGGTGCTGAACTCTCTCAGCTTTTGCTTGTCTGTAAAGGTTTTAATTTCTCCATCAAATCTGAATGAGATCCTTGCTGGGTAGAGTAATCTTGGTTGCTGTTTTTTCTCCTTCATCACTTTAAATGTGTCCTGCCAGTCCCTTCTGGCTTGCAGAGTTTCTGCTGAAAGATCCGCTGTTAACCTTACGGGGATTCCCTTGTGTGTTATTTGTTGTTTTTCCCTTGCTGCTTTTAATATGTTTTCTTTGTATTTAATTTTTGACTGTTTTATTAATATGTGTCTTGGCGTATTTCTCCTTGGATTTATCCTGTATGGGATTCTCTGTGCTTCCTGGACTTGACTATTTCCTTTCCCATATTAGGGAAGTTTTCAACTATAATCTCTTCAAATATTTTCTCAGTCCCTTTCTTTTTCTCTTCTTCTTCTGGAACCCCTATAATTCGAATGTTGGTGTGTTTAATGTTGTCCCAAAGGTCTCTGAGACTGTCCTCAGTTCTTTTCATTCTTTTTTCTGTATTCTGCTCTGCAGTAGTTATTTCCACTATTTTATCTTCCAGGTCACTTATCTGTTCTTCTGCCTCAGTTATTCTGCTATTGATCCCATCTAGAGTATTTTTAATTTAATTTATTGTGTTGTTCATCATTGCTTGTTTCATCTTTAGTTCTTCCAGGTCCTTGTTAAATGTTTCTTGCATTTTGTCTATTCTATTTCCAAGATTTTGGATCATCTTTACTATCATTCTTCTGAATTCTTTTTCAGGTAGACTGCCTATTTCCTCTTCATTTGTTAGGACTGGTGGGTTTTTAATCTTGCTCCTTCATCTGCTGTGTGTTTTTCTGTCTTCTCATTTTGCTTATCTTACTGTGTTTGGGGTGTCCTTTTTGCAGGCTGCAGGTTCGTAGTTCCCGTTGTTTTTGGTGTCTCTCCCCAGAGGCTAAAGTTGGTTCAGTGGGTTGTGTAGGCTTCCTGGTGGAGGGGACTAGTGCCTGTGTTCTGGTGGATGAGGCTCGATCTTGTCTTTCTGGTGGGCAGGTCCATGTCTGGTGGTGTGTTTTGGGGTGTCTGTGGACTTATTATGATTTTAGGCAGCCTCTCTGCTAATGGGTGGGGTTGTGTTCCTATTCTTTTTTTTTAAAAAAAATATCTTTATTGGAGTATAATTGCTTTACAATGGTGTGTTAGTTTCTGCTTTATAACAAAGTGAAACAGTTATACATATACATATGTCCCCATATAAGAGTATATTCTTAAATGTATTCTCTGATCCTCAGTCTCTCTTCTCTCAGACCCCAGAGAACAAGGGCAGCAATGAATTAAATATTTCTTGAAGTGTTCTCTTATGAGGAAAAAATGAAATAGTCGACTAAAATGAAATTGTTAAAGGAAACAAGTAGATGTAGCAAACTGGTCTTGGGTGAACTGGTTTTCAGTGAAGTGGGCAGTTGGTGGATTGGTCACTGGGGAAACTGGCTTAACACAAATGGGTCTTTGGTAATTTGACCTAGAACCAAATGATTAATAGGCACTCTGTATAAGAACCATGACAAATGTCATCCAGCCTCAGCTGGGACAACCAATAATAAGTAACATACTGCTATACAAGACAATCTAAAAGAACTAAAGACACTTGTTTTTAAATACTTGCATTATATATGTTTCCTTATTTTGCAGTAGATTTTGCCCTCCTGGCCTTATCTGGCCCTCAGGGACAACACAGAATTTTTTCTAGTCTGTTCTCCAAATACAAGTCTATTTACAGAGGTTAAATGAGCTATTGTGTCTTGCCTAAATTTTCTTTAGCCCAAACAGCTTCAGTTCCTTGAGTTGTCCCTTGTGATTTGATTTTTGTATCCCTTCACCATCTTGGTCACTCTGTCAACATGCCTCTTAGGGAGCAACATCAGAATAGAACCTAATCTTGGTCTGAGTGCTGCTAAAAACATTATCATGACTTTCATTCTAAAAAGTTCTGTTCCTGGTATTTTGAACAGGCAAACCTTTGGGATAATCAAAGTACAAGGTTTTCTTTTCTTTCTTTCTTTTTTTTAATCTCCTAATGTCCCTTTAAACTGTTTAAGTAGTGGAAGTTCTTCTCTCCCCTCTAAATGAAAACTCTCAGGTTCCTGAATTTTCTATTCACTCTTGGGTACTATAGAGTTCTTTAGCCACTGTAATTCACCAAATACTATCTTAATTCAGTAATTAAAATATCAACCTTTAGATCTTCATTCAAAGTTAAGGCTTGTTTCTCTTCCTCCCCTGAACTAGGGCTTGACTATATAGGCAAGCAGGATGCTTTCTGGGAAGTAGTATGGTTGGCTATTTGTCTCTAGCTCACCTCCTTCTCCATCAACCCACTAGCTGATGTTTTTGATTTCTTCAGGGTCTACTAGATGGGGGCAGATGGGGAGGGAGGAGATAAATAGGTAAGATGTTAGGATATTTCTTACTTGATAGTTACTCCCATAATGGAAGCTTTCTGGGTACGAAAGATGGTGAAACTTTCTTTTTCCCTCCTGGACACTCTGGTGGGGTCTTCAGAGACCTCCCTGCTGGCCCATTAGAATACTCATGATTAAAGTGATGCAATAAGTTTTTTCAGCTGCTGCCCCAGACTCCAACTTCAGGCTTTGGTTTTCCTAGAGTTCATTCTATACAAACACTCAGTGGAGGTCTCTTACCCTCTGAGTGATACCCTCTTGGGCAAAATCTCATTTAAAATGGCTCACATTTGGTCCCCAAGAGACCTTTATTCTTTATCATTTATTTTTTATCTTGACAAAACTCAAGGTGTGCAGGCAAACCCCAATGCAGCAGCATCTCTTTCCTGGCTCTGCCCTCAGACCTCTCACCTCTAGATCCCCAGTCTCCTCTGGCACCAGCACAGTGTGCTTCCCAACTCTAGGGAACACACATGAAGCTCCCTGTAGGATCCACTGATGCCCTGCTCCCTTGGCTTGTGGCTAAGAGGGAAGGAAGTACCACACTTCCTGCCATGCAGGTGAGAGGGGGACACTCATAATGCTAAAGCAGCTCTCTCTTAAATATCCCTTCACAAATCTATTTACTACTCCTATACCTTTTTATATATCTTCCTTGCAGAGGTTAGTATTCAAACCTGTCCTAGGTCACTAAGTTAGAAACTTCCACTCAGTGGTCTAACAGCTGATTTTGGAACCTAATATCTTTCCTATGGGGTGACCACCTTCGAAACTTCCAGTTTAACCTCCTCTCTAGGCTTCTTTTAAATGCAGTACAAGATCAAATTACATTTTGTTAGCATACTTATGACCCTATGCTTCCTTAACGAAACTGCTTCACTTTTTAGTCTTGTTGTAACTAAGGGTATTCAGAAGAAATGATAATAAAAAAATTGGAAATAACAATATGAGTTAAGCATGTGCTATATATTTATTAACTATATCCTAAAATCTCCTTTGAAGGGTTTGTGGGCTTACATATCATATCCAATCTTAAAAATCATGGCTTTTTGTACAGCTTGCCAGCTTTGCAGAGGTAGAAAGAGGAGGAGAGGGAACTAAAGGCAATGAAGGGAATGACTACTACAGCCCATGCACCAAGAGAATAAACAATCCAGGAAAGCATCACCTCCAATCCTGAGAACACAATTTCAAAGGCTATATTTATATTCTTGGGACACCAGTCGTTTTCCAAATAAGGTCTATGCATGATGGACAGAGTGGCACTAGTTCTTAGGAAGTTCGTTCAAATGGAAAATGAATTCTTGGATTTAATCCCATATAAATTATCTTTCTAATCACATGAGGGTATATTCCTATATCCATATACAATAAAAATATCCTGAACTGAAATAACTCATACCCAGAAGAGAACAAATCCTAAGGAGCCATTTTCCACCAACCTGTTTTTATCTCCTGGAATTCATTCCCTTCCTTTACTAAGAGATTCCTGTGAAAGTATGACTCAATTCCTCCAGCGGCTCTTGACAAATATCTCTGAGACAAATTTCAAAACTGATTTAACACATTTAAAGACCACTTATTCACACAGCATTTTCTGACATACTTTTCAGTGTTCTGGAAAGTCAACAGCTTCTTCATCCCATTCCCCACTCCTCAGATCCTTTTCCTTTTTTTTTTAGCCCCTCATTATAAAAGCATTACATATTCATTAAAAAATAAAATACAGACAAGAAATATAACATAAAGTACACTCATGATTCAGCCAGATATATCCATTATGAATGTTTTTCAGAATATTTTTCTAATGTTCTTTTTAAATGCATATGTTATTAATCTATACATAGGAAACACATTTTAAATGCTATTTTAACCAACTATAACAGTTTTTGGCCATTTGGATTGTTGCAGATTTCCTTACCATGAATATGGAAGAAAGGAATAATTAGATTTAAATGAATTACATATAAATAGCAAATACATATGAAACTCTGAATACTCATTTTGAACAAATTTTCATTTTCACCAGATTATTTTGTTCTCTCCCATACTTCTAGCCCCTGTCCTACGTTCAGTTTGGTTTGTATTTTTCCACATTTATGCTCATTCTTATACACACATACACACACAATTTTTTTTTCTAAACACACACGTGTATACCTCAGGAACTTGCTTTTCTCACTTAACAATATCTCTTGGACATTATTTCAGATCAATAAATATAGACCTAAGAAATCTTTTGAATAGCGGATTATAAGCTTTGATTTTATTCTATAAACAATGAAGAACTTAACATTTATTTGTTAAGCCAGTATACCGGTGGACAAATAGACTCATTGATTGTGTATGGTAAGTAGTCTCATAGGAATAACACTTGTAGATAGAGAAATTGCAAATTAACTCACTGTGGCTGACAATTATTCAAAGGCAAGATGTGCAACATCATTTTATATATCAAAGTTGCTTTCTACTTCACAAATACCCAAGACATAAAAATGACAAATACTTATATAAATTATTTTGATAAGTTAAATTTTGAAGAGTATATTAATAAGAAATAATTTTTTTAAAGATATGTATCATTCTTTTTGTAATGAGACAAGAATACAATTAAATTAATCATAGGATTTAAATAACTCGAAACTCAAAAATTTTTTAGCTTGGATCTTGTGTGTGTGCGATTTGTGATTTTTTTTTGTGGGTAAAAAGGCAAAATTGCTGTAGTAATTTACCATTGTTTTTTACAAATCAAAAAGTGAAAACTAAAGAGGTATTTTGTACTGTTAGACTTTTCCTTCCTTGAGGCTTTATCCAAATAAGCTGATAATAAAACCCCTGTAATCTATTCAAGCAAGATGGCAGAATGTCTTGTAAATTAACATGCGGTATAGGAAAAAAAGAACACCAAGAAATTTTTGAGCAACACAAGCTTTTTAAAATAGACACAACCAGCAATTTGCTTAAATCAATGGTTCTTACCCTGGGGTGATTTTGCCTCCCCAAAAAACATTTGGCAATGTCTGGAGACATTTAAAAGTACCCGAAAAAGTATTATTTCCCCATCTTACAGATTGGGAAACTGAGACTTAATGAAACTACAGTAGTAATAGATACAGCAGATAGTGTAGTATGCTTATGGTTGTATATACGCCAGGAGAGAGTATAGATAAGTCCAGTCATAGCAATGTTATAGGGTGAATCAATTTGGAAAAATTGAAGGTGGAGGTTGCAAAGGCTTAATTTAACTTTGGCATCATATCCCTCTTCTTGTACTTCTATAAATCATTCTTAAATAAAAATAAATTCAAGTTAATTGTTCTATATCTGCTGAAGAAAAAATAAACTACATTGACATCATGCAGTCTTCTATAACCCTCCATAAAAAAGACTTGTAACACATACAAATTATGAAAGTATTATAGAAGTCACTGCTTCATGATTAATTTCATCTATGGCAATTCGATATGTCTCTAATAGATTTACTCCTTTCTCTTGGGACATGTGCATTGACTTCCCCATTTTATGACTGTTAAAATCAAAAGTTAACCTCAGTTTTTTGCTGCTAAAACAAGAATAGATTAGTTTCAGCTGGAGTAGCAATTCTCATATCAGACAAAATAGACTTTAAAATAAAGACTATTAGAAGAGACAAAGAAGGACACTACATAATGATCAAGGGATCGATCCAAGAAGAAGATATAACAATTGTAAATATTTATACACCCAACATAGGAGCACCTCAATACATAAGGCAAATACTAACAGCCATAAAAGGAAAAATCGACAGTAACACATTCATAGTAGGGCACTTTAACACCCCACTTTCACCAATGGACAGATCATCCAAAATGAAAATAAATAAGGAAACACAAGCCTTAAATGATACATTAAACAAGATGGACTTAATTGATATTTATAGGCCACTCCATCCAAAAATAACAGAATACACATTTTTCTCAAGTGCTCATGGAACATTCTCCAGGATAGATCATATCTTGGGTCACAAATCAAGCCTTGGTAAATTTAAGAAAATTGAAATTGTATCAAGTAACTTTTCCGACCACAACGCCATGAGACTAGATATCAATTACAGGAAAAGGTTTGTAAAAAATACAAACACATGGAGGCTAAACAATACACTACTTAATAACAAAGTGATCACTGAAGAAATCAAAGAGGAAATCAAAAAATACCTAGAAACAACTGACAATGGACACAAAATGACCCCAAACCTATGGGATGCAGCAAAAGCAGTTCTAACAGGGAAGTTTATAGCAATACAATCCTACTTTAAGAAACAGGAAACATCTCGAATAAACAACCTAACCTTGCACCTAAAGCAATTAGAGAAAGAAGAACAAAAGAACCCCAAAGTTAGCAGAAGGAAAGAAATCATAAAGATCAGATCAGAAATAAATGAAAAAGAAATGAAGAAAACAATAGCAAAGATCAATAAAACTAAAAGCTGGTTCTTTGAGAAGATAAACAAAATAGATCAACCATTAGCCAGACTCATCAAGAAAAAAAGGGAGAAGACCCAAATCAATAGAATTAGAAATGAAAAAGGAGAAGTAACAACTGACACTGCAGGAATACAAAAGATCATGAGAGATTACTACAAGCAACTCTATGCCAATAAAATGGGCAACCTGGAAGCAATGGACAAATTCTTAGAAACGCACCACCTGCCAAGACTGAATCAGGAAGAAATAGAAAATATGAACAGACGAACCACAAGCACTGAAATTGAAACTGTGATTAAAAATCTTCCAACAAACAAAAGCCCAGGACAAGATGGCTTCACAGGCGAATTCTATCAAACATTTAGAGAAGAGCTAACACCTATCCTTCTCAAACTCTTCCAAAATATAGCAGAGCGAGGAACACTCCCAAACTCATTCTATGAGGCCACCATCACCTTGTTACCAAAACCAGACAAGGATGTCACAAAGAAAGAAAACTACAGGCCAATATCACTGATGAACATAGATGCAAAAATCCTCAACAAACTACTAGCAAACAGAATCCAACAGCACATTAAAAGGATCATACACCATGATCAAGTGGGGTTTATTCCAGGAATGCAAGGATTCTTCAATATACGCAAATCAATCAACGTGATACACCATATTAACAAATTGAAGGAGAAAAGCCATATGATCATCTCAATAGATGCAGAGAAAGCTTTCAACAAAATTCAACACCCATTTATGAGAAAAACTCTGTAGAAAGTATGCGTAGAGGGAACTTTTCTCAACATAATAAAGGCCATATATGACAAACCCAAAGCCAACATCGTCCTCAATGGTGAAAAACTGAAAGCATTTCCACTAAGATCAGGAACATGACAAGGTTGCCCACTCTCACCACTCTTATTCAACATAGTTTTGGAAGTTTTAGCCACAGCAGTCAAAGAAGAAAAGGAGATAATAGGAATCCAAATCGGAAAAGAAGAAGTAAAGCTGTCACTGTTTGCAGATGACATGATACTATACATAGAGAATCCTAAAGATGCTACCAGAAAAGCTAATCAATGAATTTGGTAAAGTAGCAGGATACAAAATTAATACACGGAAATCTCTGGCATTCCTATACACTAATGATGAAAAATCTGAAAGTGAAATCAAGAAAACACTCCCATTTACCACTGCAACGAAAAGAATAAAATATCTAGGAACAAACCTACCTAAGGAGACAAAAGACCTGTATGCAGAAAATTATAAGACACTAATGAAAGAAATTAAAGAGGATACAAATAGATGGAGAGATATACCATGTTCTTGGATTGGAAGAATCAACATTATGAAAATGACTCTACTACCCAAAGCAATCTATAGATTCAATGCAATCCCTATCAAACTACCGCTGGCATTTTTCACAGAACTAGAACAAAAAATTTCACAATCTGTATGGAAACACAAAAGACCTCGAATAGCCAAAGCAATCTTGAGAACAAAAAACAGAGCTGGAGGAATCAGGCTCCCTGACTTCAGACTATACTACAAAGCTACAGTAATCAAGACAGTATGGTACTGGCACAAAAACAGAAAGATAGATCAGTGGAACAGGATAGAAAGCCCAGAGATAAACCGACGCACATACAGTCACCTTATCTTTGATAAAAGAGGCAGGAATGTACAGTAGAGAAAGGGCAGCCTCTTCAATAAATGGTGCTGGGAAAACTGGACAGGTACATATAAAAGTATGAGATTAGATCACTCCCTAACACCATACACAAAAATAAGCTCAAAATGGATTAAAGACCTAAATGTAAGGCCAGAAACTATCAAACTCTTAGAGGAAAACATAGGCAGAACACTCTATGACATAAATCACAGCAAGATCCTTTTTGATCCACCTCCTAGAGATACGGAAATAAAAATAAAAAAAAACAAATGGGACCTAATGAAACTTAAAAGCTTTTGCAGAGCAAAGGAAACCATAAACAAGACCAAAAGTCAACCCTGACAATGGCAGAAAATATTTGCAAATGAAGCAACTGAAAAAGGATTAATCTCCAAAATTTATAAGCAGTTCATGCAGCTCAATAACAAAAAAACAAACAACCCAATCCAAAAATGGGCAGAAAACCTAAATAGACATTTCTCCAAAGATATACAGACTGCCAACAAACACATGAAAGAATGCTCAACTTCATTAATTATTAGAGAAATGCAAATCAAAACTACAATGAGATATCATCTCACACCAGTCAGAATGGCCATCATCAAAAAGTCTAGAAAGAATAAATGCTGGAGAGGGTGTGTATACAAGGGAACACTCTTGCACTGCTGGTGGGAATGTGAATTGGTTCAGCCACTATGGAGAACAGTATGGAGGTTCCTTAAAAAACTACAAATAGAACTACCATATGCCCCAGCAATCCCACTACTGGGCATATACCTTGCGAAAACCATAATTCAAAAAGAGTCATGTACCAAAATGTTCATTGTAGCTCTTTACAATAGCCCAGAGATGGAAACAACATAAGTGTCCATCATCGGATGAATGGATAAAGAAGATGTGGCACATATATACAATGGAATATTACTCAGCCAGAAAAAGAAACGAAATTGAGCTATTTGTAATGAAGTGGATGGACCTAGAGTCTGTTATACAGAGTGAAGTAAGTCAGAAATAGAAAGACGAATACCATATGCTAACACATATATATGGAATTTAAGAAAAAAAAATGTCCTAAAGAACAGGGGTAAAACAGGAATAAAGACACAGACCTAGTAGAGAATGGACTTGAGGATATGGGGAGGGGGAAGGGTAAGCTGTGACAAAGCCAGATAGTGGCATGGACATATATACACAGTTCGGTGCTTTGTGAACACCTAGAGGGGTGGGATAAGGAGGGTGGGAGGGAGGGAGACGCAAGAGGGAAGAGATATTGGAACATATGTATATGTATAACTGATTCACTTTGTTATAAAGCAGAAACTAACACACCATTGTAAAGCAATTATATTCCAATAAAGATGTAAAAAAAAAAAAAGAATATACTCTTTGTGTATATGTGGGCATGTGTATATAATCTATAAATACAATATGTAACATATACATGTTATAAGTAGTACATTATATATAGTGTGTGTATGTATATATTAGCATTTATCTCATTCAATTGACATTATTAAGTTACATACATTGTTAAATTATAAACTCTTGATGACCTAAATTTTTAGGCCATCAAGTGCCTTAGTGTCATGACTGGTACAAAGTTAGATAAATGAGTTAGTGAATAAGTGAATGAATGAATGAATTGAATGTTTTTGTACTACTCCTTGCAGACACCATCAGCAAAGTCCCCAGTGGAGGCTATAAGTCTCATCTGAAGAATACAAAATACAGTTGTCCAGAAACCCTGGGTCCTCACCTAAAAATCAAACTGGTCAAAGTCACTTATGGTTTTGAGTCAGTCTTAATCTGGATGCCTGGTCAACCGTGTCACCCTTGGCCCACCATATTGCTGTCTGGAATTATCATTCTTCCAGTATCACTAGTCCATCTCAAGTTCTTTTAATCTTGCTATCGCGAAGCTTAAAATACAGCCATATCGTACAGTTTGTAAAATGTACTCTGTACATTTAAGGCATTCATTATATTCTTATTGCTGTGACTGGTCACCAGATCCAGGGATCACCAGGTCTGATCGCTCTCTTCTTTTGCTCCAGAACAAATAGTAATGCATCACAAGCTCCTAAGGATCTCCAATTCACACTTCTCTTCTGCTAAATAGGCCATACTTGAGTCACTGAAATTCTGCCAGTAAGATTTGTTTCTTGCTGTGTAAGATGGCACACCTTCTCAGTAAGTCTAGGACAGTGGAAAGCAAATGAGCATAATTAGTATGATCGTACCTTAGCACCCAACCCTATGCCCTATCTCTGATGTCAACTGTCGGTTAGACTGAAGAAGCCAGTTATCGCCTACCATGGGCAATTCAACTTCAGGTGACAGGGAACAAAGGAGTTTTTGATTCCCTCTGTTTTCCATGGTTACAGTATGTGTATACATTAAAGAGACTGTATTTATATATTTATGTATAGATACATATATTATTAATGTATATATACACATAGATTATACATACATACACACACACAAAGTTGAAAATAGCGTCTTCCTAAATGATATTTTTAATCTTCTTACTACTTTCACCAAATATGTAAGCCCTACATCTTTCTTTATAATTTTTTTGTAGCACTTCAAAGTTTGTCTTGATCACGTAAATGCTTTTCCCCAAGTCTAAATTTTGTTTTTAATGACGCTTATTCCTCTATTCAGAGTTATTTGCTCTTAACTCTCCACACTTTCTTGAAATAAATCACCCAAAACTCTGTCAGAGATTCTTTTTAATAATCAAATCAAATCAAAAGCAGAAGCCAATAGTTCTGATTTCTACCACTTCTCATAGATCTGTTTAACAGGAAAGTACAGTGTATGCTGGTAAATATCATCGACATTCATAAGTTGCCTATGTATTCAGGGAATCATAGAAAATCCTTCATTTTACATAGGAGCCAGTAAGGTCCAGAGAAGTTGTATGAGTTCCCCAAGATCACACAGCAGATATAGATAAAACCAAAACTGGAAGCCAGATAACTTAAAGATTCAATGTTCTTTCTAGTCCAAAATGTTGCCTTCCTTAGTAAAGACAAAAATATAATTTCTAAGGTTGGAATTCTACCAGGACAGCCCCTTCTCAGAGTTACATTACGGGAAGAGCATATTATTGGGGTTCTTTTGTGGTACAGGTGGGGCTTTAGGACATATATGACAAAACAGTAGTATTTGAGGAAAAATTTAAAGGTTTCAAGCTATTGTTGCTACATTAAACTTAAAATGAAAAAATGATTTGGTTGAGCTAAATACTATAAAATATAATTATAGTCCTTGGTAACAACTCAGCAGAACTGGAGCTATATTTTTCTGTCTTAGCTCACCAAAGCCCTGGAAGATATTCAAGAAGAGATTGTATAACAAGTGGCATACATCATTTCCTTTAGATTCTAGTTATCAGTAATCAGAAAATGTGGCCATTTTGGACTCATTAATAATCAGTGTTGATTGCCAAAGTTTAATTGATCATGTGTCAGTGTGTATTGAATAAAGCTGGGCACTAGTTATTTCTCTATGTATATATCAGTAAATACTTATGGTTCTTACTGTAGCCTATATATTTCTGTCTTAGGGAGATAAAACTACTGCTCTGAACCACCAGCTTTTCCAATTTAATCTGAATCTGACTTTTTGTCATCTTTATTTTTAGTTTATAAACTGCTCGAGAAGGGATTTTTTTCCTCTTGATTCCTGGCTGGAGTTGAAACTGAGATTACAGAAATACCTCAAGAGTGGTTATTTCTATCCACACTGAGATGAGAAATTTAGGGATGTTTAGCTGAACATTCAAATGTTTCAGATCTTACCCTTCACTATTAATAATACAATCATCTGTCTTTCACAGAGAAAAAAATATTTCTTTAACAGCAGCTTGAGAATTTTATTTCTTTTTCATTTTATTTCCTTATAGAGTCTTCCTGGAGTGAGTCATAACATATTGAGGTTACACAGAAGGATGTTTCATTCCAAAATGCACCCCCAGATATGTGTATCAGTATTGAAATGGGGTCACTAAAGATCCAAACTGAAGAATGACTGGGCTCAGAGTCTTCTCCAAAATGCTGTTCCCATTTAGGACAAAAGGAGATGGACATATTGCTTATAATCGTAGGCTCTGATCCTTATCTCTACTCTTTATAAGAATTCACTTAATTTGATAATGGTAAGTGGTAGTCACAGAAAAGTGGTCTAAACCTCCAGAATTAGCTTTTAAAAGCCTTTTCTCTCATCTTAACCAGTTTAAATTAGGATCTGAGCAGCTTAAAAAAAAAAGGAATTGTAAATTACATAGCCAATATGGTGTTACTAGCATTTTACCAAATTATTCACTATCCACTTGCAAAGTGAGGTGATGGGTGGTATCATTTCCTGTGCGGATGTAGCTGAGTTAGGGAGGGGTTTCACAGTTTCAGTTTTATCCTTTATTTAATACCTTCCCCCATCATGGACATGTCCTTATCCCCCTGTCTTCATAAATCTCACTTTAAACTCCTGAACATAAAGATTATTTTACTAAAGGGAACAAAGAGTTGCCAAGGTTTCTTTTATTTCAAGTAAAATTCTGATTAAAATACTGAGTTTTTGCTGAAACTTAGCAAAAAAATGTATTTTGGCTTATGGACATCTGTTGGAATAAATGCATTCAGTTGAGAGTCTCAAATCCTTTGTGTGAATTCACAGCCCACTTTGACGCTTCACCTCCCTTTCTGCCTTCACTCCTTCCTGTAGTGGTCACTGATTCACACAATTTTCAAGCTGAAATAAACCTTAGAAATTAGTCATGGAATCCAGTTCTTCACTTTACAGAAAAGGAAAGCTGAAGCCCTCAAAGTTTAAGAGATATTCCCAATATGACCCAATTAGTTAATGGAAAACCTGGGACAGAACCTAAGATTTGAATCATCTATTCTTTTTACTCACTTCTCCATTCATTTCTCCATTACTCTGGCTTTTACTTCGCTCACTCCCTTGCCAGCATCCCCAGCTCTCTTGTCTGTTGCCTTGTCCTTTCGTTGTAACTACCTAGCAAACCACCAGAGTTGTGGTTAATCCAATGACTAATCTGCTGAGTATTGTTGGAAAAAATAATTCAGTTGGGAAAATTGCTGCCACTTTAATTTTAGTGCATCTCCTTTATCTGGCATATTGATGCTGCCCAGATGTCATTCCAGAGTTCCAGAGTTCCTTATTTCCATGAGTGCTGACCTTTCATAGTAAGCACTCATGTTCAGCACAGGAGCAATTCCAAACTTTCTTCACTCTTCTCAAACCTCCTACTTGCTGGGCAACCTAGCATCTTATTTCCCAGAGAAAAATACAAGCAATCCAACATCTAGCCATCAAACCTTCAAACTTACTCCTCTGCTATTGATAGCACCTTCTATTAAAATGGATGAGGTATTTCCTACTTAAGTCTAATCCTTATGTTCATGTTTGGATCACATCTTCTCCAGGACTCCCAAGGTATATGTTCTATTGTTTTCCCCCTTTCTCAAACTTCCACCATTTCTGTTCCCACTGTCATCTTCCCATAAGCATTTAAATATATTCAGGCATCTTCATTGTCTAACAGCTCCTCATTAGTCCCTTTCTCGTCTCCTTTGCCTTTGCCAAGACCTTAACTTTCAGCATTCCTGGGAATCTGTCCTGGATAGTTCATTTTTCCCATTTCCCTGAACCATCTCATTGAATCTCATGGTTTTTAATTCATATTTTCATACTGATGTCTCCCAAGTCTATATTCCCAACCCTGCTCATTCTCTCTCTCTCTCACATGCACATGCATACACTCTTTCTCTCTCTTTCTCCATACCTCAAAATCAACATGTTAAAACCAAATGCATGATTTTCCCTTACAAACCTGTTCCTTCATCTTTATTCCTTGTCTTATCAAATGACACCACCAGTTCAGCTACACACAAGCAATTTTTCTACCTGGAATACTTTGTGTACTCACTTGGCCTTATTAACTCTGAATCACGTTTCAGTTCTCATTTTATCTGTCTTTTTTTGAGGAAACTTTAGTTAAGTTTTACCCTACCTACTTTAGATTAGCAACTTTCCTACCCATTCTTGTAGAGTAACTTAATCTTCTATCATAGCATTTATCATACAGCATTCTACATATTTATTTATTTGATATTATTAGTTTCTAGGACTGCTGCAACAAAATACCACAAACCTAGTGACTTTAAAACACAGAAATTTATTCTGTCACAGTTCTGGATGCCAAAGACCATAATCAATGTTTCAACAGGGCCACACTCCCTCCAAAATCTCTGGGGGAGTATCCTTCTTGCCTCTTTCAGCTTCTGGTGGTTCTTGGTGTTCCTTGGTTTATAGCAGCATAACTCTAATCTCTGTCTCAGTCTTCACGTGGCCTTTTTTTCTGTGTTTTCTCTTCTTCCTATAAAGACATTCTAAACCCAGGAGGATTTAATCTCAAGATCCTTAAATAGTTATATCTGCAAGGACACTATTCCCAAATAAGGTCACATTCTGAGGTTCCTGGTGGACATGAATTTTGGGTGGATACTATTCAACCCAAATCACTTTTCAGTTTTATTCACTGGATTATAAACTCTGTGAAGGCAGGAATTATATCCATATTGGCCATCAATGCAGAGTCAGCTTGGCACATAGTATACACTTAAGAAATACCTTTGGAATGAATACTTTCCTTCCTCTCAATTTTTACCAAGATTTTCTATCTCATTATCATTTCATCCAACAACCTCTGTGCTCACTTCCACTTAGTTCTTGAAAATTGATTCATGCTTCAGCCTGAAAACTAAGGAATATTGAATCACTCATCTGGAAGAAATCCCTTCTTATATTACTATTCACATAGCTCTTGACCTGATTTTTGGTAAGAAATTTGTATCTTCCTAGCTTATATTATACTTGACTATTTCTTTTATAATTTCTTTAAGAATAAGAATTATATCTTTTTACCTTTATATCCCCCTAGAAGGCAACCACAAAACTCAAAATAGATTTTCATTAAATATTCATTTAATGTGTAAATCTGGATTATTTACTGATTTATATGTTCCACTCTATTAGAAAGAGTTAAGTTTATTCAAATTCAAAAGAGCTAGCTTTATTCTTTTTTACTTCAGAAAAGCAAAAGGAAAACTTTCTTACTCAAAGTACTAACAGGTATTTCTATGATTTAAAATTTTCTAAAACCTATAAATGTCAAAATCTTCAAGTTTAAATGTCCTACGAGTACTTTTTATAATTTCACTTGTTTCCTTTGTTCCATTGAATCTGTCTTCACATTCAGGTAAATTCAGCGACGTCATCCTCATAAATATATATATACTCAATGTTTGTTATCACTAATTTTTTCAAAACCTTTATTAATTTTTTTCATGTAGACATAAGTCCTGCTTAGATAACTATATCTGTGTTGACACATTTACATCATAATGTATTATCAGAGTTTCATCAGGAAAACAAAGTATTCTAGGTATTTTAGGCAGGAAGAAACTTAACCAGAATTTGGTGCTTACAAAGCTGATGGAAGGGCAAAGGCCAGAGAAGGCTCCACTTGCACAGCTTTACCACTGGATTCAATCAGAAAATTGCTTCTGTGACCCAGGTTAGGATTTCCACTTAACTGCTCTCAGTGGTCACAGATGTCTGCAGTACTGAGACAGGTGATGATACAATGGAACATCCAGAAATCACTGCAAAACCTCACTCTATCATTGCCTAGTTATTTGCCTGCCAGTAATAGTAAAATAATAGTATGATGTCTACCCAGTGGTATGCTAAAAATATCTAACAACTGGCTCACTGGATAGGAATAAAGTGCTAATTTGTAGTACTAACCAACTTCCCTGGTGTAAATACTCCCACTATGGCTGATTTAAAGCTACCAAATGCACAGTTGGGTAGAGATGCACACGACTGGCTTCTTTGAGCTTTATAAGCCAGGTCAGCACACCTCTGCCTTCTCTCTGCCTTACAGATATTACAAAATGTATCTCATTGATGGAACTTAATACAAATTCAGAACCTGTTGGCAAAGAAGAGAAAGAAATGTATGGTTCTTAGACTTCCAACCCTTGTAATACCGGGTAAAGCAAAGGAGGAGGTGTCAAGTGTGTCAAGGGCCAACACAGATTCTGTCTTGCTCACAATACAGACACACTAATGTTAGATGCCATTTTTCCTTTTCTTGCAAATAACAAAAACAAATCCTTGGTGATTTCATCAGCATCATGGCTCAGTTCCCAAATGATGTTCAAGCTTCGCGTGGCTCATTTGAAAACTAGTGTTTAAGCAAGCACACCAACACTAATTTTGGCTAATATTTATCAAGCCATTATAATGTGCTAGGTATTGTTTTAACCTTTACATGCATTACTTCATTTAGTCTTCCCAACAATTTCATGTGATAGGTTTACTATTATCCTAATTTCACAGATGAGGAAACAGTTTATATAGTTAAGTAAAATGCCCCAGATCACAGCTATTGAATAGCAGCATGTTTCAAACTCAAGTAGCCTGACTCCAAAGCTGCTGCACTTACCTCACTAAAATATTCTACCTTAAAAACATACAATATTTTATGCATCGTTTCTGCTTCTGTGTACCATGCTTGGTATCAGATGCCTGAAAGCATCAAGTATGTCTTAGAATCAACATTCTCAAGTATTTTTAGGACTATGTTGTAGCTTAGCAATCATCTGATGCTATTTGAAAATACTGTAATAAGCAACTGTCTAAAAGGAAAAAAAGTGCAAGGCATAGTTTATAATAATTTGACCATGAAGTATCTTCTTCTTCTGTTTCCGTCATTACTACCTAAAGGTTTGATTCTTTCCATTCTTCGGGTTTAGATGAATATCTCCTCTTATTAATAGTGTCACTGAGCTTACAGTACATGAAAGAATAAAAAAAAAAGTCTGCATAATTTTCAGAAGGGAAAAAATATGGTGAGGAAACAGGATTCAATCTTCTGTTTAGTAAACACGAATTTGCTAGTTTAAAGATGTTTTATGTTTCCAGGTACAGGGACTGGTTTCAATGTATAAGGTGTATATTTACACATTACTTGGAATCACGTCTCTAATTTTTCAAGTGCTTTGTCTTGCTTAATCCAGCAAAATATCACTCTGTGCTTTCATGTCATGCTCACATACCTTGCATTCCCGTTTCTTGATTCTGTTTTGAAAGCAAGCAAGCATCTCTCTTCATTATAAGCCATTAAATGATAATTTAGTCAGTGTGCTTTTTACCTGTGTAATTTCAAGTTAAATTGTGTGGCTGCATGTTTGTTCAAACCAAAGTAATTGCGCTTTCTCTTTTCTTTAGTCAGTCGTCAATTTAAAAACTAACAAATAAAAGGACATATTTGTGGGGGAGGAGCTGTCCTTTGAAGAGTGGTGGGCCTGATTTCAGGGGCAGGTGCTGTACACGTGGACACCATATCTAGTCTGGCCATGCTTTTGCCTAGGCATGCTGTATTTGTGCCAACTCACTGCCTCGGATGCTCTCGGTGCTTGTCAAATACAAGAATGTGTTTCTCAGCTATGTGATATCTGGTTGAGGCCAGTTCAGAGTATCAGATGTACTAAAACATAGATATTGAGAACTCTGAGGTTTATATTTCTTCCACCAACTTCAATTTGATGGCCAACTCAATTGTCCAGTGATAGGCTAAGAAAGAAATTTTGAGTTGTCATTACCTTTTTTTAAAAAAGGAAAAAATAGGACTTCCCTGGTGGCGCAGTGGTTGAGAGTCCACCTGCTGATGCAGGGGACACGGGTTCATGCCCCCATCCGGGAGGATCCCACATGCCACGGAGCGGCTGGGCCCGTGAGCCATGGCTGCTGAGCCTGCGCGTCCAGAGCCTGTCCACAACAGGAGAGGCCACAGCGGTGAGAGGCCCGCGTACCGCAAAAAAAAAAAAAAAAAAGAAAGGAAAAAATAGCACTGTGCTATTTAATTGACCTGTTTGTCAAAAGACATTCAGAATTTTAAGAATCAGAGATACTTCTTTCCTGAGCATTAGAACAAACAAGGTTTTCTTCTTTTCCAAAGTTATTTTCTTTAGTATTCGCTAGGTTTCTCTGATATCTCAGCTGTGTAATACCTGGCCATTTGGTGTTAAACCACATGAGTTAAACTTAATTTGACATTCATATTATAAATTATTGCTGAAGGTTGAAGAAAGCAAGTGTGAACTATTGAGCAGGAAAGCCACTAAGAATGACAAACCTGTTTCCAAAGATAGCAGAAGTTAACCATCCCTAATGCAGATGACACCAAGATTAACCCCAGCTGATATTAATAGACACACACACACACACACACACACACACACACACACACACACACACACAATACAATACAATAGGTTTAATGACTGTAAATCTCTCCTATCTCAGCAGAAACTGCTGAGTCTGGGAATAAGTATTTATCATTTCCTGAATTCTGCTCTGGCCAGTGGCCAGTGGAGAATGTACATCAAAATTAGAGAGATGGGAAGTGGGACTTGGTTCCAAATTGATCTGAAGAAGATAGCAAGCTTAAAAGCTGCTTCCCTGCTTTTAAGCTTCACTGTTGTCTATTTTCAAAGGTAAAAGAAAACATTCAAGCAAATAACAGGAAGCCAGTCAACAGCTCAGAGAGAATCTTGCTTGATTCGATTCCTTTACGACATTGCTTTATCATCCATATGAATACAGAGCCTCACCCTTGCCAAACCCTGAAATGCATAAAACGGAAATGAGAAGGGCAGTGCCTTTGCCACACCTCTGTTTCTGTCTTAGGAAGTATCTGCAGTGCTTCTGCTTGCTCTCTTACCCAAAGTCTTTATGTGACCACATTAAATAGGGCAGATGCCATAGAGGGACAAACCTGGATGTGTGCTAGCTTGACCCATCTCTTAGCAAATTCCAGGTACATTTCACCTTAATGAAACACCCACACAAAGGGAATCTTGGGTTTTTCAAGTCCAGAACTTTCTTGCTCCCTAATCATGTTGTCTTCTTGGGAATTTTGAGGCAGTTTCCTGCAAAATGCCATCAAGTTTACTGTTAGCAGAGTCAGGAAAATGCATAGGTTAAGAAAATCTATTCTGGGTCATTTTCCTAGAAGCAATAAAACAACTTACATTTTTATCCAAAGAGGATATATTCTAATAACTACCTTGAACAAGGAGGTATAAACTTAGTAAATGAGACGAATATTTATTTATTCAGTAATTTCACTTTAAAAATTTAATTAGATATCAGGAATTTGAAGTATTTGAAGTAAATGACAGTCTATGGCCATACCACCCTGAATGTGCCCGATCTTGCCTGAAGTAAATGACAACTTCTCTCACATGTTTAACCACACATACATGCATGTTTTACACACAGACACACACTCAAATACATGGAAACTATTAATTTCATAGAGTTGCAGTAGCAACATACTACAGACCAGGTGGCTTAAAAAAAAACAACATTTATTCTCTCGCAGATATGAAGTTGGAAGTTCAAAATCAAACTGTCTTAGAGTCATGATTCCTCTGAAGACGCTAGGAAATAATCCTTCCTTGATCCTTCCTACCTTCTGATAGTCGACTGCAATCTTTGGCATTCTTTGGCATATAGATGCATCACTACAATCTCTGCCTCCATCTTCACACAGTGGTCTTTCCTCCATGTGTCTCTGTGTCTATCTGTCCTTTCCTCTTCTTATAAGAACACCAGTCATATTGAATTTAGGGCTTACTTTAATCCAGTATAAGCTTATCTTAACTTGATTATATCTGCAAAGAGCTGGTTTCTAAATAAGATCACAGGTTACAAGTGGACATGAAGTTTTGAGAGACGCTATTCACACCAGTACAGTCTGCCTCTTTCCCTCAAAATTCATGTCTTTTCCATGTGCAAAATAGATTCAGTCAA
This sequence comes from Monodon monoceros, assembly GCF_005190385.1. Lineage (NCBI taxonomy): Eukaryota > Metazoa > Chordata > Mammalia > Artiodactyla > Monodontidae > Monodon > Monodon monoceros. The sequence goes on along the minus strand of NW_021703783.1, from coordinate 70,865,876 downwards.
TCCCAACATCCCCCAAAGTCTTAGTCCATTCTCACATTAACTCTAAATCCCAAAATCTCATCTAAATGCCACCAAGTCAGAAGTTTCAAATCTCTTTATCTAAATCAGGTATGGGTGAGACTCTGGGTATGGTCCATCCTGGGGCAAAGTCTCTCTCTGCCCACAAACCCATGAAACTAGAAAAGAAGTTATCTGCTTCCAAAATACAATGATAGGGGACTTCCCTTGTTGTCCAGTGGTTCAAAACCTGCTTTCCAATGCAGGGGACGTGGGTTCTGAGATCCCACATGCCATGGGACAACTAAACCCATGCGCTCTAGAGCCTGCATGCCACAACTAGAGAGAAGCCTGCGGGCTGCAACGAAGATCGTGCATGCTGCAACTAAGACCTGACGCAGCCAAATAAATAAATAAATATTTGTTTAAAAAAATACAATGATAGGACAGGTATTGGATAGATATTCTCATTCTGAGAGGGGAAAAAAATGGAAGGAATAAAGGGATTTCTGGTCTAAAACAAGTTCCAAACACAGCAGGGCAAATTCCATTAGGTTTTCAAGGCTTGGGAATGACCTTCTATGGCTCAATGCTCTATCCTTTGGGCCCTCCAGAATGGCTGTCCCACTCTCCATGGGTTCCCTGTCTTGTAAACATAGCACTCCAATCTCTGGTTCCATCATCACGTGGCATTCTGTCTGCATTTATGTCTGTATGTCCAAATTTTCCTTTACTTATAAGGACACTAGTCATTGGATTAGGGCCCACCCGAATCCAACATGACTTCTTCTTAATTTGATTATATCTGCAAAGACCGTATTTCTAAACAAGGTCATGTTCATAGGTATCAGGGATTGGGACTTTAACATATCTTTTGAGGGGACTTAATTCAACCTACAGCAGACAAACACAAATGAAAAATGAGGATAGTGATATAATATGAAGCCAAAGAAAATTATTGCAAAAAAGATATCAAAATTTTCTTCTACTCTTATAGATAGGCAGTAAACTTAATTATCAACATAAAAAGGGAAATCTGATTATTTACACAATCCATGGTGTCCATGAGATTAAAAAAAAAATTAGTGCTATGGAAAAGCACAAGTATTGCTAATACCAAGACCAGAAAGAAAGAAATCTCTAATTAAAGAATATGTGTAAGATTACAAACATACCTGGTTTATTGTGCTTCACTTTATTGCTTTTTGCAGATATTGCACTTATTTTTTTTTTTTATAAATTGAAGGTTTGTGGCAACTCAGCATTAAGTCTATCGGCACTATTTTTCCAGAAGCATTTGCTCTCTGTGTCTCTGTGTCACATTTTGGTAATTCTTGCCATACTTCAAGCTTTTGCATTATTATTATATTTGTTATGGTGATCTGTGATCAGTGATCTTTGATGTTACTACTGCAGCTCACTGAAGGCTCAGATGAAGGTTAGCATTTTTTAACAACAAAGTATTTTTTAATTAGGTAAGTACTTTGTTTTTATCCCCCCAAATTCATGTGACTCGTTTTATTATGGCATTCACTTATTTGCGATGATCTGGAACCAAACCTGCGATACCTCCAAAGTATGCCTGTATTTCTTTACAGGCAAAAATCTGACAACACACAAAATAAAATATTAGTTTTATTTTGATACTAGTTTGATACTAGTTGCATCAATGTCCTTCACTTTAAATATAGCTTTAAATACAGAATTATGACACAGAATAATAAACAGGGCGGATATATATTTTTAAGTCACTTAAGTTCCAAGGTCATATTTAAATATTAGATATAGATGATCATCAAAGAAGCTACAAATACACAGTTTAGCGATTCCCCAGTCAAGAAATACTCATAATTCTGGGGAAATTTTAGAGGCAGAGAGTAAGGAAAGCACTGCAACTTTAGAATGCCAGCATATAAACAGACACAATGCTATGAGAATGGGCATGGCTGTAAATTTCTTTGAAAAAAGTTTCAGTTCAGATGACAGAGATTTTTCCACAGATGCGTAATTCCAATTATATAGCAGAAATCAGTAGCAAAATAGGATTTGATTTCTAGGGATTTACTTTAGAGCTAAATGTGTTGGAATAACTTAGAAAGTAAGTGATATTGCATTTTTTAAGATATTATCTTTATTCCAAATCTTCTCACTTTTCTAAATAGTGGTGTTTTATTTCAGGTACTCACCCATCTTTGGGGTTTTCTATCTAATTATGGCAACTAGGTCCCCTGTTCCCATTCATACTCTTCCTTCAGCCCACTTTAAAGCAAAGTCAAAATTATTTCTGAAGTCACAGTTGTTAAGCTTTAGCTTTCATAAAAATTTCTTACAAGAGGTATTAGTCCAAACCAGTTGCTATAGCAAAATACCATAGACTGGGTGGCTTAGAAACAAGAGAAATTTATTTCTCACATTTCTGGAGTCTGGAAGTTTTAGATCAGAGTGCTAGGATAGTCAGGTGAAGGCAGTCTTCCAGGTCACAGACTTCTCATATCTGCACATTGCAGAAGATGAGAGGGATCTCAATGAGGTCTCTTTTATAAGGACACTAATGCCATCCATGACAGCTCCACCCTCATGACCTAAGCACCTCCCAAAGGCCCCACCTCCCAATGCCAACACATTAGGCATTAGAATTTCAACAGAGATACAGACATTCAGACAATAGCACAAAATTTAGACAGGTAGGTGTGGTTGGCAGAAAAAAATAGCTCCATAAATATGTATTCACTTCCTAATCCTGGGAACCTGTTAACATTACCTTATATGGCAATAGATGTGATTAAATTAAGGATCTTCAGAGGAGGAGTTTATCCATGATTATCTGGGTTAGCCGCAAATTCGATCACATGGACCCTTATAAAAGAGAAGCAGAGGGAGATTAGACACTGGAGAAGGTTATATGAAGATGGAGCAGAGAGAAATGCAGCCGAAAACCAAGAAATGCCAACAGCCACCAGAAACTGAAAAAGGTAAGGAATGGATTCTCCCCCTAGAGCCTCTTCAGGGAGCCTACATCTTGATTTTAGAATTGTGAGAGAATAAATTTGATTTTTTAAGCCACCAAATTTGTGGTAATTTGTTACAGCAGTCACAGGTACCTATACAATGAGTAAAAACATAGGAAACAAAAAGAGACGTGATAAAAAATAAAGTTCCCCCCAAAATGAATATAGTCCTCCATTGGTATCCACAGGAGTTTGGTTCCAGGACCACGCCACAGATACCAAAATCCATAGATACTCAAGTCCCTATACAAAATGGTGTAGTATTTGAATGTAACCTGCCCATATCCTCCCATATGCTTTAAATCATCTCTAGATTACTCATAATACCTAATACAATATAAACACTATTTAAATAGTTGTAAGTGCAATGTAAATGCTATTAAGATAGTTGCTGGTGCACGGAAATTTCAATTTCTGCTTTTTGGAACTTTCTGGAATTATTTTCCTAATATTTTTGATCCGTGGTTGGTTGAATCCATGGATGCAGAACCCACAAATACAGAGCGCCAGCTATATCTCTTCCTATTGATACATACCATTCCCTAAGCACCACCAGATAGGTGCCAGAAAAGGAGTTACATGCTTTATGTACATCATCCTAACACTTCCAAAAACCTATGCAATGCAAATGTGATTGTCTCCATTTTGCAGATGAAGAACCTGACTCACCCAAGGTCATAACAGTGTAAGTAAACAGAATTCCCAGGATTTAAACCTAGATGCATTCATCTCCAAATTTTCCAGATGCAAGACTCTACTGCCACCTGTACTTCACCTCTAGCCTCCCCATCCAATTGCAGAGCATATTGTAGCCAATTTTTTTTTTTTTTTTTTTTTGCTCTTAACCAGGTGCAAAATTTCCCTCCATATACCCAGGGACCAACCAATTGTGTTCCTGGCTTCTGTAGGAAGTAAACATAAAAATACTCCATAAGGCAATATGCCTCAAATACCGTGGTGCGTGATCTTTCTTTAATCTTCTGAATTCCTAGATCCTAGCCCAAAGCTATCAAAACAGGTTGGTTTCTCCTCCACACCAAACTAACCGTGATTTACTTCAGATTAGACAAATTTCCAGCAATTTCCTGGTTTCCAGAGCTACAACCTCATCCAGGTGAAAAATGAATCTGACATTACTGGCCATGTCTTATTCATCCTACAAAGCTCTCTCTCCAGCCTCTGCATCTTCTCCTGCTGCATCTTTACCACTGGTCTGTCCAGATTTGATCCACTGTAACTTAGGTCTCAGTGTGTTTCCTGAGGTCAGGGATCCCTAACAAAATCTTACTCTCTTTAAGATTTATATATGCACACACACACAAACTTTTACAAGTATTTATTGAATATTTCTTAAGGCACAAAAACACAGGTGTGCAGAAATAGAAACTTCTTTATTTCTTATAGTTAAAAGTAACCTAGGCCTTAAGCCTTCATTTATGCTAATGGTGGAAAAGGCATTCTTCTATTTTCAAACTTAGTCTCTTAGCAATTTCTCCCTGCCCTCATCCCCAGTTCTCCTCTCCTAGGAGAGATGGAAGTTCTCAGGGCTTATGTATTGATATGATCCTGGCTTGTAGGGCAGGGGCTTCTGGTCTGAGAGCCCTTCTCTGTCCTAGTCTGTATACCTCATCTTACTGTCTTAGGTTTTAACCTCTTTCTGCCACATCCAGCATTGGTGTTTCCAGATGGTGATGGGGCTCTGTCTCCAGATCAAGCATCTGTCGAGCTCTGTTCAGGGGGCTCTGCTGTCTTGCTGCCCCCTCAGCACTTGCTACAGCTGTTGATTCTCTGAAGCTCTCTCACCTGAGCCTCTACTATGGGGCCCACCCTCTTAACACCGTGCTGACCCCATCAAACAGAACGTTCACAGTTCTCAACTACGTTTTATATTCCCGCAAACATGGACAATGTTTTGGAATTCTTAAATGCACCCAAGGAGGAGGGGATTTGAAGGTGGGGCAGTGGAAGGGGGTGACTCAGACATTCTCTGTTTGAAGCATTATACTACCATCTCTATCTACTAAGGCAGCCCACACACAGATATGGAGCCTGAGAGGTGTCCCTTCCAGAATTCCAGATAGGAAGTGAAACACCAGCCCCTCCTCCTTTCAGAAACTTCAGCCATCTAGGGGTCTCAGTCTCTTACTCCAGGCTTTCACTGCAGGGAGACAAGAGCAAGACCCTCTTACCTCACAATATAATGAGATAACCAACATCCACACTCTTGTTCTTTCTTGAAAATCCTCCCTAAGTTCCTCCCTTCATTAAGACTAAGAAAGGTCCAAAGGTCCTCCATGTCCAAGTGGGGAAGGAAAGCTGCCCCTAAGGCATTATGATTCCTCCACTGATTCAGGGTATAAACTCAACTTCTCCATCGCTAGGTTTTGCTCTTAGTTTACCAAGTCAAATTTTTGAATTTCAATGAAATCTTTTTTCTCCAAAGTGGCTCATAAAGGTATTGTGGCTTTTAGAGTATTCTGTCTGCTATGGACTTCAAAAAAGAGACAAAATCTGGAGCCAAGTGAGGACAACTTTGTCCCCAGTAGTTGTGTCAGCCTTCCTTCGGAAGAAACAAATGCCACTGTTTCAATGGACGGGGGGGCCTTGAACCATAATTAGGAATTACTAGAAGTGAAAGAAGCATCAGTTAGCATTTTAAAGATACTGCATTTTGAAACATTATGTAAATATTGTAATCTAGGTTTATGATATGGTTTATAACTTTATATAATACCATTATTATAATGGTGCTATTTGGACATATCTTGAAAAAGATAGTGCTTAAATTTCTTTATTTTGTTTAGTTTTGAAATCAAAATAATACACTTATTTATTCATTTTGATTTCAGAGTCAAACATTTAAAGTCGGCTGTAATGTAGAATATCACAATTAATAATACTGTTCAAAAAAGGCATGTGTATTTTGCCGATTATTATTTTTACATTTTGTCACATTTCTTGTTGAAATAGTATAATAGCAATATTTAATTAAAAAATTTAGAGTCACTGTTAGCTTCACCATCTTATGTGGCTAAGGGGTATGCTATAAGTTACTAAACTAAACCAGTGGTTTTTCTAATTATGCCTGGCTATGGATTATGACATAATGAATAACTTTGTATACATATGTTTTCTTTATTAGATTACTTATTTGTGATCAAATACCAAGTTTTTGATTATTGAGTCAAAGGGTAGAATTGGCTCCAATTAATGTGTCTCCACAAGATACAGAGGTTATCCCTGTGCCTTCCCTTGCTAAACTCAGTGCCCTGTTATACTGCCTCTGAGCTTTTTTTATGAAGTTAAGATAACTGCAATAAAAAAAAAGTTTTTATAAAAGAAGGCATTACTTTTTTTTTTTACAAGAAAGTGACCTTCTACTTTTTTTTCTGTTTACACAATATATTATAAAACAGCCTCAGAAGTTGAATGGGTTTAAACCCAGTAACCCATGCTATCTACAATCATTTTTTCTAACAGTTTCACAGTTCAAATTAACTTATTGCCACATAATATGAGTCAAACTGCAAATTAAGACAAGTTTTACATGTGTCCTTTCATGTCGGTAAAACACTAAATGAGAATAAGTATACCTTAAAATAGATAGTAAAATTATAAAATGAGATTACTTCTATAATTTATTCTATTTAACTTGTATCACTGTAGTACTTTATTTTGCATGTATATATATATATTTTTAATTGGGGTATAGTTGTTTTACAATGTTGTGTTAGTTCCTACTGCACAGCAAAGTGAAGTAGAGTTCCCTGGGCTAGCAGGTTCTCATTAGTTATCTATTTTATACATATTAGTTAGTGTATATATGTCAATCCCACTCTCATAATTCATCCCATCCCCCCTTCCCCCGCCTTGGTGTCCATACACTTGTTCTGTACATCTGTGTCTCTATTTCTGCCTTGCAAACAGGTTAATCTGTACCGTTTTTCTAGATTCCACATATATGGGTTAATATACGATATTTGTTTTTCTCTTTCTGACTTACTTCACTCTGTATGACAGTCTCTAGGTCCATCCACGTCTCTACAAATGACTCAATTTCGTTCCTTTTTATGGATGAGTAATATTCCATTGTATATATGTACCACATCTTCTTTATCCATTCGTCTGCTGATGGGCATCTAGGTTGCTTCCATGATCTGACTGTTGTAAATAGTACTGCACTGAACATTGGGGTGCATGTATCTTTTTGAGTTATGGTTTTCTCTGGGTATATGCCCAGTAGTGGAATTGCTGGGTCATATGGTAATTCTATTTTTAGTTTTTTAAGGAACCTCCATACTGTTCTCCATAGTGGCTGTATCAATTTACATTCCCGCCAACAGTGCACCCTCTCCAGCATTTGTTGTTTGTAGATTTTTTGATGATGGCCATTATGACCAGTGTGAGGTGATACCTCATTGAAGTTTTGATTTGCATTTCTCTAATAATTAGTGATGTTGAGCATCTTTTCATGTGCTTCTTGGCCATCTGTATGTCTTCTTTGGAGAAATGTCTATTTAGGTTTTCTGCCCATTTTTTGATTCGGTTATTTGTTTTTTTGATATTGAGCTACATGAGTTGTTTATATATTTTGGAGGTTAATCCTTTGTTGATTCATTTACAATTATTTTTTCCTATTCTGAGGGTTGTCTTTTCATCTTCTGTACGGTTTCCTTTGCTATCCAGAAGCTTTTAGGTTTCATTAGGTCCCATTTGTTTATTTTTGTTTTTATTTCCATTACTCTAGAAGGTGGGTCAAAAAAGATCTTGCTGTGATTTATGTCAAAGTGTGTTCTTCCTATGTTTTCCTCTAGGAGTTTTATAGTGTCTGGTCTTATGTTTAGGTCTTTAATCCATTTTGAGTTTATTTTTGTGTATGGTGTTAGGGAGTGTTCTAATTTCATTCTTTTGCACATAGCTGTCCAGTTTTCCCAGCAGCACTTATTGAAGAGACTGTCTTCCTCCATTGTATGTTCTTGCCTCCTTTGTCATAGATTAGTTGACCATAGGTGCGTGGGTTTATCTCTGAGCTTTCTATCCTGTTGCATTGATCTATATTTCTGTTTCTGTGCCAGTACCATACTGTCTTGATTACTGTAACTTTGTATTATAGTCTGAAGTCAGGGAGCCTGATTCCTCCAGCTCCGTTTTTTTGTTTTTTTTTTTCTCAAGATTGCTTTGGCTATTTGGGGTGTATTACATATTAGACCTGAATAACCAGGGAAAGTACTGATAAGTTCTGTGTCTGTATATGTGTGTGTGTCTTCAAATATATAGGCTTCTTAGAAATTTGAAATGTAGCCTTTTGTGTCAACACTAGGCTTTTCTAGAACTTTTCAGAATGTATTTAATCTTAACTGCACTATGCAAAACTATTTCCATATATGTCTAACCCATTAACAGGAAGACCAGTGTCAAAATGACACAGATATTTTTATTTTAGAAATGTATTTGTGGGTTTGTAGTGCTTTTATGAAGAACAAATTAGTCAAAATAGAAGTTATTAAATTACTGCAGTTACTGCAGATACTATACATTTGTGTAGCTGAGAGATGCTCAATTAAGCTAAATCAAGTAAAGGAAGTATTTTATGCCCAGTGAAATGAGTTCTAGGAAACGGAACTCTACAAAATTGAATTAGCATCTGAGTTCTGCTACCGAAGATGAGACCTTGCCTCTCTTTGGGCTTTAGTTTGGACATCTGCAATAAAAGAGAAAAGGGTGTACAAGATGACTTCTAAGACCTGTTCAAGACTTGCAGTGCTGTCATTCTGTAGAAAGGGCATCAACAGCAGCACAGCTCTATCATGAAAAGATTCAGTGACAATAACCAATATAATAAGTTGTAGCTATAATCATAAACCAAATGAGCAATATACACACACATCCCTTTATTTCTCTCTTAAGGTGTAGGCAGTGTCAGGGGTAGCCAGATATTCATAGTATTAAAATCTGTATCATGTTTTTGTGCTTAGTGATCTGCAAAATAGTGGATGCTATTACTACACAGCACAATCATTAAGTTATGGGCCTCTAGGACTGGTTTTTCAAACCATTTCCAGGAATGGAGCTTTATAGAAAGAAGAAGAAGAAGGAGAGGGAGAGGGAGGAGAAGAGGAAGAGGAAGAAGAAGAATGAAAAGTTGAATGCAAAATCATAAGATCACATCATTTGCTTTGCTCACCCTTTCTGTTTTATTTCTAGTTCTGCCTCCGTTGTGAAGCCTTTTCTGATGTTTCCAACTCAGAATGATCTCTTTCTCTCTCCTTCTTTTCAGTATCTCTCTTCTATAATTCTACCTCCTTCATGGACCTTATCGTAACTTCAAAGCACTTAGCTTTCCTCTTTTTAATTAGCACTTGGTAAGTAATTGCCCTAATATCTCCTACCAAATTTTAAATTCTTTTTGAGGTTAGGATTTTCTTTTATCATCTGCATATTGCTCATAATACTTAATATCTTAGCAGTAAGCATTATGTTACTTGCTGAGTTGAATCAATGTTAATCTAATTAATTAGTTCAACATTATGTTATTTCCTACAAGAGTATTTATATGAGTGAGTAGTGATACCAAGCTATCCCAACAGGTCTAAGTGATGCAATTACACAGGAGCCTAAAATAAAATACATGTTTTTTATTTGATTCTCATGGTACATCTGGATGACATAAGCTGTGGTTCTGAAGTCATGGGAACCATGAAAACACTCGTACCAATGCACAAAGATGATCCTGTGACAGGCCTCTCCAAGAGATTATATTGTGTGCTGCTCTCAGATTGTCCCCTTGCAAAATCACAAGTAGGCTTATATCATAGCTCTACCAGGTTAAAAAAGAGGATACGCCTGCATTTGCTGCTCTCACAGAAACAATTATGTCTACCCTGAACTGCGGGGTCTACTTTTCTTAGGCATTACTACTCTGTAACATCTGGATGAGCAGGGACTTTGGAGGCAACTTTTTGTGAAAAGCCTGAAAAAGACCATTAAGACCACAGATAGCTTAAAGATAAAATCAGGGTCACAGTTTTCTAATCGAACCTCTCCAGGGAGTTTGTTATTCTTACGCAAGTCAGCATACATCAGTTATAAAGCATTTTAAGTTGCTAAAATTAAGCCTGCCTTTAGCTATAATGTTAGGCAAGATTGGATTAAGATATTTTGCATAAATAACTCAATGAAGTCATTGACTTAAAATGCCAAATCCGTGTTTTGCAGATAGAAGTATATAATCAGCCAAGAAGAACAAAATAATATTTAATATCAAATATAAAATGTAATTTTCACAGATCTTTGTAAAAATCTCTGTCTTTACATAGATTAAAACATAACCTACAGAACATTTTAAGTGAGTCAACTATGACTTTACAAGGTCTTATTTAAACCACTTTGGTTATATGTTGTTTAAGTTTCACTTTCAACAAGTCAAATGAAAGCAAAACTCTGACAAACATACCTGCCAAACTGCCCCAGAATGAAAGTAGTGAACGTTTTTGGGTTGTCCAAAACTTGTTTAGCCTACTGTGCAGGATTTCCTGACTTATGAATAGAGAAATGTTAGGAACGTTAGAGCCATATGGTTCACATACCCATGGAGTTAAAACAGAGATAAAACCAAAGACCTTTACTTTGTATTTGTTGTCTAGTAGCTTGATGAATCTGTATTTTGTTGCTCAGATCAGATTGGGGAGTCTCTTATTTTTTTGGAATCTGTCTCTCTCAAACTAAATGCAGTTATCTGTGTATGTTAGATAATGCTGGTTAAATGAAAGAATGTAATAAAGCTCAGATAATAGGAAGAGAATCTAATTAAGACTAAGTCAGGGGACTTCCCTGTGGCGCAGTGGTTAAGAATCCACCTGCCACTGCAGGGAACACGGGTTCAAGCCCTGGTCCGGGAAGATCCCACATACCGTGGAGCAGCTAAGCCCATGCTCCACAACTACTGAGCCTGCGCTCGAGATCCCGCGTGCCACAACTACTGAACCCATGTGCTGCAGCTCCTGAAGCCCGTGCACCTAGAGCTGGTGCTCTGCAGTGAGAAGCCCACGCACTGCAATGAAGAGTAGCCCCCGCTCACTGCAACTAGAGAAAGCCCACATGCAGCAACGAAGACCCAACACAGCCAAAAATAAATAAATACATAAATAAATAAAATTTTTAAAAGACTAAGTCAGGAAACACCTGTGAATCATGGACAACATCTCTGACACCTAACTTTATCTACATCTATATAAATGTTCTTCACCATCAAAATTTAGCTCCAACTACATCCTCTGCACATCTCTCCTGATCTCTCTCAAAATTCCTACAATACTTATGCCCTCCAGACTATACAACTAAGAAAAAATCAATGGGTATGATATTATTTCTTCTTGCTTCATCTGTTCTGTCTTGCTCCACACTTGGGAGGGGGGGTGGGCGGATCATAAGTTTCTTGAAGAGAGTCAGTGTCTCTTTGTTCTGTGTATCCTTCAAAGTGACTAGCACAGAGTGGGTACCCTGTTAAGTGTATAAGTTCAAGCTTCCTGAAAAGAAATCTTGTTTTGGTAAAATGCACTCCAAATTATTAACCTTTTTTAATATTAAATATCCATGTACCCATGGGATATTTTATTTGCAGTAATCCCAGTAGAATATTCACGTGATTTTAATGACTACCTAAGGTCTATGCTACCTAAGATGCATCATGATGCAAACACATGAGGTGGAGAGAGAGGTAATTATAAGCTTCATGTGTTTTGTACGCCTTTTCTTGCATGTAGCTGCTATTATCCCTACTTATCGTTGATGTGTCATTTTACGTTCTGGCAGCAACGATTATTCCTAATTCTATATGGGAAAATAAATTGTAATATGTGTTTAATACAAACAGTCTATCATTTGAGTAGTCATGTCAAATGGTAAATCATGTTTAAAACTAACAGTAACAGGTTAGAGGCCAGAAATATATTGTGAAAAAACAACTTCCTCTTAATCTTGACTTAAAACGTAATCTGAAGGTCAGAAAAATGGCTCCAAGAAACATGTTAGCATTTTTACTGAAGAATGGGTTCTCTTCTAACATGAAGAATTCTTTGGGATTAGATGACACATCCCCCTACACTTGCTTGGGTATCCCTGCAGATAGCAGTCTCTTCCCTGTGCTTCTCATCTCCCATATTTGGCCACTTACCTCTGCCCCTTGGTAGGACAAGGCAAAAGAATCCAACATTTGTGCTGCAGCTCAGCCAATTTCTAGCTGACAAGAAATTAGGGAGATTCATTTCCAAAAGGAAGCTCAGCTTAGCATTTTGTTCCCAGTCTCTCCAGTAAAGGGTATTTATACTGGTTTTGCCCAGGCTTAACTCTGCCTTGCGAATAAGAACTATTCCTTCAAATAAGTCCAATGAAATTAAGTACTTTAAAAAAATAAATGTGTATTCTGCAATCAACCTATTAGGAAGATTTATTTACCCTGAGTAAGTGGGCATGTAGCTATTTATAAAACAGGCTTGGATAGTATTGCTTTTTAGCTAAATGTCATCACTGTTAATAACTTTAGAAAAAAAAAAGTCAGAGAGGGCACAAAACTAATGGTCACATTTATGGACCCTCAAAATATTCCCAGACTTGTGTGAATCTACTTGTTTTTGTTGTTGTTGTTGTTGATTTTTTTAATATTTTATTTATTTATTTAGTCACCCCAGGTCTTAGTTGCGGCTGGCGGGCTCCTTAGTTTTGGCTCATCTGCTCCTTGGTTGCAGCACATGTGCTCCTTAGTTGCGGCTCATGGGCTCCTTAGTTGCAACATGCAAACTCTTAGTTGCAGCATGCATGTGGGATATAGTTTCCTGACCAGGGATCGAACCCAGGGCCCCTGCATTGGGAGTGAAGAGTCTTAACCATCGTGCAACCAGGGAAGTCCCTGCAAATCTACTTGTGATGACATGACAACTATTGATTTACAAAAGCTTATCTATTTTCCGAGAAAATATTAGGGTTCCCATTAATGACTACAACATTGTCAGCTGGGGAAAATCCTGGAAGGTCTGCTGTTTTTCTGAATCTTTCAGTGGCTCCTGTGTCAATTGCAGACCTCATTCATACCTCGCCAACACGTTGAACATCATGAAAGTCAAGCATTTAAAATTATAATACTCTGCAGTAAAAAAAAAATAACGGGAATCTCATCTTACTAGAAGCTATCGTGTATAGTAACTTATATCTGCAATGAATTGTTTCTTCTCCACACTACACTTGGAGAATGTCAAAGAAATATACATGACTGAATAAATTATCTAGTATTTCAGGAGAATGGGTATACAGACAGAGGCTAATTGTGGAAGAACAGATGAAGGAAAATCTGGTGTGTGTTATAAGAAAACAGGGGAAAAACTAACCATAATTTGGGCTGAACAAAGGAGAATGATAATAGCTGTTAGCAGGGTCTGATCATAAGGCAGCATATTTCCAAGGAATAGAAGACATCGTACATCCCAAGAAGAACAGAGAAAAAGGCAAAACATAATATTCTAGTGACATGAAGTCAAGATCCTAATGTTTGAGGGTCCTGTTATGCCCCATGACCACTCATCTATTAATAAAATACCAAAAATAGAGAAACAGAGACTGCATTCTTCATCTGCTATAAGTTGACACAGCTGTTCATCTTTAGTGAAATGAAGGTCATAGAAAAACATAGTTTTATGAACAAGAGGAGTCAAGAAATAAATGCTCCCAGTTTGCCATTAGCCATTATGAAAAAGGCAGCAAAATGAATTTATTTTAATGTTATACCCCAGAGGCACATGTTTTCCTTTCCATGTGATTACAAAAATGCTGAATATCCCCTGAGGACAGAAGTCCTTTTTTTGACTTCAAAAACAGACAACCCAATTTTCTCTTTTTTCTCCTTTGAGAGTGTACTTAATTTGTTAATGCAGGAGTGCATTTGTCACCAAAAAAATTCACCTTCACTCTATAAACAGACTGCCTGAAATTAGTCCTGATAGAGGGAAATCTAGGGGGAGTATATTTGGTTGCATGTTATGAAAACATGATTCAGTGGTTAAATTTGTTTTTGTTTCTTTTTCTACATCTTTATTGGAGTATAATTGCTTTACAATGGTGTGTTAGTTTCTGCTTTATAACAAAGTGAATCACGTATACATATACATATATCGCCATATCTCCTCCCTCTTGCATCTCTCTCCCACCCTCCATATCCCACCCCTCTAGGTGGTCACAAAGCACCGAGCTGATCTCCCTGTGCTATGTGGCTGCTTCCCACTAGCTATCTGTTTTACATTGGTAGTATATATAACTCCATGCCACTCTCTCACTTCGTCCCAGCTTACCTTTCCCCCTCCCCATGTCCTCAAGTCCATTCTCTACATCTTTATTCCTGTCCTGCACCTAGGTTCTTCAGAACCTTTTTTTTTTTTTAGATTCCATATATATGTGTTAGCATAGGGTATTTGTTTTTCTCTTTCTGACTTACTTCACTCTGTAGGATAGACTCTAGGTCCATCCACCTCACTATAACTCAATTTCGTTTCTTTTTATGGCTGAGTAATATTCCATTGTATATATGTGCCACATCTTCTTTATCCACTGATCTGTCGATAGACACTTAGGTTGCTTCCATGTCCTGCCTATTGTAAATAGAGCTGCAATGAACATTGTGGTTCATGACTCTTTGTGAATTATGGTTTTCTAAGGGTATATGCCCAGTAGTGGGATTGCTGGGTCATATGGTAGTTCTCTTTTTAGTTTTTTAAGGAACCTCCCTACTGTTCTCCATAGGGGCTGTATCAATTTACATTCCCACCAGCAGTGCAAGAGGGTTCACTTTTCTCCACACCCTCTCCAGCATTTATTATTTGTAGATTTTTTGATGATGACCATTCTGACTGGTGTGAGGTGATACCTCAATGTAGTTTTGATTTGCATTTTTCTGATGATTAGTGACGTTGAGCATTCTTTCATGTGTTTGTTGGTAATCTGTATATCTTCTTTGGAGAAATGTCTATTTAGGCCTTCTGCCCATTTTTGTATTGGGTTGTTTGTTTTTTTGATATTGAGCTACATGAGCTGTTTGTAAATTTTGGAGTTTAATCCTTTTTCAGTTGCTTCATTTGCAAATATTTTCTCCCATTCTGAGGGTTCTTTTCATCTTGTTTATGGTTTCCTTTGCTCTGCAAAAGCTTTTAAGTTTCATTAGGTCCCATTTGTTTATTTTTATTTTTATTTCCGTTTCTCTAGGAGGTGGGTCAAAAAGGATCTTGCTGTGATTTATGTCATAGAGTGTTCTGCCTATGTTTTCCTCTAAGAGTTTGATGGTGTCTGGCCTTACATTTAGGTCTTTAATCCATTTTGAGTTTATTTTTCTGTATGGTGTTAGGGAGTGTTGTAACTTCATTCTTTTCCATGTAGCTGTCCAGTTTTCCCAGCACCACTTATTGAAGACGCTGTCTTTTCTCCTTTGTATATTCTTGCCTCCTTTATCAAAAGTAAGGTGACCATAGGTGCGTGGGTTTATCTCTGGGCTTTCTGTCCTCTTCCACTGATCTATATTTCTGCTTTTTGCCATTACCATACTGTCTTGATTACTGTAGCTTTGTAACATAGTCTGAAGTCCGGAAGCTGGTTCCTCCAACTCTGTCTTTCTTTCTCAAGATTGCCTTGACTATTTGGGGTCTTTTGTGTTTCCATACAAATTGTGAAATTTTTTGTTCTACTTCTGTGAAAAATGACATTGGTAGTTTGATAGGGATTGCATTGAATCCCTAGATTGCTTTGGGTAGAATAGTCATTTTCACAATGTTGATTCTTCCAACCCAAGAACACGGTATATCTCTCCATCTGTTTGTGTCATCTTTAATTTCTTTCACCAGTGTCTTATAGTTTTCTGCCTACAGGTCTTTTGTCTCCTTAGGTAGGTTTATTCCTAGGTATTTTATTCTTTTTGTTGCAATGGTAAATGGGTGTGTTTCCTTAATTTCTCGTTCAGATTTTTCATCATTAGTGTATAGGAATGTAAGAGATTTCTGTGCATTAATTTTGTATCCTGCTACTCTACCAAATTTATTGATTAGCTCTAGTAGTCTTCTGGTAGCATTTTTAGGATACTCTATGTACAGTATCATGTCATCTGCAAACAGTGACAGTTTTACTTCTTCTTTTCCGATTTGGATTCCTTTTATTTCTTTTTCTTCTCCGATTGCCATGGCTAAAATTTCCAAAATTATGTTGAATAATAGTGGTGAGAGTGGACAACCTTGTCTTGTTCCTGATCTTAGAGGAAATGGTTTCAGTTTTTCACCATTAAGGATGATGCTGGCTGTGGGTGTCATTTATAGCCTTTATTATGTTGAGGTAGGTTCCCTCTATGCCCACTTTCTGTAGAGTTTTTATCATAAATGGGTGTTGAATTTTGTCAGAAACTTTTTCTGCATCTATTGAGATTTTCATATGGCTTTTATCCTTCAGTTTGTTAATATGGTGTATCACATTGATTGATTTGCATATATTGAAGAATCCTTGCATTCCTGGGATAAACCCCACTTGATCATTGGTGTATGATCCTTTTAATGTGCTGCTGGATTCTGTTTGCTAGTATTTTGTTGAGGATATTTGCATCTATGTTCATCAGTGATACTGGCCTGAAGTTTTCTTTTTTTGTGACGTCGTTGTCTGGTTTTGGTATCAGGGTAATGGTGGCCACGTAGAATGAGTTTGGGAGTGTTCCTCCCTCTGCAATATTTTGGAAGAGTTTGAGAAGGATAGGTGTTAGCTCTTCTCTAAATGTTTGATAGAATTCGCCTGTGAAGCCATCTTGTCCTGGGCTTTTGTTCGTTGGAAGATTTTTAATCACAGTGTCAATTTCAGTGCTTGTAATCAGTCTGTTTATATTTTCTGTTTCTTCCTGGTTCAGTCTCAGAAGACAGCTTTTCTAAGAATTTGTCCATTGCTTCCAGGTTGTCCATTTCATTGGCATACAATTGACTCTAGTAATTTCTCAGGATCCTTTGTATTCCGGCAGTGTCAGTTCTTACTTCTCCTTTTTCATTTCTAATTCTATTGATTTGAGTCTTCTCCCTTTTTTCCTTCATGAGTCTGGCTAATGGTTTATCAATTTTGCTTATCTTCTAAAAGAACAAGCTTTTAAAAGTTTTATTGATCTTTGCTATCGTTTCCTTCATTTCTTTTTCATTTACTTCTGATCTGATCTTTATGATTTCTTTCCTTCTGCTAACTTTGGGGTTTTTTTGTTCTTGTTTCTCTAATTGCATTAGGTATAAGGTTAGGTTGTTGATTGGAGATATTTCTTGTTTCTTGAGGTAGGATTGTATTGCTATAAACTTCCCTCTTAGAACTGCTTTTGCTGCATCTCATAGGTTTTGGGTTGTCGTGTTTTCATTGTCATTTGTTTCTAGGTATTTTTTAATTTCCTCTTTGATTTCATCAGTGATCTCTTGGTTATTTAGTAGCATAGTGTTTAGTCTCCATGTGTTTGTATTTTTACAGATTTTTTCCTGTAACTGATATCTATTCTCATAGTGTTGTAGTCAGAAAAGATACTTGATACGATTTCAGTTTTCTTGAATTTACTGAGGCTTGATTTGTGACCCAGGATATGATCTATCCTGGAGAATGTTCCATGAGGACTTGAGAAGAAAGTGTATTCTGTTGTTTTAGAGTGGAATGTCTTATAAATATCAATTAAGTCAATCTTGTTTAATGTATCATTTAAACCTTTTTTTACTTATTTTTAATTTTGGATGATCTGTCCATTGGTGAAAGTGGGGTGTTAAAGTCCAGTACTATGATTGTGTTGCTGTCCTTTTCCCCTTTTATGGCTGTTAGCTTTTGCCTTATATATTGAGTTGCTCCTATGTTGGGTGCATAAATACTTACAATTTTTTTTTTTTTTTTTTTTTTTTTGTGGTACGCGGGACTCTCACTGTTGTGGCCTCTCCCATTGTGGAGCACAGGCTCCGGACACACAGGCTCAGCAGCCATGGCTCACGGGCCCAGCCACTCCGCGGCGTGTGGGATCTTCCCGGACCGGGGCACGAACCCGTGTCCACTGCATCAGCAGGCGGACTCTCAACCACTGCGCCACCAGGGAAGCCCTACAATTTTTATATCTTCTTCTTGGATTGATCCCTTGTTCATTATGTAGTGTCCTTATTTGTCTCTTGTAATAGTCTTTATTTTAAAGTTTATTTTATCTGATATGAGAATTGCTACTCCAGCTTTCTTTTGATTTGTATTTGCATGGAATATCTTTTTCCATCCCCCACTTTCAGTCTGTATGTGTCCCTAGTTCTGAAATGGGTCTTTGTAGTCAGCATATATTGGGTCTTGTTTGTGTATCCATTCAGCCAGTCTATGTCTTTTGGTTGGAGCATTTAATCCATTTTCATTTAAGATAATTATTGATATGTATGTTCCTATTACCATTTTCTTAATTGTTTTGGGTTTGTTATTGTAGGTCTTTTCCTTCTCTTGTGTTTCCTGCCTAGAGAAGTTTCTTTAGCATTTGTTGTTAAGCTGGTTTGGTGGTGCTGAATTCTCTTAGCTTTTGCTTGTCTGTAAAAGTTTTAATTTCTCCATCGAATCTTAATGAGATTCTTCCTGGGGAGAGCAATGATGGTTGTAGGTCCTTCCCTTTCATCACTTTAAATATGTCATGCCACTCCCTTCTGGCTTGTAGAGTTTCTGCTGAGAAATCAGCTGTTGACCTTATGGGAGTTCCCTTGTATGTTATTTATTGTTTTTCCCTTGCTGCTTTTAATATTTTTTCATTGTATTTAATTTTTGATAGTTTGATTAATATGTGTCTTGGCATGTTTCTCCTTGGATTTATCCTGTATGGGACTCTCTGCGATTCCTGGACTTGATTGACTGTCTCCTTTCCCATATTAGGGAAGTTTTCAGGTATAATTTCTTCAGATATTTTCTCACTTTCTTTTTCTCTTCTTCTCCTGGGACCCCTATAATTTGAATGTTGGTGCATTTAATGTTGTCCCAGAGGTCTCTAAGACTATCCTCAATTCTTTTCATTCTTTTTTCTTTATTCTGTTCTGCAGTAGTTATTTACAGTATTTTATCTTCCAGGTCACTTATCCATCATTCTGCTATTGATTCCTTCTAGAGAATTTTTTATTTCATTTATTGTGTTGTTCATCATTGTTTGTTTGCTCTTTAGTTCTTCTAGGTACTTGTTGAACGTTTCTTGTATTTTCTCCATTCTATTTTCAAGATTTTGGATCATCGTTACTGTCATTACTCTGAATTCTTTTTCAGGTAGCTGCCCATTGCCTCTTCATTAGTTTGGTCTGGTGGTTTTTACCTTGCTCCTTCATCTGCTGTGTATTTCTCTTTCTTCTCCTTTTGCTGAACTTACTGTGTTTGGGGCCTCCTTTTTGCAGGCTGCAGGTTTATAGTTCCTGTTGTTTTAAGTGTCTGCCCCCAGTGGGTATGGTTGGTTCAGTGGGTTGTGTAGGCTTCCTGGTGGAGGGGACTGGTGCCTGTGTTCTCGTGGATGAGGCTAGATCTTGTCTTTCGGGTGGGCAGGACCACGTCTGGTGGTGTGTTTTGGGGTGTCTGTGACCTTATGATTTTAGGCAGCCTCTCTGCTAATGGGTGACGTTGTGTTCCTGCCTTGCTAGTTGTTTGGCATAGGGTGTCCAGCACTGTAGCTTGCTGGTCATTGAGTGGAGCTGGGTCTTAGCGTTGAGATGGAGATATCTGGGAGAGCATTTGCTGTTTGATATTACATGGAGCTGGGAGGTCTCTGGTTGGCCAATTTCCTGAACTCAGCTCACCCACCTCAGAGGCACAGTCCTGACTCATGGCTGGAGTACCGAGACATTGTCAGCCACACGGCTCAGAAGAAAAAGGAGAAAAAAAGAAGGAAAGAAAGAAAAAAGTAATTTAAAAAAAGAAAGAAAGAGAGAGCAACCAAACCAAAAAATAAATCCACCAATGAGAGCAAGCACTAAAAACTATACCAAAAAAACCCAGACAGACAGAACCCTAGGACAAATGGTAAAAGCAAAGCTATACAGACAAAATCACACAAAGAAGCATACACATACACACTAACAAAAAGTGATAAAGGAAAAAATATATATATATATATATCCATATATTTTAAAAAAAGGAGGAAGAGAGCAACCAAATCAATAAACAAATCCACCAATGATAACAAGCACTAAAAACTAGACTAAGATAAACATAAAACCAGAAACAAATTAGATGCAGAAAGCAAACCCCACGTCTACAGTTGCTCCCAAAGTCCACCACCTCAATTTTGGGGTGACTCGTTGTCCATTCATGTATTCTACCAATGCAGGGTACATCAAGTTGATTGTGGAGATTTAATCCGCTGCTCCTGAGGCTGCTGAGAGAAATTTCCCTTTCTCTTCTTTGTTAGCACAGCTCCTGGGGCTCAGCTTTGGATTTGGCCCCCCTCTGCATGTAGGTCGCCTGAGGGCATCTGTTCTTCGCCCAGACAGGACGTGGTTAAAGGAGCAGCTGATTAGGTGGCTCTGGCTCACTGAGGCCGGGGGAGGGAGGGGTACGGAACGCAGAGCAAGCCTGTGGTTTCAGAGGCCGGCGTAATGTTGTAACAGCCTGAGGCGCGCCATGTGTTCTCCTGGGGAAGTTGTCCCTGGATCACAGGAATGGCAGTGGCGGGCTGCACAGTCTCCCAGGAAGGGAGGTGTGAATAGTGACCTGTGCTTGCACACAGGCTTCTTGGTGGCCGCAGCAGCAGCCTTAGCATTTCATGCCCGTCTCTGGTGTCATCTCTGATAGCCACGGCTCGCGCCCATCTCTGGAGCTCGTTTCGGCAGTGTTCTGAATCCCCTCTCCTTGCGCACCCCTAAACAATGGTCTCTTGCCTCTTAGGCAGGCCCAGACTTTTTCCAGGACTCCCTCCCGGCTAGCTGTGGCATACTAGCCCCCTTCAGGCTGTGTTCATGCAGCCAACCCCAGTCCTCTCCCTGGGGTCTGACCTCCGAAGCCTGAGCCTGAGCTCCCAGCCCCCGCCCGCCCCAGCGGGTGAGCAGACAAGCCTCTCAGGCTGGTGACTGCTGGTCGGCACCAATCCTCTGTGCGGGAATCTCTCCGCTTTGCCCTCTGCACCCCTGTTGCTGGTCTCTCCTCCATGGCTCCGAAGCTTCTCTCCCGCCACCCCACCTCCCTGTCTCCACCAGTGAAGGGGCTTCCTAGTGTGTGGAAACTTTTCCTCCTTCACAGCTCCCTCCCAGAGGTGCAGGTCCCTTCCCTATTCTTCTGTCTCTGTTTTTTCTTTATTCTTTTGCCCTACTCAGGTACGTGGGGAGTTTCTTGCCTTTTGGGAAGTCTAAGGTCTTCTGCCAGTGTTCAGTAGGTGTTCTGTAGGAGTTGTTCCACATGTAGATGTATTTCTGATGTATTTGTGGGGAGGAAGGTGATCTCCACGTCTTACTCCTCCGCCATCTTGAAGGTCTCCCAGTGGTTTAATTTGTAATAAGATTTACATCCAACTGTCGCACAAGAAACAAAAAAAAAATACTGAACGACCATGTTTTTGTTCACTTTTACCAAGCATCGGCTTTTATGATTGTGAATCAAAAAAGCAAACTCTTTTCTTTAATAGGGGCTTCACTGCTGTTAAACGGGACCAAAGGCTGTCAGTGTGTATTGCTTTCAACATTGTTATATATCAACAAGTAGTGAATTTGTGACTATTTGTAGGACACTATGTTAAAAGTTCTGAAAGAAGTAAAAAATGAGTGGGACATGGCAACTGCCCTCAAGTAATGTACAACCTAATCGGGACATCCACACTGACATGAATAACTGCCTTACAAGGCAGAGTGGAGGAAGAGTCATGAGTGCATTTCGTTAGAACGGTTTTTGACTGCAAATAACAGAAAGCTAAATTAAACCAGCTTAACGAGAAGGAAATTTGGTGTAATGCAAAAGACAAAATACAGAGTTTGGGCAGGCTGCAGAGGTTCAACTGTGTCGTCCGGGATGCACTTCCTCCCATCTCTCTCAAGGTGCCAGTCACAGCATTGGTTCATCCTAAGGCTGGTGGCCTTGCTAGAAAATGACTGCCAGCAGCAGTCAGAGCAACACGCTTCTTTTTTCACATCCAGCAGGAGAGAAAGGCTGGGTTCTTTCTCCAAAATCCCTTTCCTAGTATTGTATTGGCTCATGTTCGAACTCAGGCCTGATAAGAGGAATAGGGTTACCTTGAATGACTTAGGCTAATCCTTAGGGTAGAAGAGAGGGTAGGGAGCCAGAGGCCATAGGCACCCAGGTGCAGCAAAGGAATTAGACCCAAAGAAGATCCTGTCATTCCCAAAACTTCTGTAGGTTCCTTGGGGTTTGGTGGGTTATCTTGAAGTTCAGAACTGCCAGCAGTATAGGCAATAGGCAACACTTGGTATGGGAAAAATATTTTTAAAGCCTCTGAGAAATGATTCATTATGCCTCTGTGACATTTCTAAATTTGGGTAAGAGGAATACCTCAGTATTCTCTCTTTCTCCCAAAGTCAGATAATCATTCTAAAGTGGTTGCCAAGCATTTTTTAAACTGATATTTCTAGCTCCTTCCAAAACAGTCTGTCACTAAACTCACCCACTCTACATAGGAGGGGGAGAAGAAGGACAAGTTGCAGTGATATTACTTTTTATAGAGACATTAATTCTTCAGTTTTGTCAGCTTTTGAAGGGTAATAAAATGCTTTCAATCTTATGCCTCTTAGCCGTGGGCACCCTGCCCCATTCTGAGTCCATACCTGGTCCTTTGCACTTAATTGTAAGGTTGTTTTTTTGATTTTTAAATTTTTAATGTTTACAATATGCCATGTGCTGCTATAAGCTCATTACAGGTGTTATAAGCTCATTAAAGGCAAGAACTCATTTAATTTTCATAACAACCCCTGAAATAGGAATTATATTATTCTAACATTACAGGTGAGAAAACTGAGCCTCAGAGAGATTGAGTAACTAACCCAAGGTCACACAGCAGTCAGTGACAGAGCTGGGATTTGAATCTAGACACTCACGTTCCAGAGTCTATATTCTTACTTATAACATCACAGAATTACACATAAACTGTCAACTTTCTTCACCAAACAAGAAGTAAAACTTCAGTGATTGATTCAGACATACCTTAGGCACTGTCAAAATTTCTCCATTTTTAACTCTTTATAAATCAAGGGATCCCTCATTCACATTTAGTCGTTCATTTATCTGTTCATTAAACACGTATTCATTGATCCCTCACATGTGCTAGTCACTGTGGTGGGTGCCCAAAGCTTACAGTCTAGTGGGAGATACAGAAAAAATCCAACACAGTGTAGTAAGAGCTATAACAGAGGAGGTGACAAGTGCCACTGGAGCACAGAAGTCGAACGTGAGGATCAGGAAAGGCACATAGATAAGTGACAGCTTAGGTACATTTTGAAGAATGAGTTAGGTAGGTAGAAAGAAGAAGATAGTACCAAAAGGAAATAACCATGGCCAGTGAGTGAGGGATATAGCAGGGTACAAGAGACCAAAGAAGGGCCATACTAAAGAGTTTAAACTTTATCCTAAGAGTAGTGGGTATAACCTGAAGGGTAATCAGAAAACTTAGATAACAACATTCAAATAAGTCATTAATGAGGAAGAAAGTGTTGTTTCTGAGAAAACTTAGAGGAGAAAGGGAATTAACATTTGTTGAACACCTAATGTATGAAGGAGCCTGATGCTTTGGACATTGATTTGTCATTCAGTAAGAACTTTTCAAGGTTTGATCTCCCCCATTATAGAGTCCCGAAAAGTTAGGTAACCTGTGGAAAGACCTAGAATTTGAAATCTATCTGATTTCAAAACCAATACCTTTTTTTCTCACTATCCATTATGAAGCCCCCCAGAGATTCTACAAGCCAAAGACCCAAAAAGAGAAAGGGTTCCTTCCCACGAACCCATATTCATCCTGTGATAGGATATCCTCTTTAAAGAAAAATAATAGTTGTACATAAAAGAACTAAATATCACTCTGAGAAATTTCAGATCTTTTAATTACAAGCATCAGAGAATAAAGACCTGAAAATATAAGCAAAAGAAGAAACAACAACAAAAACACCTGATATGCAGCCAGGATAGAAACTTGATCACCACTGAAAGTATCTTCTCTGCTTCCCCTGAAAAAGGAAGAATAATCCCCACCCCCATGTCCCCAGGGAGAGCACAAAGGTCCCTGGAGCTTCCTTGAGTTGCTCAGGGCATCACTGTATATATTTGCAAAGTATGCCAACCCTAAAAGGATGTGAGGTCCATTTCTCTTTCTGACAGGGTGACCCTGCACGCCTCGGCTTCTCGCTGGAGAGCAAGCTTCAGGAGAAGAATGCTCATTATTCACTAGGGCGAAGTCTTTGTTGTGTTCCCATGAATAACTTATAGCTGTGTGGGCTCAGGAGCAGAGGCCCTCACAGAGCAGACGTGACCGCATCATACACTGAATCCTGATCCCCCTCCCAGGAGAAAATGGAATACTTGCTCAGTTCATGTTTCGCCAAGACAGGCTCTTCAACTATTTATAAGTTGAATAGAAATTTCCACTACTTCAGCTGACACAACTGGCTCTACCTAGCAACTGATAAGAGAGATCCAATTGGAGCCTTTAGAAAGCCAGCTTTGGCAAAAGGCAGTAGTGGCAGGGAAGGGGACAAAGTCGTCACCAAGGGAATTTCTCCTCCAGCGGGCACTGCTCTTCTCCTCCTCGTTCTTTCTCCTGCGCCACCACAACTAAGACCCCATGTCTACAGCTTGTTGATGGATATTGCCACTAACTTTTTGCAAACATGCCTATAGGTAGGTGCCTGTGCCTTATCAATGCTTATTAAGGACTCATTGAAATTGACACTGATCAATATCTCAGTGCCCTTCTTTTTCTGGAATGAGGGCTGTCACTTCTAATTCAGTCCTATCCAATTCAAAACAGATTCACTGAGGACCTTCAGTGTACTGGTTCTGGGAATTTAAAGATCAATAAAATTCAGTCCTTGCCCTCCAAAGGCTTAAAACCTAGTAAGGGAACAGGCAAACAGAAAATATTATCCGAGATAACTGCTCTGCCACAGAAAAAAACACAAGGAGCCGAGGAGGTCACTTAACCCAAGCTGGAGGATTACTTTATTAATAACACGTGCAAACCCAGTGCGGTGTACATTCCTCACTTTATTTAATCCTCATAACAACCCTCCCCATGAGGCTAGTCCTACTACTAAACTAATTTTTCAGGTCGGGAAACCCAGGCTCAGAGAGGTTAAGTGGCTTGCTCAATCTGACAAAGCAAGTGGCAGATATAAAATTCAAACAGCCCAGTTTAACCACAAAGACCATGCACTTACTTATAAAATTGTATTGCCTCTTAGCAGCAATTTGCAGAGTTTAATGTTCATGATTATATTCATTTATTATTCAAGAAACATTTGCTAAATTTCTACTATGTTCAAGGCACTAAAAGAAACAAAACAGTACTATGGGGTGGTTCTGGACCTCTGGTACTTGCCTTTGAAGATCATTATAGGCAAAGAGTTTTGAATGAGATCATTCAGCCAATCTGAATACTCTGGAAATATTTGCAGAATACTGTTTTGTACCAGGCACCATGCTTGATTCTGAGCATATGGAGTGATCTTTAAAAAAAGAAAGTGTCTCTGTCCTCTTGGAATTTATATTCTGGAAAATATGCAAGTAAACACATATTGTATTGAAGGTGGTAAGGGCTATGAAGAAAAATCAAATTGAGCAAGGGCCCGAGGGCAAGGTGAGCGACTGAGGGGAAAACTTGACATTTTGAATTAACCGATTAGTAAAGCCTCTCTGAGAATTGGAGAAGAAACCTGGATAAAGAGAAGAAATTAGTTATGTGATCATCTGTGTGAAGAGTATGTATGGCTAGGCAGAAGCAACAGTGAGTGCAAAGACTCCAAGGCAGGAACATATTTCGAGGGTACCAGGAATGGCAATGGGCCAGATCACAATGAGCGAGACTGAGAGCATTAGCAGATGGGTGGGAAGTCAAAGGACAGATTATCCAGGACTTTGGCAGCAGTGTACAAAGTTCCCATTTTCATAGCCAGGGAAAGGAAAACCACTGGAGAACTTTGAGTGGGGGTGGAGGTGTCATACTCTGATTAACTTTTTAACCTCATTCTGGCCTCTCTGTGGAGAACTGATAATGGAGACAAATGAGTAGAAACAGGAAGTCCAATGAGAAGATCATACAAGCCTAAATTTGAGATGATGGTAGGTTAAACTAAGGTGGAAACAGTAGAGGTTGTCATATTGGAGATATATTTTTCATAGTAGTGCTGACAGACTAGGTTAGATGTGGACTGTGAGGAAAAGGGAAGAGTGAATGCACTTAAATCCCTGGAACAGTGCCTGGGACAGAGTTTGTACTCAGCACACAGAAAATCTGCTCCTTGCTTAGGGGAAACAAGTCACGCACATAACTAATCACACACAGAGTCCCTAAGAGGAGCCCCAACATTAGTCTAACCTCATGGCCACAACCCAACCATGAGCAAAAAGACGATATTCCACCTCAGTTGCTTTGATCAAACTAGTAAGCAGCCTCCATCTGGGTTCAAATAAACCAAGTTGAAGAATTACTAAAGGAATTCTGGTTTTACCAAGTATGAGGGAACTCCTATTCTTGGTGAAATTGTCTGTTACTACTGTAAGTAGAACACAGTTCTATTTATTATAAAACTCAAATATTTCTTTGCAAGAGAAGTCTTCCATGGACCTCCCCCAAGCTAGGTCAGCTCACCTTGTTACAGCCTCTCAACACTCCTGTATCTTTCTAGCACAGCTCTTGTCGGTTTGAAATTTGGTATGTATATATTCGATTCATATATGTCCCCCCAACTGCCATCCCACCCTTCTTAACTTTGAAACATTTGCTGGGAAAGAATATAGTAAGCATTCAAAAATATACGTTGGAAAAATGAATTAGCACTCCCATGTTTATTGCAGCAGTATTCACAATAGTCAAGAAGTAGAAACAAAAAACTAAATATCTAGAAACAGATGAATGGATGAAGAAAATGTAGTATATACATGCAATGGAATACTATTCAGCCTTTTTTTAAAAAAAGGAAAGTCTGTAATATGCAGCAACATGGATGAAACTTGAGGACATTATGCTAAGTGAAACAAACTAGTCAGAAAGACAAATACTACTTGATTCCACTCATATGAGTCATCTAAAATAGTCAAATTCATAGATCTAAGAGTGGAATGGTGGTTGCCAGGGGATTGGAGAAAAGGAAATGGAGAGTTACTAATCAACAGGCATAAAGTTTCAGTTAGCAAGATTAGAATAAACTCTAGAGATCTGCTGTACAACATTGTACCTATATTCAATAATAATGTATTTTACACTTAAAATTTTGTTAAAAGTATAGGTCTCATATTAAGTGTTTTTACCACAATAAAATAAAAAATTTAAAAAACAACAATAAAAATGTGCTTAAAAATACATCTCATTCTTGAAACAGAGAGCAAATGACCTATGAAGAAAAATGGAATGATATTTAATAAGTGATGAGCACTTAATTCGATTTTTAAAATTCTATTTATAATCACTAATTACCCTACTAGTAATACACAGAATTTGTCTCAATAGTACCAGAACTGCCACAGAGAAATGCTTCTTACAAGCCATCTAGGACTTTAGGCTGTGGTAAAAGTTTATGGTTTTGTATCAGGGCTTGTGAGATGCATTTGAGATTGACTGGGTATTGACTCAAAATAACTGGTCTCTATAGCTGGATACAAATGAAATGTGTCTCACCTGGATTACAGCTGTAGCCTCCCAACTGTTCTCCTTTCTTCCACCTTGCCCTGTTAAAATTTTCAACACAGCAGCTGGACAGATCTTTTAGAATATAAGTCACTCTTTTGCATCTCTCCCCATCTCTCTCAGAATAAATGCCAATATCCTTATAATAGTTTCTAACACCTTTGTCAGTCAGGGACCTGTAAGGAAAATAGGTAGCAAAATTAAACTGGTGATTGAAGGGAGTTTAATAAAGGGACTACTTACAAAGGTGAGGGTGAGGTTTAAAAAGATCAGTTATAGATGGTGCACTACCCTGAGGCTAGGAGCAGTGGAGAGCTATAACCATTTGTAGTCCTAATGGGGCAAGAGGAGAAAGCAGTTACCAATTACATGAGCCCAGGAGAGTAGCTTCATGGAGAGGGCTGCCTGACAGGAGCTGTGGCCTTTGGTAAAAGGGTAAAGTCACTAAGCAGCAACCCAGCAGGGAAGAAGCCAGGGGAGTAATTTCCTGACCTCAGTATTCTCCAGCCTTCACATCTTCTATTTGTAACTCACATTGGCTAAACCCCACTGGGAGGTGATAGGCCAAGGAGTTTGTTGATATAGTCCATACATGTCTGCCTTTCAGGGCACAGAACAGTGTGTAAAAGAGAAAAGAATGGATCTGGAGAAACAAGTGGCAAATGTTCAGCTAATGCTCTATGTGATCTGCCCCTTGCCTCTTCTTTGTCCCTCCTGCTGCAGTCATTCTAGCTGCCTTGATATATCTCGACACTCCAGGCACTGTGCAACTTTATAGAGTTTTTGTATTTGCTCTTCCCTCTCTTGGAACACTTTTTCTCTATTATCTACACAGCTCATCCCCTCACTTACTTCAGGCTCAAATGCCACCTTCTCCATATGCAATAAACCTAAAAGCCTATTTACAATTACAGACCACCTCCCCCAGCATCCTAATCCCCTTAACTCTCTTCTGCTTTTTTCTTTCTCCCATTGCATTTAACCCATACTATATCATATATGATACAGAGTTGCACACTTCATTATTTAATTATTTCTATTGTTAATTGTCAGCCTCCCCTACTTCCTTACTAGAATATAAGCTCCAAGGAAATGATCTTTGTTGTATATGGTTGTTTTGTTTTTGTTTTTGGTATATTCTAGTGCCTAGAAATAGCACAAAACAAAACACATAAACAAATAGAGGGAAATAATCATCTTAAGTGCCGTATTCAAATCCTCTCATAAATAGCATGTTGAATTTTGTTTATAAAGACAGGTAGAAGTAAATAGCTATATTAAGACCAAACAGTCCTGCTCCCTTTTCCACCCTCAAGGGATAGATTAAGGTTAAGTCTTGACGTTGATTGAAAGTAAGTCTGACCAAATGTTGAATGAATTTCTGTCCCTCTATAGGTAGCTTCACAGAACTGTACCTGAGTAGAAGCTCATTCATTCACATTTCATTAAACTAATTCAGTAAATGATGGTGAGCCAAAGACTATGTTCTCTTGAGTCTGATCTCTTTCAGCAAAGGTGGATGGAACCATATGAAACTCTGGTTATACCCTCTGAAAATACTAAGAATCATCAGAAAAGAATACAGTGAAGTCACTGTCCAGGAGGTGCTTAATTGTGCTGAAGGACAAATAAAATCACACATACAGTATGTAATTGTATTCTTGGTAGTAGTAACTACCAAGACTGTAATTCTTGTAGTCTTGGTAACCTCTCAAAGAAACCCATAGACTTGTAGAGTTGGAAAAGCTTTAAAGAGCATAGAGATAAGTGCAATACTATCGCTTTGCAGACAAGAAGACTAAGGTTCTCAGAAGTCCAGTGTCTTGGTCATAATCAGAGGGCATAGCCAGCAAGTGGCTGGAGTGAGGTGTAGGACCAAGGCCCCCACCTCTCTGGGCCAGGCTCTTCCAACTGCATGATTAAAAAACTTTAAAAATCAAGAGACCAAAGGCCCTTGCAACGATTCTATTTGAGCATGTCTTCAGTCTATACTAAACTAGCATGGAAAGATTTAGAACCAAAACAAAATGTTTATCCCCGTAAGTGTGTGAAGATAGGAACATTGCACCACATATATATGATTGAACAAGGACTAATTTTAAAATTCCTTTATAAGGACACTTGTGTGTCTAATAAACATATGAGGGTAATAAAACTAAGTATAGCAGACCTACAGTGAGGGAAAGTACTTTTTATTCAGGCTTCTCACAAATTGAAAACAGGATAGGAGTGGGTAATGATCTCATCTTCCCCATCAGTTCTTCCCCCACAAAGCAGGGAACTCTAGAGCTGTGCAGATGTACAAATCCTCTAGAGTTCTTAAAATGAAGGCATATTTTTATAGTGCCATCAGTAGCCGTAAAAGCTTTGCCAGTGGTATTTATGTGCATCGTGGTAACATTTTTTAAATGTTAGTTGAGGCTCTAATAAGAAATTAGAAATAAGTAGTGTTTAAAAGCAGAGAATTGGTCTTCTTGAAATATCTAATTTATTTGCAAGCCAAAGGAAAAAGCGTCTCTTTAGAGACAATATCACAATATTCCACTTAAAGTCACCCAAAATGACAAAGGGAAAATCTAACTAGGGAGTCATGACCTCATAATAGGAAGGAACTTCCTTTCAACTCCCCATTAAAGGAATACTTTTAAAGTAGGTTAGGTATATCCTTGAAACAAAAAAGTCTCTTCAGATGTCTAGTTTTTGTACCCTTCAGGCTGTTGTGCCAGTCAGCTCACTTTATCCAATTCACAGGGATCATGGCTTCGGAGAGGTGATGTGGTTAGATAAAGGGCCGCTTCTGTAGATCTTTGCCTTCCTACATTTCCACCTCAGGCAGTTCTTTTACAAGCTCACTCCTTGGATAAAAATCTACAGAAGCAACTCAGAAAATATAAAATGCCTTGAAATTAGATGTTTTCTTCTTCTCTTTTCTTCTAACATCATAAACCGGACAATGATTTTATATGTATGCGAACATCAAGAACTATGACATGGCTCATCAAGGTCAGACAATGTAATCGGAGTTGCTAGGTAGGCAAGAAAGTCATAAGAGGAACAAGTGGTACTGACATGCACGCAGAAAATCCAGGAAAGTCAAAATTTCACTTGATTTGTTGTCAACAGAAAGAGAAAGCATAAAATTAAGTATTGACCTATAAACCCCTAGAAATTTTTTCTGCTTTTAGAGAATTAGCCCAGTAGAGTCCTTCCAACACAGGGGGGAAAATACATAGATCGAAATATTTAACCTTGCCTTGAACAACTATGAAATAAAAGTGTTTATTTGAAGATTCATTTTCCTGTCACTTCGACTTGTGTTACAATGCCTAGGGCTTTAAAGTATTGGCCCACGGGAGGCCTTGAATTTGGATGCCTTAAGCCTCTATGGAAAACTTGAACCATTCTTTGAAAAAGGATTTTATTAGATATATACAATATTTTGATAAATATTTATGGAAATAAACATTACAGAATGTAAATAGCAGTACTCCTGAGCTAAAGTAAAAAGAAATGTTGTTAATCAATGGGAAAAGTAAATGCAATTTACTAGCTAAGCTATGACAATTAAAATATAAGTTCCATGCAGACAGAGATAATGTCAGTATTGTTCATTATTGTATTTCTAATGCCTAGCACAATGTTTGGCCCATTGTAGAGGCTCAATAAAAAATGTTTATAAAATAATTCAATAGAATAATAGATGAAGAAACAGTCTTCCAAGTCCAAATAAAATATCCCCAGAAAACAGAAGACCAATTTGTCAGAAGGCACTTCTAGCGAGGTGAAACTCTCCTTTAAGAACAAATATTTCCCTTTGCTCTTAATATGCTTTCACCAAGGAACCATGTAGACTGTAATTAGTTCTCCTGAATTACCATGCTCAAAGGGATAGTAATTTATAACTGATTACAAGCTAATAAATTGGCTTTCTGACATAGATTAGTTCCACATCCCATGAGTCGTAGGTTGTGTGAACAGGTCTTCCTAAGGTTTCTTCAGAAAGCTGAGCATGTAGGTTTTTACACTCAAGGAAATTTCACAGTTTCAGGCAGCAACCTGTAAGCCCTAAGGTAAATAGCCAGCCCACTGTACAATATTATAAAAAAATGTAATTTGTACCTTGTGGACACAACTTTCATCAGAAAAAGAATGTCTGTCATAATTCAGTGTCCTGATACATTTAGGGAACTTTAGTCAACTCTTATTTTCCTAAATTTCCACCATACAAGGACTCAGTGAATATGTATTTGATCATCAGTAAGACCTGTTAAAACATGGAGTTTACTACAGTCTTCATCACTACAATCTTCCCTTGAAGTTGACATTGTCCTAGGGGAAAAAAAAATAGAATGTTTTTTTTTTCATTAAAAATTCCTGTTGAAATCTACCCTAATTGTATACATGCATGCATGCATGCAAACATTTATTCTTTCATTCAGCCACTATATTTGATGGCCTATGGACACTTAGTTAGCTTCTGTTATATTATTAAGCATACTGAGGTGAGGAGAATGTTGGTTAATGACAGTTTATTTGATAAATTCTAGCTAACTATATTAGTTTGCTAGGGCTATCATAACAAAATACCACAGACACGGTGGCTTAAACAAACAGAACATTTTTGTCTCATAGCTCTGGAAGCTGGAAGTCCAAGATCAAGGTGCTAGCAGGGTTGGTTTCCTCTGAGGCCTCTCTTTTTGGCCTGCAAATGGCCACGCTCTTGCTGCCTCTTCAGTGGTCATCCCTGTGTACATGTGTATCCCTTGTGTCTCTTTTATGTGTCCAAATTTCCTCTTCTTATAAGTTTACCAATCAAATTGGATTAGGGCCCACCTTAATAGCCTCATTTTAATGTAATCACCCCTTTTAAAGCCCTGTCTCCAAATACAGTCACATTCTGAGGTACTGGGTGTTAGGGCTTCAACATATGAATTGTGGAGCCAGGAGGGACACAATTCAGCTCATAACACTAACATGATGCTGTATTAACACAGGATGATATAAAGTATTTATTGAAGATGTAAGCTTGGAGAAGCAGTGATAGAGGTACAAAGCAGAGTCATATCTGCATGATTTAGGTAGGAGAGAGAATAGAAATCAATGAAGGCAGACATGGTAGGATAAAAGATGAGTGTTGGAAGAAAGTGACCAATAAGGGCAAAGTTAGCTCTGCCTTAAATACCGCAGTGTTCCCTGAAGGAACACTGGATCACCAAATGTGGATAGGTTTCCACCTTTGTTATATATAAACTAGACCATTTCCCAAGTACAAATGGAATTACCACAGAACTAATGAAGTTCAACTTCAGTGCCCCTCAAGGCTCTTTCCAGGGCCATGAATCTAATTTTACATTCACAACTTTGTATTATTTTCTTTAAGAGGATCTTGGACTCCAAATAATCTGGATCTGTTCCTGATTGCAAATACTTTCAGCATTTTCAGAGGGAGACATTTGGGGTGTTTCCTGGGTTAAACGCTTAGAAATGGGTATTTACTTAGAACAAATAATAACTCGTATTATATAGAATATGACTCTTGAGTAATAGGATCTCATTGCAATAGCAGTTACTACAATCTGCATTCTTGGGAATTTGAACCTTCAACTGACTTTTAGATCACAGATACTCAGAAATGTCCTGGTCATGTACTAGTCTGTCTCTCTGTATCTCTGTCTCTGGCTGTCTCTGTCTCACTCTCATTCTTTCACACACACACACACACACACACACCATACACACATTTGTTTTTGTGTCAGCAACCCAATTTGGGCAACTATACTGCATAATTAATTTTAAAAGTAAATTGTGTATGTCTAATAACTGCAGTTGAAAATATATGTTTGAAGTCTTTCCATTTTCCTTTCACGGGGAGCCATCCTTCTCTCATTTCTTCTCATACAATTGGATTAACAATTCCCTGTAAGTTCCCCAGGTGGGCACATATCAAAGCCTAGCCCGTGTGACATTTCCTTATTTTGACATTAGCGATAAAACAATTTCTTTACTTTCTCTGAAAAAAAAAGTGTAAACATCTTAAATGATGCAAAATGCTACTGCCCAGTGGACCTCTCCAGAGCCGTTACATGTGGTGAGAACTGTTTTCGTACTGTTCCCTTTAGAAGATTTTCTACATTTCATTTTGAGTTTTGCATGTAGCTCTTCCTGACAACAACCTTGGAATTGAAGACAGAAAGGTAGTTCTTGGTTGGAAAGCAAAAGAAGAAAGTGAGATGAGATCCATGAAGCAAGACAGTTCAATTTGCCTAACAAAGCGAAATTCCCGAATTGAGTTACTCTTAAAGCACTGTGATCTGCCATGCTTCTTAAAACTCCTGGGTTATATCTAGCCCCACTCACACTATGGTAATCATCAGCTGCCACCACACAGAAGAGCTGCATTCTCTGCTACTCTTTTTTTTTTTTTCAAAATGTCAGCTTGTAATCTGAAGGAAAATTACAAACCCTACTTTTTTAGGAATGTTTAAAATAAATCCTCAAAGCACCAAGCCTGTTACAATTACTGTCCTGCTTTAAGGGAGAAATATCCCAGGTGGTATTTTATCTCTGTAGCATCTATTTCTAAAGTTTAGCCACAATGAAAGGAGCAATGGTGCCTTATATAATAGACCAATGCCATTTTTTCAAAGAAGCCAAAACTTCTTTAAGAAGCTTTGAAGCTTTATTCTGGATAAACATAAACGACCTTAAGGATCATCACACTCATGCTACTTTAATGAAATATCACAGCATAAAAAGTTGCAGTATCAAACATCATTTGTATAATGCTGATAATAATGTGTAGAGGTTCACTTTTTCTTATTTAATAGGAATGTAAAACCCATACCAAGTGGAATGTTTTATGCTAATGGCAGCATTTCCAATTAAATTGTCAATATAAATCGCTTTGACATGCCATTATTCCTTATTTTAATAACAAATTTTATGCCATACACCTTAGAGCCCTTATATCATTCAACTTGTAAAAGAAAAATTAAATATCAGTCAAAACATAATAGACAGAACTCTACTGAGAAAAGTTTTTAACATAACAATATCCACATGAGTTCAAGGCACCCAAAGTTTACAAGGAGAGTCTGCCCAGAAAACTGAAAAGCCTTTAAATGATAGAAGCAAGTCACTGAGAAATCCATAAATTCACTTTTCTTCATATATTTTAAGACCTAGATGAGTAGACTGAGGACTTGGACGCAGAAGGTCTGGTTGTGGTCCTGGCTCAGCCATGAAGAGTGTGGATGATGCTAAGAAAATCTCTAGCCTCAGTTTCCAAAAATGAGGTTCCCTAAGGTCTCTTGTGACTCCAAATTTCTACAACAACAATTTCCATAAAAGATGAAGAAAAACTAGGTCACTTCATGAATTCAATGCAATTCAAGACACAAGTTCCAATAATAGTTTCCTCCTATCCCTTATAAAATATGCCTCATCCCTATGTTTCTCCCCTGTTTATACATCCAAAAAGGAGAAAGGGTTTGAAAGGAAGAGCTGGGTTCATATATTCTAACTGCACTTCTCTGCTAGCTGTGTGACCTTGGACAACTTCTACAATTCCAGTTTCTTCATTTTAAAAAGCAGGGTAATATTCTCTATCTTGTAGGGTAGGAATGATGATTATAGTTAGTATTTCTAATCCGTCATTCATCATTCCTTCAATCTAGTAGCATTCAATAACTTGTAGTTATTATATGTGTGTATATATGTATATATAATATATATATATATACACACATATATATGCACTCATATGTAATACACACTCTACCAGCCTTGTAGAATATTGCCTCCAGCTCTAACCAGAAATGGGACTCAGTAATTCTCATGTCATTAAATCAAAATTAGAAATGCATGTAGCTGTGGTTCCATTCATAGTGCTATGATCAGATTGACACTCTAGTAAACCAGTGTAACATTAAAATTGTTTATTATCCTGTTCATTACCACTACCAAGAGCCTAGCATGAACATTATCTGTCTGACCAAGGTGCACTACCTCTAGCAGGTAGAATGGAGGTCTAGTCTGCCATTCCATAGCCAGTTTCAATAATTTAGAAATGGAATTACATCATTTTTCTATAACAAATCAGAATAGTGCCAAGTTCGGTGCAGATTAGAATGCATCTGCTCCAGTTTCGTCTCATTAGTTTACCCAGATTGTTTGATCTAGCCAAATATAGACCATAGGATGGAAAATACCTGCATATTTCAAATATAGATCCTGGCTCAGGTCTATGAAAAGTCTAAGAAAATTTTCTTCACCTTTGCTACTCCCGCAGCCTAAATGATTTTATTACCTTGCTCTTTAATTTTGCCACCCAACTTCTCTTCAAAGCAGTCTGTGTTCACAGCTTTCAGTTCCTGAGTGTTCCTCAAAAAATCTGGCCGCCCCATACAGCTTTTCTGAATTGGTCCTTGGATGATCATCAGTGATCTCCTATGACCAAACCCAGCAGCCCTTTTCAGCTGCCATTTACTTCAAGCTTTCCCAGGAATTGGAAGCTCCTGTCGTCTAGAATCCCTGCCCTCCACAGCTGCATTAACCCTGCACAATCATGGTTCTTCTGTCTTCCTGGCCTCCCTTCTCTTTCTCAGAAATTTTTTCCTCTCAACCCCCCAAATTTAGAGGGTTCCTAAATTTTCCTTATTCTTCTGTGATCCTTCAAAATTAATTTTATGTATCCCAGCAGTTTTAACAATAAGTCCATGTGAGTGACTCCCAAATCTAAATCTCTAGCCCTACCCACTCTCTGAAATCCTCCATCCTTGAATCTCATCATGAGTCCAATTGTAATTCATTATCCCCCTCATGAGCCTGTTCCTAATACTATGTCCCCCAAGTTCTTTCAATATCACCCCCACCTTTGTGGTCACCCATGATCCAAATCTCTGCATCTACCTACTGTCATTCAAATTAGTTATTCTGTCAATTCTCCATACCTTTCTAATATGTTTCCACCTCTCTCTTCCCACTACAGATGCCCTATTTCATGACACGTGTAATATAAATTTGAAAAAGGACAAGAGTCCCCAATTCTAGTTGCTTTCCTCTTGAAGTTCTCTGACAAATAACCCTAAATTACACAGAAAACACATCTCTGATCATTTTCATTTCCTTGCTCAAACACCTTTTATAACACCATTTCTTTTAGATTAAGAACTAATCACTAGAATAGCTAGTATTTATTAAACATTTGCTTAATAGGTCCAAGGAAATATGTCAAACACTATACACCAATTATCTCATTAACTATTATCATAGATGTGATTTTACAGTTGTTTGTGTGATTGTATTGACAATATATCTCTCCAACAAGACCATAAACTCCATAAGGACAAGGACTTGAAAAACAGGCACTCAAGTACTATCTACTAATTGAATGAATGAATGAACGAAGCCCTCTTTGACCATCACAGCCAAGAAAGTACTGTTTTGTTCTCTGAAATCACGTACCAATTCCTCATGTCCCTTAGCAAATTATATATCATCATTACTATCCCTTTGTTAAATGTGATGAATGGCAACAAATCAATTCTAGCTAGATGACTTCTGTTCCTACTAGGGATCTGTGCTGGAATATCTCAGGTTCAGCACAAACAAACCTGGCAAAATTGGACACTAGGGATATGGTACTATGCAGTGGCACAGGAACAGTAACAATACAAATACTGTGCCTCCATATATAAACCCAGTATTTTGTGGAAATCTTTCTCCTGATGCCCTTCCTTAAGAAACTTAAGCAACTCTGAAGTAATAACCTTAACATTCAATCCAAGCATATGACCAGGTTACAACAGCCAACCCATTCATTGTCTGGGTTAATTTATCTGATCTTCCTGACTGGGCAAGCTTTCCCATCCTCTGTCCCCTCCCTGTTCATCTCTCTCAAATTCTAGTCACTCTTCCTTGACCAAAGCTGAATTAATAAGTGTGCTCCCTTCCCAGAACCTTGAAGGGAGCTTGTTCAACCAACATTTCTTTTTTAATTCAGCACTTACTCAATAGAGCAATATAGCTCCCAACGTGGATCAGACACAAATCTTGACTTCAAATGACTTAAAGATTAAAGATGATAAAGCTAATGCTTAGGTAACTGTAATTCCAAGGAGAAAGGTATAGGTGACATAAGACATGGACAGCTAAATGGTGATGGAAATTCAAGGTAGGAATATATTAATTTCAGGTGAGAGGATCCCAGAAGACTTTACAGAGGATTTGTATATGATATGGTTTCTGAAAGATGAGTAAGATTTTGGTGTTCAGGGATGAGAAAAAGGATGTATTCCAACAGGAAGACAAAGATGTGGATGTCTGAAAAACCTTGGAATGTATGTAAGGAACATTAGGTAGCAGAATTTAATTGTAATAACTAATTGTATTATTCATGCTACATTTCTTTTGAAATATGCAATTATAATGATGGTTCTATTCTCACTTTTTAAAAATAAATAAATAAATTTATTTATTTATTTATTTTTGGCTGCGTTAGGTCTTTGTTGCTGCGCGGACTTTCTCTAGTCGCAACGTTTCTCTAGAGTGGGGGCTACTGTTCGTTGTGGTGTGCAGGCTTCTCATTGTGGTGGCTTCTCTTGGTGCAGAGCATGGGCTGTAGATGCGCAAGCTTCAGTAGTTGTGGCACGTGGGCACAGTAGTTGTGGCTTGCGGGCTCTAGAGCGCAGGCTCAGTAGTTGTGGTGCACAGGCTTAGTTGCTCAGCAGCATGTGGGATCTTCCCGGACCAGGGCTCAAACCCGTGTCCCCTGCATTGGCAGGCGGATTCTTAACCACTGCGCCACCAGGGAAGTCCCCTCACTTTTAAAAAGAAGAAAATAATTATTTATCTAGAGTCCACTGGGTTGTGAGTTACTCCATTGGTGAAGAGATATTTTTACTTTGATAATACCACTTTCTAAATACTAGTCACTGATCATTGTTTTTGTGTTCAGCAAGTCCACCCTCTTTGTCACACACTAAGGCCTAGGGATGTGGAAATGTCAAATTGTATTGAGCAAGAAGAGGATGAATTTTGCATAAGTATTTAAATCTCAGACACAAATTCATAACTCTGGGCACTGTAGGCAACTGAGGTAATTGGAATCTCTCTAGGTCAATTTTTAGTCCAAATCTTGTTTTTAAAATAGTCTGAGAAAACTTGACTTTGGGGCTAAACATCTCTGAGTTGATATTTTGTTTTGTTTTCCCTATAGGGTGAGTTGTTATTTTAGTTGATTTTGGTTTAAGTTTTTCCCCCTTGGATATGTGCTATAAATCAGGCTTATGGCATTTTGCATTCCAGTGATGCCTTGTCTTAGCTGTACAACTGTTATCTCATCTAAATCCCACAGCTGTGTCACTTCCTAACGACCACCGTCCCTGCAAGACAGCTGTTGCTCTTAATTGGCAGGAATAAAACAGATGAGCAATAATAAACTAGCCTGAGTGATATGCTACACAAAGAATCCATTTTTTTCCAACTATTTGAAACTAGAAAAGGCGGGGCAGGAGCCCCCATCAGAAATACAGGGAGTCCTTTGGTCTCCCATCCAGTATTTTACAACTGAAATTGCATAGAGCCAAGCTGCCTCTTGGCCAGTCCAAATGAGAGTCCCACCCACAAAAACACTGCAAAGTAATTTGAAATCTCTAGCAAATTTTCCTGATGAGTTTCCAAAGAAGAATTCTGTCATAAATCACAGTGAAGCTTCTTAAAATCTACTTTTTCAACCTAATCTTCCACAGCACACGTCACTGCAGCTACCCCAGTATCTAATAACTTGCTACTCAGAGTGTGCATTGGCACACCAGCATCATTGGCATCACCTGGGAGCTTGTTTAAAAACACACACGCTTGTTTAAAAACCCACTTCAGACCTATTGAATCAGAATCTGTATATTAACGAGACCCTAGGTGGTTTATATGCACACAGTACTTCATAAAACATTGCTTTTGTCTATTGGTTCTCACACTTTAGTGTGTATATAAGAATTGCCTAAAGATGCTATTGTGGTGCAGATTCTTGGGCCTTACTTCAAGAGTCTGAATCAGTAAGTCAGATATTTGGGTACCACTATGGTTTGATAACCAAAAGCTCAGATGGTCTAAGGACCACACTTTGATCTTAGTATGTGAAAACTAAAGATCTCATTATCTCACCCTGCACTGTTTTTTCTCAGTCTCCTTCCTTCTGGATTATCTTTTCCTCTTCACTTTTTAACGTAAGGCAATCTAGCATGTCAGAACTTGTGTGTGTGTGTTTGTTACTCTCTTATAATTGTCCCCTAATTAATCTCTCTATAACTGTTTTTCTCTTCCTCCATGTTGCCAGCCTTGTGGTCTTCTAAGTGTATCATCCCCTCACTCAAATTTTCTCAGTCTTTACATAATGAAAAATACTACAAAGCTCAAGTCAGAATAAGATACACATAGCCTTAGAACTCTTTTAGGTGACTCTGTTGCTTAAGACTTATCAAAGGTATGGGAGCCAAAGAAAAAGTGGTGACTAATCTTTTAAAGAATAATAGAACAGTTTATTTGTTCTAGCCTCCCTTCCCCTGTGGCTACTGAATCAGCGTAAAAGTTAAATGTTCAATTCAAGGTTAAGCAAGTAGAAGAGATGTAAACAAAACAAAACAAAACAGGAATACAGAGAGTGGTGATGAAGACATGCCCCTGACAATGAGATAGACAGATAAATGCAAGGAGGGGCTGAGGTTTCAGAGAAAGAGCACTGGACCTGGAGTCATAGGATGTAAATTCAAATTCTTTGTCCAGTCTTCATAAGCACTGTGGCTTTGAGCATAAAATAAATAACCTCCAGAGATTTCAGGTTCTTCCCTATAAAATGTAAATAACACCTGTGCTACCTGCCTCACAAGGCATTTGCAAGGTCCAATGATCCTGGATCCAATCAAGTCTTAAATAAGGTACTGATTGCATAAACACTTGCTGAATGAATCAGGTTGATGCTATAGATATAAAGGAATGAATAGGGTATAGTCCTACTTTCAA
The DNA here is from genome assembly GCF_005190385.1 of Monodon monoceros. Taxonomy (NCBI): domain Eukaryota; kingdom Metazoa; phylum Chordata; class Mammalia; order Artiodactyla; family Monodontidae; genus Monodon; species Monodon monoceros. The sequence goes on along the minus strand of NW_021703783.1, from coordinate 70,825,001 downwards.
GGAGACCACTGTCTAATGATGATTGCAAATATACAGACAACAATTAAATGAATGAACATTTTGCTAAAATACAAGTAAGCTACTGAAGGAACCCTGAGGGATGAACACATTTTAAAAAGGGGGTCAGAGGTGCCCATCATGAATTTGCAAGTTCTTTCTGGTATTACATTACAGTTCGCTATACCATGCTAATATTCAGATTAATTCTGCTGGAATAATGATAAATATTGATGATAATAACAACATTTTGAATTAATCCAACAAAACTTTTGTATTATTAGTATCATTATTTTTGTATTATTATTATTGGGGGAAAAATGTGCTAGTAAGTGGGAAGTGTTACAGTTTGATGAGGAAAGGGTAAGACAAATTCAGAGTGGTTGAGAAGTATTTTCCCATTTCCCTGCACTCAGAGATGTCAACGTCAGTGAACGTTTAGCATTCGTTTAGGCTTCATTCCAAAGTAAAAAAATACTGTCTCCCATTAGATTGTAAACTCTCATTATAAGCAAAGGGATTGTCTGTTTTGTTCATTACTGTGTCACCAGTGACTAGAATGTTACCTGGTACATCAGTGGAGCTCAATAAGTATTTGTCTCATGAATGAATGAAAGAATAGGTTCTGTATGAAGCTAATGACTGGCCAGTTACACATGCGTACATGTTCTATTCTGTATGTGAACAGTATATTTGAAGACAATACATGGCATTCTGGGTTCCAAATATGGACTAACTTTTACAAATTATGAACATTTCCAAATTAGGATTTGTAATTAAAACAGTGAATCCTTATCTAGCTATAATTCAAAGGTAAAGAGAACTAGAATTTTAAGTCTCTCTTGCTAAAGGTATTTACTGAACGATGAGTATTTTAATTGCCTTCATATATATCTCTTCCCATTTTTTCCAGAGTTCTGGTTATATACAAAGTTAAATAACATTTCAAAGATGAATTTCTGTGACTTTTCATTCTTAACACATTTCTCTAAGTAATAGTTTTTCTTGACTTTTCATATATTGCATTATGTAACTTCCAGAGTCACTCTCATCTACAGAATGGAGGTGTTGGGCAAGATGATAATAGGGGCCTCTCTCTCCCAACTCCAATATTATATGTATCCTGTACTTCTTCTACTTTAAAAAAAAATCATATTTTTAAAAGGCTCTGGAGAGCAAACAGCTTAAGTAGACACTTGAGTAAGTGTGCAATTGTTTTCTATCTTTCATCTTAATTTTATGTAGCTTTCATTTTGTTTAAAAAAAAAGAAGAAGAAGAGAAAACTACAAAACAGATTTTCTTTAAAAGAAAAGGTTATTGTAACTACTTTGGATGGAAGGGAGATAGTTGTACATAATGGCAAAAATGAAATATAGGTGAATATAATGCCATACCTATAATTAGTATTATAAGTACTCCCCGTTATCTATTATTAAAGAGAACCTTCTCTTTGGACCTCAATTTAAAGGATACTTTATTTCATATGACTTCTCTCAATTTGACTACTCCCCAAAGTCCAAAGATACACATGTAAGAGAATAGTCATAAAATTAAGGCAGTTATTATTTCCTCTTTTCAGAAACAAGCTTAACCCAGAAATCCTGTCATAGAAAATTTTCAGAGAAAAGTCAAATAACCACAATTACACCCACCCACAATCACCCCCCACAAAAAAAATTTAAAACTCTAATGCAAAATAGTATTTCTAAAATCTTCCACAAAATCTCGGTATATAACAGGGAAATAATTTATGACAAGAGACTAGTTTCCAGTCCTCAGCAGAGCTCTTAGGTCTGAGGTGTCAAGCATAGAACATGGTAGATTGTCTGCAAAGATGGCTAGCAACAATTCCTTCCATTCCTTCCATTGATTTCCCCCTCTCTTTGAATCTGATGTGGGTTGCGACTTGTCTGAACAATAGAATGGGATAAAAGTGAGAGTTCTGGCGTTAAGAAGCCTGACAGCTTCCACTTTCCCCCTCCTGAATCCTGAGCCACCAAGTAAGAAGTCAATTGTCCCACAGAAAGAGGCCTCATGGAGAGAGGCCCTGGAGGATGTAAGGGAAAGAGGACCATCTAGACCTCAGCCTTTTCTTCTACTTCAGCTAAAGCCACCTGGGATCTTCCAGCCCCAGCAGAGCCATCCCAGCCAAATCACGTGAAACAGAAAGAGCTGCCCCAGAAAGCCCTGCTCAAGTAGCAGAATCATGAGCAAATAATTGAAATAACCAATAACTAAAACAAAGAAATAAAAAGCTAAAACAGTAGGTAAAAAAGTCGGTCAATATTACAGTTGTTCATTCAGTGAAGTGTAATAAACAACTATATCCCAATCCTTGGGATACTGGCTGGGAACAAAGGACTGAATAGAATGCCTGCCTTCAAAGTACGCACATCCAGTGGCAGTGACACTCACCTAAACAAACCACTGGCAGGGAGTGAGAAGAGCTGCATTAGAGGCACACTCCTGGTGCTATGGACATACTAAGCAGTTACCCTCCAGGGAAGAGCCAAAGAGGAGGTGATATTTCAGTGCTGTTTTGAAAGCTGAGTATGAGTTTCCCAAGCCAGGATGTGTGGCTGAGAAGGGAGGTACATTCCAGGGAATCAGTTTCATTTGTGCAGGAAGTTTAAGCTTCTTAAAGCCTGAACTACACGTATTGGGTTTGTGAGTATCACCTGCTAAGAGATTCATCATTTTCCAGACTTAGATAAACAAAAGTATATTCTTCTTTGTGGTAAAAACTTGTTTGTTGGTTGCCTAAACTCTCACTCTTTCTCCAACTTTGTGACCTATAAGTGGCTAAGAGAAAGAAATCCATGTGACAACTGGACAGACTGTTAAAAAACAAAAATGCGCATGCTCTCTTTCTCTCTCTCTTATATTGCTCTAAACAATTGTTAAATAAAGGAGATTGCTTGATTTATCTTTGTTCAAAAACAATTCCCAGTATTCTTAATTGGAGGTATAGAAGCATTTTGCTGTTTATTATGGAAGGGGAAAAATTTTTCTACTGACATTTGTGATTTTAAAGGTCAAACATACAAAACATCTTTTACTAAAGTAGGTAAGCTAGTTTATAGCTCATATTCAGTAGTAGGTAACCTGGAAGATGAAGAAAACTAGAACTGGGAAAAACTAGTTGGCCTCATAGGTTGCTAGAATGTTTACGGACATTTGTTTCCACTTTGTATTAATTCTTTGTGTATTCGCAACTGCAACGTCCAAGTTTTTGAAGACAGCTGCAATCCAGAAGCTACTGAAAAACTTAGGTGCCAAAACCCACCCTTTTGGAAATGAGTACTTTTTCTCCTCTTTTCACACCTTACCGTACCTATTTTCTTATTTCTCAGAGTTGAGACATGAGGATCATGTGGGTTCAAAGAATTCACAACCTAGTTGGGTACCTCTTGGAAAGAACCATTGGTCTTGAAGGGAGCATACTGTTTAAAGTCTGGTGCTAAGTGCTTTATAGGTATTACCTCACTTCATTTCAAAACCCCTCTGTGTTAGGTGTTAAAATCCCCATTTTACAGATGAAGAAACTAAGGCTCAGAAAGATGATTAATTATGTTTCCCAGGAATCATGTCTATCTGATTCCAAATTCTATGCTCTTACATTCTGTGCTTCAGTTTCTCTCTAAGGACTTGTGAGATTCATTTTACTTCTAGAATACTGGTTAAATCTTCACTCAAAAAAAAAGAGAAGCATTTTTAACAAAGTCATTGTTGGGCATAAAAGAATACGCAACATTTGACCTGTGCTTTAAGATGACTAGAGTATGTGATGAAAATGATCAAAAGCATATAATATAGAGGAGGCAGGGAATCAAATAGAAATAGCATGACTTTTAAATTCTATTTAAATCCCAGTTTTGGCTCTTGCTAGTCTGTGAACCATTTATTTAGGCTCTCTGAGCCACAGTTTCCTGGATTATAATAAAAATATTAACACTTGCTACATCTTTTAGGTTATTAGGTTACTAAATTATGTAATTTATGTAAAAGCACTTAGCACAATGCTGCTTCATTTTTGGTACTCAGAAATGTCAGCTTTTTTCCTTCGCTACAGAAACTGGCAAAAGAATGTAGTTGTCCAATATTGTCACATGCAAGTAAAGATCTCTGGTTTGAAAAGTGAGAAAGAAATGAAAGATCAGGAAATCTTTTCTATAGTCATAAAAATATTTTCTAGCAGTGGTTGAAGAAGGACACTTGTTTTCAGATATGCTGAGACCGTATTGAAACATCATGTTGAAAGCAGTAAGAGTGTGTTAATGGATAAGGGAGTTAGATGGGTGGGATTGGCTTAGGCGAGAAGACTGAGGGGAACAGGCAGGCCTGGTCAGTGCTCTGGACAGTGAAAAGGAAAATGTGCAACAAGTTAAAACAACACATCCCCCCCCTTGGCCAGAGTGAGACCAGCTCCCTCATCAGCACCACCCAGCAGGCCAGAGCAGCTACCTGCTTACCCAGGCTACAGCACTAATGTATATTCATTGCATGCCTGCTACTAGGTCAGGCACTGTGCTGGACAATGCAAAATCATGGTGAACCAAACCAGGCTGAATAGGCCTGGGATGATATGAGTTTCTGTTCATTGAGTGGGTGGAGGTGAGTCATGAAAAACTGGTTAACCTATGACATTGATCCCTGAAGTATGACATTCATGCAGTTTCTTACACAGAAGCCAGGAAGGAGAATATACTCCCTCTCTAAGAGATGACAGGTTTTGAGCATTTATTATGTGCAGGCATTATCCTCAGGGCTCTATGTCCATTCCCTCATTTAATACCCACAACAAGTCTATCAAGTAGGTACTGTTCACTCCCTATTTTATAGATGTTTAAACCATGGCTTAGAGACATTCAGTGACTTGCCAAAGCTGCAAGTCCTGGAACTGGGATCTGATCTCAGAATCCCTAATTCCAGAGTCTGAACTTCTGGTGAAAAACCCAAGACTGGTTTTAATACTCTGATGAGATTTGTCTGTTTTAATTGCATCTGTTTCCTCTGAAAGGATTCTTTATCTTTTTATTCAGAAATCAAGAATTAGCTACCAGCTCTTGCTTAAAGTGTTGGTCAGTGACAGAATGGTATAACAGAATCTGTGTTCTCTTTCACACCTTAATTTATAAAGGTCTTTTGGCAAGGTCAACATACTTTTTTCACATGCACACTCCTTTGCTACTCTGTATAAAGGCATTTGTAAATTATGCTAGTTATCTTTAGAAAACTTAAAATTGCTCTCTGGCATTTATATAATCAGCAAGAGATAATCAGATGATCTTTTTTTTTTTTTAAACAATGAGCCACTTCCTGTTCATTAACTTATTATGTTTATTTATGGCATAAAACCCATTTTCTCTGTTGAAGGTCACCTGTGGGTTAGTATGGAGGATTTCTTTCCTCCTATTTAAACCACTTTACCAGTTTTTGGCATTTGTATGACTGTTGATTAATTATGGCCCTGTCTCAATCATTCATGGAAGAAATAATAACCTATGCGTCCTTTTACCAGCCATTGCGTTATTCATAGCTTAAGAAAATGATACAAAAATTCTAAGTTCTTACATATTCTTTTAAATAGATAATCCATACCTATGCTGTGTACACCCGCTCATCTCAGAGAAAGGCACAGTGTTTAAAGTCACAAGCTACCTGACATCAGAGGCCCAGAAGAGTTAAAAGACTCAGAGTCACATATCCAACTTGTGGTTGTATTTGTTTGGGAACCAGAGCCTTCCTAAATACCATTCCAATGGCCTCACACTGCCTCTCCCTTTCTACACTAAACTTGTTGGCTTTTCCACAGGAGAAACAGCCATTTCCTTTATTAGCCTGTAGCGAAAGGCCATACGTTTCATTCCAGTTGCATCTAATATAATAAACTGAGGGAACTGTAGACACCTTCCCATCCCAATGTGAAAGAGCTTTTTGCCCATTTCAGAGAATTTTGCTGGGGTTTGATGCCCTACATCCATTTTCTTTCCATTTGACAATGGTATTCTGAGTTTTGTTCAAGTGTAAGATCCTCTCTCATTCAATCAATGTACTTCAAGAGGAAATTGATCCCTCCCTTGCTTCAGGGATAGGCCTAGAATGGCTTCAGCCAATCAAGAGGTCCTATTCCCATGTCCATACTGATTGATTAGACATGAGACTGTGACTCAGTGCAGATCAATAACATGTAAGGAGACGTTTGATGGAGGCCTCTAAAAAAAGATCCCTTGCTCATCCACTGACACACTTTTCTTGATGGATATAAATAAGGACACTTATGACCTCCAGAAACACTGACAGCCATCTGGCATTGTGAGAAGCCAGCTATGGTTGAACTGCTCGATCCAGCCTTATCTATTCAATATTTGTGCCTTTACAGTCCCAGAAGCCAGTAATTCTTTGTTACCTTAGCTGTTGAGTCATGTTCTCTGTCATTTACAATGAAAAGATACATCCATAACCTTGACCACAATTAAGCAATAACCATGCCACCATGCTGCATTATGAAATCGCACTATGGGGACTTCTCTGGTGGTGCAGTGGTTAAGAATCCGCCTGCCAATACAGGGGACACAGGTTCGAGCCCTGGTCCAGGAAGATTCCACATGCCATGGAGCAACTAAGCCAGTGCGCCACAACTATTGAGCCTGCACTCTACAGCCCGCAAGCCACAACTGCTGAGCCCGCATACCACACCTATTGAAGCCCACACACCTAGAGCCTATGCTCGGCAAGAAAGAGAAGCCACCGCAATGAGAAGCCCATGCACTTCATCGAAGAGTAAGCCCTGCTTGCCACAGCTAGAGAAAGCCCACAAGCAGCAACAAAGACCCAACACAGACAAAAATAAATAAATAAATTTACTTTTAAAAAAAAGAAAAAGAAAGAAATCTCACTATGTACTTTCCTCATCTGTTGAATTCTCCTTGCCTTTTATAGAGGATTCTTTGCCCAGCTCATCTGGCAGATGCCAACTATTGCCAATGTGAGATAATTGTGTACCTGTTGGAAGACCATACTCAGTATCAGGCCAGAAAATTGTGCTCTAGAAGGATAAAACAGAAAAACTCTAGAGATTTTTTTCCCACTGATGTTTAGACTATTTGAAACTAAAATAAGAAAGGCCATAAAATATCTGGCTCATATCATCTGTTGGACACTTCCTTTTGGATTTGTGCTTTCTGGAAGGTTTAAATTCATTAACATTAATAGTTAATTATAACTTTTGGCTTTTTTAACTTAAGAGAATTCAGGAATTAAGCAGCAACTAAATTAAATCATGCTAAGTATAAAAAATCGTACATTTTATGATTCATATAAATCATATATTCGGTATGTATCATGTATAATCCCATAATCATAAACTGTTGCTTGTCTTCCCTGGGTTCCAGAAACAAATAAAATGAACTATACTAAGAAGGTTATTAAGGAACTTGAGAATTTTCGGTATTCTAAAAACACCATCTTGCTTTCTGTTGTCCTCATATGGTTATAGGCTAATTATATTCATATTTCAGTTCTCTCTATGAGCAATAACCTGCCAGCATTCAGAGGAGATCTTATCAGCTACTAGGCAGAAACATGGGGAGGAGTTCTGCCTATACTGGCATCTATGTCTTTACTGATTCTACTTTCCCTCTCCTCTTGCACACCCTTTTTCTCTACTGTCAGAAACACTGCACACGAGTCTGCCAAGGAAACCATCCTAATCTGAAACTGTGGATCCCGTCTTGTTTTTTTATTTGCTTAACCCAGAGATGACTGTAAGAACCAGCCCTAGTGTCTCCTCCACGCTTGCCTCCCAGATCACTTTGAGGAAGCATTGCAACTTTTATCATTATATCCAACTCTGAACACTCACAGCCTTGGTCTTCAGCAATGATTTCTACATTACCAACTAATTTCTGTCCTTTTCCCTCATTATAAAAAACATCCTTTGTCCCCCAGTTGAATAAACTCCCATCTTTTTCATTTTTTTATCACCTTCATCACAGTCATTTATCACCTATAGCATTGGACACATCCATCTACATTACTCTAAGCCCTTTTATCATAACAATTCTAAGGATTATCAAATTTAAGTTAAATTTTGGTGTCCCTTTACACTGACCCTTTTGTGGAGTTCCAGGGCCTAGGAATGTTGGGAGAGCTGATAAGGATATTGTAGATTGAGTCTGACGAAAATAAACACATACAAGTTGCCATCCTCATATCATTCAACTGTGTTTTGATAGAAGTGGCCTTCATAACCACTATCAGTTGAACTTTGGGGATTTCTTTTTCCTTTAAAAAAAAAAGCATAGAAATCATCAACAATCATGTCTGCTCTTGCAACACTCTCAAGCAACACTCTCAAGTTCCTAGCTATTTGTAATTTAACAAATAGTTATAGAAATTTCCTACTAAAATGCAGAGACACACTACCTGGAGGTGGTGAGGGCAGTGCAAGGGGACGAGCCCTCAAGCAATAAATTTAATTTAAAAAATAGGTCAGATGACACGCAAACAAGAATTATTTAACCAAGAAAAACTTTTGAGCATCGACAGATGGCCGATACAATCGATATCAGCTGATACAGTCGACCTCCATATCCATGGCTTCCGCATCCATGGATTCAACCAACAACAAATCAAAAATATTCAGAAAAAGAGAATTCCAGAAAGTTCCCTAAAGCAAAACTTTAACATAGCATTTACATTGTATTGACAAGTATTTACATTATATCATGTATTATAAGTAATCTAGAGATGATTTAAAGTATACAGGAGAATGTGCGTAGCTTATATGCAAATACTATGCCTTTTTATATAAGGAGCTTGAGCTTCCGCAAATTTTGGTATCTGCGGGGAATCCTGGAACCAATTCCTTGTGGATACTGAGGGCCAACTGTGTTTCCATTCTCAAATGCCACATTATCACATTATGGAAATATAGGTGTGTCTGTGTGGCTGGATGCCTTCTGGGAAGATAATTCTCTTCCAGTGAGCATACTCCATGGGAAATCAAATTAAAATCACCCCATTCATATTTCATGGCTTAAGAAGTCTTACTGATGACCAGTCTCTCCCAGAATAATTCAAGCCCCCCTGCCATGTTTCCAAAGTACTCTACTTTTATTATCAAGTCACTCACTAGATCATTTGTTCAGGGTTTATCTCCTCAACAAGAGATGAGCCCCGTGAATGCAGCCATCACATTTGTCGTGTCCAATACTGCATTCAAAACACCTATCGTGGTGCCTGGCACATAGAAGATGCTTAATCAACATTGGAAAAAGCAGAGGTAGGGTCAGGGGGAGAAAAGAAGAGAGAGGGGGAAAGGTTGGTTCTTTGCCTCATATATTAGTTTTTTGTAGCTATACACCAAATCACCCCAAAAATAGCAACTTAAAACAACACACATTTATTATCTCACAGTTTCTGTGAGTTACACATCTGGATATGGCTAAGTCCTCCCGCTCAGGGTCTCTCACAAGACTAAAGTCAAAGTATCAGTCATATCACGGTTCAACTGGAGCTGGATCTACCTCCAAGCTTACTCAGTAGTTGTTGGCAGGATTGGTTCCTTGCAGGTTGTTAGACTAAGGGCCTCTATGACTAGTTGGCTATTTGCCAGAGGCTGCCCACCCTTACCTTCTTGCCACATGGGCCTCTCCATGGGGCAGCTCACAACATGGCAGCTGGCTTCATCAGAGTGAATGAGATAGCCAGAGAGCAGCAGTTAGACGGAAGTCACAGGTTTATAACCTAGTCTCAGAAGTGATATCCCATTACTGTTGCTATATTCTAGTTGTTAGAAGCCAGTCATTAAGCCCAGCCCATGCTAGAGAAGAGGGGGTTACATAAGGATATGCATGCCAGGACTTGGGAATAATTGAGGACCATCTGAGAAAGCTACTTAGCACACTTAAGCAAGGAATCCAAATAAGACGAGTTGGCCAAAAAATCTCCTGTTCGATAGGATTGGGCTAATTCAGACTATTGTATCCCTCTCCACAATAGGGAAAATTACTCAATATGGCAATAATAAATCTATTTGGCAAATGTATGTTAAAGCAATTATTATACACTCAAATGCCACCTGACTTAAAGGTATCCTTTGGAAGTGGTTATAACAAACCTGACTTGTATCTCAAGCAAACCTTTTCTACTACGTCTGAGAAATTGAAATGGTCAGACTTTGGTAACTGAAGGAAATCTGGACAGAAGACACACATTCCAGTAGGAAGCAAGTGTGTTTGTTACATCCTCCATATTTCTCCTGACCCACAAGACGTGCTGTGTGGTCTGTAAGAGAAAAACATGTACATGTAGGCAGAAGTCCTGAATAAACCAAGAAAACTATTTGTGGGTGGCTTAAAAATGGGTGGGTCTCTTTCAAGGGATTGGGTGTGCCACAATCTTGACCAGCAAGTACATGCTAATGGATCCATCTACAGCTCTGTAGTCTAATTCCTGCATTCCAAACAAGCAACCAGGATATTATTATACACCCTAGTCTTAAAATCGTTTTAGATCATTGCTCCTTTTCATTCTGTCTGGAACCCGTCAGGTATTTAGATGGGGCCAAAACAAGCAGTTACGTGCAAGTCCTTAAAAACTCTCTGACGGTTTAGCTCTTTAATTATTAAGTTTCTTCAGAGGCTTTAAGCCAGAGAAAAAAGAATTAGAGCCAGTTACTGTGTGTTGGTGTGGCCCTGAAAATCCTTTGGCTGCTGTAGAGGTGCTTGGAGTTATCCTGAAAGCTTTATCATAATCCAATCATCCTCCCAAATTTGGAGTTGCTTTTATTCAGGCACATTCAGAGGTCAGCCTATAATCCAATGTCACTGCAAAGAGAAAAGGCCTGATCTTTTTAAACCCCAAACTAAACCCCCAACCTAGTAATTCATGCAGAGCATAAGGACCATGAGATGCTATAAAACAAAATCCGACATCCCAAATAATCTCTCAGGATTTCCACTAACACATTTGCTGTTTACAAAGGCTAAACTGTATTCAAATAGTTTATGCCACACTATCCATGACACTGCATCATGGCATGTACAGAAGAGAAAGCGTTATTATTTTACTAAGAATCTTGGTTTCTGAAGGGTCCGTCTTATCAATGATCATTGCCGCTATGCAACAGCATCCTTTTATATGCTCTGCACTCAGAGGAGCAATATCGCTGATAAATCACAATGTGACCGCCAAGCTGTTAACTCAATGACTCTGGGTGAAGTTCCTATTGGGTGGAAGCATCTGTAAAAAGCTGCTTGACAACAACAGTACAAACCAGCCTCTCAGATGAAAAGGTCCCTTTTTCAAGTACTGATTTGAGGAGGGTAGACTCCATTCTATGGAAAACAGTCTTTCAGGAACCAGCTTATTCTTTACTCAAACCTAGATGCTGACAATCTATTTCCAAAGAAACATGCATTTATTGTCTCATTCTATTTTTTCCCTCATAGAGAAGACCTAAGGCATATTAAAAATAAGTAAGCAAAAAATAAAGGACTACTTGATTTATATTCAGCAATGCACATTCAAATTTTGAGCCCCCAAGGAATACTTTAGAAGGGGCCCTGCCAACTACCCTCCAATTACATATTTTCTCCTATTTCATAAACTCTTTATCCACCCTGGGAAGATCGCCTTTCTGTGGGATTCAAAGAATCAAAAACATCCACATGTATGCACACAAACCAAGTTGTGAAAACACAGGCAGGATGCTCTGGAAATCTACAGCTATTTAGAAACTATTACCAAGTAAAACCCTTAGTATAGAAAGTTAAGATACAACTTATTCATAATTTCTAAGCCTCAGTTTGTTCATCTATAAATGGGTATAGTAACACTAACCTCTTAGAGCTGTTGAGAGAAGTCAAGAAGATCAAGTGTGCGTAGCACATGACACTCAATTCATCTCCACCTCTTCACACCCGTACTACAAAACAGAGTGAAACAGAGTGATGTGTTAGAGAACTCACAGGCGCTGTAGTCAGGAAGAGCTGATTAGAATCCTGGTTCTGTCACTTACTATTTCTATAAACCTGAACAATTTACCTAACCTCCCTGGACCTTGGTGTTCTTTTCTGTAGATTGGGGATAATCATTCCTACCCAGTTGGGTTTGTGGGAGAATCAGGGCTAAAGGAGTAAGAAGCTTACCTTCTGCCTGCCATGTAGAAGATGCTCAATGAAAGTAACCTCTTTATGGCCAGTAACATGATTCCATTTGCCACTCAGTTGGGATAGAAATTCTGAAGTCATGAAGGCAGCACTTCAGCTGTCCCCAGGTTATTTCATTCTCTTTTGTTCATGTGACACTGAGCAGTTCAGGGAAACTGACAAAATGAGAATACCCAAACTTATCCCATGGTCTGGATCCAGGAAGTGTCAAACCTCTGAATCTGAGAACATTCTTGCTGGGGTAAGATGATAATGGCTTTCCAGACAGCAGTGATACCTGCTCATCACCATTAAATACATAGAGAAAATGTTCCCATACTTCCACAGATAATTATTGAGTGCATAGGATGGGCTCAGAATTATGCCATAGTTTTAAGAATAGTATCACTGCTTGTTTTCTTCTCAAGAAAAGGTGACAACAACATCTGTATCCATTTCCACAGCATCTCTTTCTCCTTTTATGGCTCTAGCAAGATAATGATAAAAATAATAATACCACATCCTGGTTGGGATTATATTGAAACAATTACTTTTGGCTATAAACAAATCATAAGAGCCATGCCACGGCCTCCAGGGACCTCAGTGTGCAATAGATATGATCTTCTTCGGATGTCTACATGAGGACATCCCTTAGAGGATATCCCGGAGTCTGTTTGCATTTTCATGGGAGTGAGACAAGCCCAAGTAATCAGTTGAGAGTATCCTATCTACTCAGCAAGAATGGACAAAGAATAGAGAAACTTGGCTTAGTATAATATAATTCAGGTCTCTGGGTTACTATTCAAAATCCTTAAATGTTGCAAATGAATGTCAAAATGGTGCTCCCCAGAAATGTTCAGGCAAAGTGCTCTGTTTGTAAGCATCTGAAAACTTAGTTTCCTCATGTGATCGATGAGAATAATGAACTTATTACCATCAAAGTGAATGATCTTTATAATAAATAGGGCCCAATAAAACCACATATTAGTATTGTTCTCATTGTCATCATTTGTTGACACAGAGATTAAAAGCTGCTGGATCTATTCATATAATTCACATTAGTACAGAGCCTTGAATGCCAGGTTTAGGGGGTTAGATTGTGTCCAATCACAATAGATAGTTTTTTGTCTTGTTTTGCTTGTTTTTAACAGAGGATTATATTCTTTTGACTGAGTTTTTAGCAAGATTAGCAATAGTAGGCAGAAAGGAATGGTGAGAATAGAGAAGGGGCATGAAGGCTGAGAGATCAGAAAAGAAGCTTTTAAAAGAATCTCTTGTTTTATTTCTCTAGAGAAGCCAGCCCTTAGTGCAGTTTGTGACTGTGGTGCCAGAATTTCATTCAGAAATCACATGCAACGTACTGAGCCACTTCATTAGCCTCCCTACGTGCCACACTTCTCATTAGTCAGGGAACTAACCCGCTCCAGTGTCAAAGGGTGGCCAAATGGCAAGCAGAAGGGGCCGAGGAACTGTGACAAGGGCGTGCAGCTACCCAAGGTGTAGGACGTCACTGCTGAGAAGCGACAGCCGTACTGTCCAACCTGGTTTGCAGCAAGCAGAAAAAGAAGAGCATCTTTGGAGCAAATGAAGCCTGAAGACCATGAGGTGAACAGGCAGTGTCACATGCAGGAGGTACAACCAGGAACAGCAGAGAGTCACTCGAGGGCTGGGCACTCGGTGGGGGTGACACAGAGCACAGGGTGTGCTTCAGTCTTCTCAGTGACACTTATCCACATGAATGGACACACCATCTGTGGTGGCATTTTTACTGTCACTGTATTGCTTTGGCTTTTTTTTTTTTAATATGAGAAGCAAAGATCTATATATAGTCTAGATATAGATATATAAACACACATACATACACACACACCACAAATTGTGCTTTGCAAAATACAGATTTAATGCCTCCACTGAAGTCTGCAAAGCATTTTTTCTTGAATTTATAGCTGATTCCCTTGTCAAGGACTCATCTGCTTTCATAACTTGGTGGAATATTTTCAGATCACAGTTTATTCTTTTGTTTTCAGAACCACTTCATTACATACATCAGTGAGGTGGCATGTTTTTACTTTCTGTACTCAACAGAAGCTGAATTTTTAATAAAGAGAAATTGGAAAAGCAGAGCACTATTAAAAAATACAGAATTCTTCTCCTGATTGGGCTCTGGTGTTTCCTCACCCTATCTTAGGAATCGTCTTTTGCAAAGGAAAAGATTTTGGTGTCTCTTGGGGGAAATTTAGCAACTACCAGAGTTGCAAAAGCCAAATAAATATGTGATCCTGTTGAAACACAAAAATCAAAATGGCACTTGTTACCCTCTCTTAAAAAGCTCACTTCTGTACTGATAGCTAGATGATTCATCTTGAAAACAGATGATGTAAACTTGAGGTATCAATAAATACAGTACAGTACTGTGAAAAAACAAAAAACTCACTTCTGCTAAAATACTGCACCAGCCATTTGCCAACCTTTGGTAGATAAACGTGACATTTCCATTGCCACATAGACAGTAGCAACTCTACCAAATATTCTAAGGTTCTTGGTGGTATCATAACACTTCATGACATGACACTTCATCTCCCCGGCCTTTATTATGCAGTAGCAACTCTGAACACTCATTAAATATATATGTCACTGCATATGTTTTCTAGTCCTATAGATTTGTTTTATGAATAGAAAAATACCAGAAAAAGTTCTCCAAAGCTTTGTTTCTTCAGAGAAGTGCCTCTCTTTAAAATAAAATAACAAAATAAAAGAGAAAAATCTTGCTAGAATAATCTGATCATACTAACCTAATTGCCTTTCTTGTGAGATCTGAGTAATCTTAGGAATATGGTTAATGCCTTTATGTTTGCTCAATCTTGATAATGCTGATTTATCTTGACTATTTTATCAAGGTTCCTAGTCTTGCCTCACAGGACATGCTCTCCAATTTAATGGGAAACTGTCTTAGACAGTGGAACTGATTTTCAGCCCTCTAATCGTTTGCCATAATGAGATGGAAGCCAAGAAACTAAAACCCAATCAAGGAGATTTTATTTCAAGAAAATTTTGCAGATGTCCCATTTCAGTCTCAAGGAAGACTCTGGTATCATCATTGCTGTTATCACTAACAATGATGATAATTGTGCACCAGCTACCACTTTGAAATAGTAAACATGTTTGCTGATAGCTGTGTTTCTCTTGGACCAGCCATTCATTAATTTATTCAACCAACGGATATTTCTTGAATGACTATTATGTGCCAGGTATTGTTCTAAATGCTAGGGGCACAGAGATTAATAAATTACCATCCCTTCCTTTGAGTTGCTAATAGTTTAGGACAAAAAATAATGCCATGGACATTTATAGCATAGATCAATGCTATAAAATGTGTATCCAAAGTGCTCCATTTAAAAGGAGGGGACAAGCAGTTGGTCATGATTGCTGGGAAGGCTTCACAGAGCAGGTAACACTTTCATATTCAAGGTGAGAATGGAAGGATAAATGGGGAGGCAGAACATTCATTCTTTCATTCAACAAATATTTACTGAATGAATACTGCATGCCAGGTGCTAGGGATACAGCAGTGGTCAATCAAAAACTTCTGCCCTCATATATCTTTTATTATAGTGAGAGGAGAGTAATTTAAAAATAATAATAAATAGGTAAAATATGTGGTTTTTCAGGTGATTGTAAGGCTTACACTTATGAAAAACAAAGGGAAGGTATCAAGTGTGTCACGAGTAGGAGAGGTTACTATTTTAAATAGCATGGCCAAAGAAACCTTCCCTGAGATAACGACATCTGAACAGAACCCTGAAGGAAGTAAAGGAATGAGCCATGCACATATCTGGGGAAAGAGCCTTTCAAGCAGAGAACTGTATGTGAAAAAAATCCCTGAGGCTGGACACGGCTGCCATTTTTTAGAAATATAAAGGAAGCCAGTGTGGCTGGAGAAGAGTAAAGTGAGATCTGAGAGTCAAGTAGCACCTTGGAGGTTACTCTAAGGACTCAGGCTTTTGCTCTGGATTCTTTAGGAAGCCAGTGGAGGATTGCAACAGAGTGGTATGCTTGCCTTCCATCCTGAAAGTATTGAAAACAGACTATAAGGGGACATGGATGAAAGTAGGGGGACCAACTGGGAGGCTACTGCAATAATGCAAGCTGGAGATGGGTCTAGTTCCAGGAAGGCAGCATGAAGGTGGTGAGAACTGATCAGTTTCTGGATACATTTTCAAGATAGAACCAACAGGAGTTATTGATAGATTGGATAAGTGTTATGAAAGGAAGGGAGTCAGGTATGTCCCCGAGAATTTTAGCCAGAGCTAGAAGGATAGAGTTGGCACTATCCAGCTCACCTCAGCTAAAAGAGGACAAGAACATTTTGAGCATCTCTACATGTTAGGGTCTGTGTGGAAGAGGGAGGGTAATTAAACGCCACTGTTCAGCGTGACCCACTTGCACCACAAAGAGGCATTTCTCCACAATTTAATGAGAACAAAACTCCATCCTCAGCAAAGACAGAGTGAAAGATCTATGCTCAGTGATTCAGAGACAAACAAGAGAAAATGCCCAATGATGTCAAGGATTGCACTAATCCTCCCTGCCCAAATTTCCAGGTACTCCAAACTAAAAAGTAAGAATCAGAATAGGCATAACTTAATAAAAGTTAGCAGGGAACAGAATGTATACAAAGAAAAATAACAAATTGGGTAGTTAATTACAATAGGAATGCCTACAATGGCAAAGTGGGAGAAAAACTTCTCAAACTGGAATGTAATAGCGAGGTATAAATACAAAAGAACATTGTGCCTAGAAAGGAAATCACCTTGAACTAGTAGTTAGAAGGCTCTGGGTTCTCTTCCTAATGTTGACCTTTGGGCAAATTAGTTCACTCATAACTTTCAAACAGGGGTATTTTTTTACCCCCAGGATATGTGCTAATGTGCTAAGAGTAAAGGCTAAATATTATATTTAAAATGTCATTTAAACCTCAGTTTGGCTAAGGATAAGTTTTCCTTTTAAAAAATCAAACAAATATGATTACATAATGGAGTATAAAAATAAACACGTGTTTTTCCCATTTATTCAGGCTTTATTTATTGAGCACCTACTATGCATCAGTCACTATTCTAGGCAATAGGTATAGCAGTTACCAAGACCGCTGCAGACCATGACTTCACAGGGCTTGTTATCTTATAGTGAAGACAGACACTGGACAAGTAATTACAGAATGAAGCATAAGATTCCCATAAATCTCATACTTGTGGCAGGCCCCACAAACCACCAGGGATGAAAATCACATGTTGATTCTCTTCTAAATTAGGAGTGTATTGGGGAAATGTTTGATGAAAACTAACTTAAGCTATGGAGCAGAAGCAGGAAGAACTACAGTCCTGCAGCCTGTGGAACAAAAACCACATTCACAGAAAGATAGACAAAATGAAAAGGCAGAGGACTTTGTACCAGATGAAGGAGGAACAAGATAAAACCTCAGGAAAACAACTAAATAGAGTGAAGATAGGCAACCTTCCAGAAAAAGAACTCAAAATAATGATAGTGAAGATGATCCAGGACCTTGGAAAAACAATGGAGGCAAAGATCAAGAAGATGCAAGAAATGTTTAACAAAGACCTAGAAGAATTAAAGAACAAACACCTAGAAGAATTAAAAAACAAACAAACAGATGAACAATACAGTAACTGAAATGAAAAATACACTAGAAGGAATCAATAGGAATCTTCAGAATAACTGAGTTAGAAGAACGGATAAGTGATCTGGAAGACAGAGTGGTGGAATTCACTGCCATGGAACAGAATAAAGAAAAAAGAATGAAAAGAAATGAAGACAGCCTAAGAGACCTCTGGGACAACATTAAACACATCAACATTCGCATTATAGGAGTCCCAGAAGAAGAAGAGAGAGAGAAAGGACCCGAGAAAATATTTGAAGAGATTGGAGTCAAAAACTTCCCTAACATGGGAAAGAAAATAGCCACCCAAGTCCAGGAAGCGCAGAGAGTCCCAGGCAGGATAAACCCAAGGAGAAACATGCTGAGACACATAGTAATGAAATTGACAAAAACTAGACAAGGAAAAATTATTGAAAGCAGCAAGGGAAGAACGACAAATAACATACAAGGGAACTCCCATAAGGTTAAGAGCTAATTTCTCAGCAAAAACTCTGCAAGCCAGAAGGGAGTGGCATGACATATTTAAAGTGATGAAAGGGAAGAACCTACAACCAAGATTACTCTAACCAGCAAGGATCTCATTCATATTTGACAGAGAAATTAAAACCTTTACAGACAAGCAAAAGCTAAGAGAATTCAGCACCACCAAACCAGCTTTACAACAAATGCTAAAGGAACTTCTCTAAGTGGGAAACACAAGAGAAGAAAAGGACCTACAATAACAAACCCAAAACAGTTAAGAAAACGGTAATAGGAACATACATATCAATAATTACAAAAAAATGTAAATGGATTAAATGCTCCAAACAAAAGACACAGGCTCACTGAATGGATACAAAAACAAGACCCATATATATGCTGTCTACAAGGGACACACTTCAGACCTAGGGACACATACAGACTGAAATTGAGGGGATGGAAAAAGATATTCCACGCAAATGGAAATCAGAAGAAAGCTGGAGTAGCAATACTCATGTCAGATAAAATAGACTTTAAAATAAAGAATGTTACAAGAGACAAGGAAGGTCACTACATAATGATCAAGGGATCAATCCAAGAAGATATAACAATTATAAATATATATGCATCCAACATAGGAGCACCTCAATATATAAGGCAACTACTAACAGCTATAAAAGAGGAAATCAGAGGTTTCTTTTTGGAGTGATGAAAATGTTTTAAAACTGATTGTGGTGATGATTGTGCAACCATGTGAAGATAGTTAAAATCATTGAATTATATACTTTAAATTGTACTGTATGCAAATTATATCTCAATAAAGCTGTTATTTTAAAAAAGAAATACAAATTATCAAGAAGCACATGAAAAATCTCCAAATTCATTGCCAAATAAATAAAAAATAATTTTTAAAAAAAAGGAGGAAATCGACAGTAACACAGTAATAGTGGGGAACTTTAACACCTCAGTTACACCAATGGACAGATCATCCAGACAGAAAATTAATAAGGAAACAAAAGCTTTAAATGACACAATAGACCAGATAGATTTAATTGATATTTATAGAACATTCCATCCAAAAACAGCAGATTACACTTTCTTCTCAAGTGTACATAGAACATTCTCCAGGATAGATCACACCTTGGGTCACAAATCAAGCCTCAGTAAATTTAAGAAAATTGAAATAATGTCAAGCATCTTTTCTGACCACAACGCTATGAGATTAGAAATCAATTACAGGGAAAAAAACTTAAAAAACACAAACACATGGAGGCTAAACAATACGTTACTAAATAACCAAGAGATCACTGAAGAAATCAAACAGGAAATCAAAAAATACCTAGAGACAAATGACAAGGAAAACATGACAATCCAAAACCTATGGGATGCAGCAAAAGCAGTTCTAAGAGGGAAGTTTATAGCAATACAATCCTACCTCAAGAAAAAAGAAAAATCTCAAATAAACAATCTAACCTTACACCTAAAGGAACTAGAGAAAGAAGAACAAACAAAATCCAAAGTTAGTAGAAGGAAAGAAATCATAAAACTCAGAGCAGAAATTAATGAAATAGAAACAAAGAAAACAATACTAAAGATCAATAAAACTAAAAGCAAAAGAAATGAAAAAAGAAAACTAAAGCTATGAAACTCTGTAGCTTGGGATGGAGAAAGTATTTAGAACTGTGTTAATCACGTCCTCTAAAAAGCAGTCATCAAGAATGTATTAAATGTGCAAGCACTTTATTAAGGCAAATGCCTATGAGGTGAAAACCGGAAGGTAGTGAGAGGAGGCTGGAAGAACCATCAGATCACGATGCAAGTGTGACCCCAGTGGAAGAAAGATGGACTGGGTGGTGGGTTGGGTGGAACCATGCAGTCTAAGGAATTTTTGTCCTTAAGCCAAATCGGCCTGCATTATCATCCCTGCTGCCCGCAGCTACTGGCTAGAGAGCAGCCGATGGGAAACATGGCCTCTGTATAAAAGTGGAGATAGTTGTCAGAGTACAACTGACAACAGCAGCTGGGTCTTTGGTCACTGCTGCTGGGCTCTTTGGTCTATTACACTCCCTGTAGTGGAAGGTCTTTTAGGGGGCATTCTCATGGCTGCTGAAAGATTTCTTTTTTCTTAATGAGCATAGTCCTTGGAGTCTGAAATAACCTTAGTTGACTCCAGTCTCAGCAACTTAATAATTTTATGACATTGGGCAAATTACTTATTAGTTGTAAAGGTTAAATGAAATAACACCTGTAATGTGCATCGTACAGCGCCGAGAACAGGTGATCAGTGTTAGACCTGCCCTCTTTTCCCTTTAACCATAAATACATTCATTCGTTCAACATGCATTTTTGAAGATCTTCTATATGCAATGTAGGAAAACAGGGTGAGTATGTGAAGGGCCTAAGTTATAGCCTCTCCCCTTCAAATTGCTTTACTAAAAATTGTAAAAGCATAAAGCGCTACTAAATACTAAAATGGAATGAGAAGGAAGCAGGATCTTCAGGAGGGTAACGGAGCACTCACATCTTACTACTTGAATTGTTGCTGAAGTTGATGGCTCGAAAATTCTTAGAGGAGATTCCACCTTCCCTAATGTTGTGAGTTTATGATAGTTGGAAGAATATGTTGCTGTACAATGCAAGGTTTATAAACTCAGCACTTGGAGTATGGATGGTGCATCTTCATTTACCCAGCTCCTTGCCACCTGAATGCCTAGCTTTTCCAAACCCTTACATTGTACCTACCAGCCCTCCTCTCAAATTGTCTGCACGTTACACTGGAGAGAGTGCCATGTGTCAGTTTGCCCCTCACAATGCTTCCCCAAAGCCCTTTCAAGACCCTCTTATTGGCAGGGCAAAGCACTTTCGTTATTGCTCCAGGCGTGTAAATGTGTGCTTCGTGCATCCAGATGGCGCCCCCACTGAAATCAATTTAGATATGGTTTGATTATACTTCAGTGGTACAAGAACTGTCTTTCCAAGAATATAGAGAACTCACTGAATGTTCTAGGAAAATAATTATAATAATAATTAATCAAATAAGGCTCAATTGGAGCTGACAGAAGCAGCTTCAATTCTCAGCAGGATCACAGACTTGCTCTATGACATCAGGAAAGTTATTTGCCCTGTCTAGGTCTCATGTCTGTACCTGTGAAATCTGTGTGTGCAGGGCAGTCGGGGAGGAGGGGATGAAGAAAGGCAACTCGCAATGACTAGGCACCTAAAATGTGCCCAGTACTAAGTTAAGAGCTTTGCAGTCATCATCTCAATCAATTAATCATCAAACAACCTTTTGGGGGAGAATCATTCATTCCTTTAGCATTCATTCAATAAATTCTTATTAAGAGCTTATTTCATGCTAGTCACTGTTAGGTGAAGGGTATATGTTAGCGAAGCAAGCAGGTTGGTCCCTTCTTTGTACCTGATCACGATTTCACAGATGAAGACTTGAGGCTTAGGTACATGAGGAGCTATGCTGGTAGTTAGTGGGTGGAGACCAAAAAACTGCTTCTGATTCCAAAACACAGGGCTCCTTCCTCTCCAGCCGCCAGTGCTTCTCAACCTTTTTAAAATTATGATGAAAATCTCCCTTCCCCACAGAGCTTTTCTAGACAATTTTTCCCCCTAATTGCTTCCCCCACACCCATGAAATAAATACTAATTTGTCACATTCGTCTGAGCCTTGGAGAGTTTAGATTGTTAATATCTAAGATATTTTCACCGGTACCTACAAAAACTAATTTTCACCCAGTTGAGTGTGATATTCCTCCTGTTGAATGAATGTTCTACACCACATTCTTTATATCTTTATAGGCACCAAAGCTTTTCCAGGCCTTATGAGTATTGGTGTTGGAAAAAAAAAAAAAAAAGCTCTGAGATTAGAAATCAATTACAGGGAAAAAACCATGGGACATGGTCCCTACTCTCAATGAAATTACGATCTTGCTCACACCATTAGGTGTACGAAACTCCCAGCCACAAGATCCCAGGATTCCAATTCTTGATATATTTAGGATTACTAGATGGAAATTATTAAGAGGAAATGAACTACCAGTTTAGCAAGCAACAAAAGGTTTCATTGGCATTGGTAACTGAATAACTGTGTGGTGATCACTGCACCCAAATTTTTTTTTTTTAACATCTTTATTGGGGTATAATTGCTTTACAATGGTGTGTTAGTTTCTGCTTTATAACGAAGTGAATCAGTTATACATATACATATGTTCCCATATCTCTTCCCTCTTGCGTCTCCCTCCCTCCCACTCTCCCTATCCCACCCCTCCAGGCGGTCACAAAGCACCGAGCTAATATCCCTGTGCCATGCGGCTGCTTCCCACTAGCTATCTACTTTACTACGTTTGTTAGTGTGTATATGTCCATGACTCTCTCTCGCCCTGTCAAAGCTCACCCTTCCCCCTCCCCATATCCTCAAGTCCGTTCTCCAGTAGGTCTGCGTCTTTATTCCTGTCTTACCCCTAGGTTCTTCATGACATTTTTTTTTCTTAAATTCCATATATATGTGTTAGCATACGGTATTTGTCTTTTTCTTTCTGACTTACTTCACTCTGTATGACAGACTCTAGGTCTATCCATCTCATTACAAATAACTCAGTTTCGTTTCTTTTTAAGGCTGAGTAATATTCCATTGTATATATGTGCCACATCTTCTTTATCCATTCATCCAATGATGGGCACTTAGGTTGTTTCCATCTCTGGGCTATTGTAAATAGAGCTGCAATGAACATTTTGGTACATAACTCTTTTTGAATTATGGTTTTTGCAAGGTATATGCCCAGTAGTGGGATTGCTGGGGCATATGGTAGTTCTATTTGTAGTTTTTTAAGGAACCTCCATACTGTTCTCCATAGTGGCTGAACCAATTCACATTCCCACCAGCAGTGCAAGAGTGTTCCCTTTTCTCCACACCCTCTCCAGCATTAATTGTTTCTAGATTTTTTGATGATGGCCATTCTGACTGGTGTGAGATGATACCTCATTGTAGTTTTGATTTGCATTTCTCTAATGATTAATGATGTTGAGCATTCTTTCATGTGTTTGTTGACATTCTGTATATCTTCTTTGGAGAAATGTCTATTTAGGTCTTCTGCCCATTTTTGGATTGGGTTGTTTTTTTTTTTGTTATTGAGCTGCATGAGCTGCTTATAAATTTTGGAGATTAATCCTTTGTCAGTTGCTTCATTTGCAAATATTTTCTCCCATTCTGAGGGTTGTCTTTTGGTCTTGTTTATGGTTTCCTTTGCTGTGCAAAAGCTTTGAAGTTTCATTAGGTCCCATTTGTTTATTTTTGTTTTTATTTCCATTACTCTAGGAGGTGGGTCAGAAAGGATCTTGCTGTGATTTATGTCATAGAGTGTCCTGCCTGTGTTTTCCTCTAAGAGTTTGATAGTTTCTGGCCTTACGTTTAGGTCTTTAAACTGCACCCAAATTTTAAACAAACAGGATACATGCTTTCTTATCTTGGAAATCAAAGGGACTGGATCTGTTAGCAACCACTCCAGTGGGTTTCCACTGCCTCTTCCCTGTACCTTTTATATCCTCACTATCAGCTGGAAGGCCTTGTTGAAATCATTTGGCTCACAAATTGGCTTATCATAAATAATATAGACCCCTCTCGTGTCACTCACCTCCTCCACATTAATGACACTGAATGGGTACCATTAAGGACTCTTCTTTTATTCAGAAGAAAGGATTTTGATGAATCCATTGCTTATAGGCAGAAATAAAAAAAATTCAAAACCGCATTTTGAAATTAAACCTTCTGTGGTCTGAGCAAGCATCATTGTCAGTTCTTTTATGCATTTCCAACGTCGCCACAATTAATATTTTAAAAGGAGCTTCACCAGTGACATATTTAGAAACAGAAATCTTAATATTCTTTTCCCGGTATCCACATTCCATTGCTCAGCAAAGCAGAGGGAGCCCCGTCAAAGCAGCAGCAGCCATGCCAGAGGGAACTGGGTGTAGGACTATAGGGGCTTATACTTGACCCTCTGCAAAGCCCTTCTGCCATTTGCCTCTCAGTGATGCCCAGGGAGAGGAGGAAATCGCTCTCCTCTCAGCCCCTCCACCAGGCTTATGCCTAGTACCCCGGGGGGATAACCACAGTTATTTACAGATAATCCCCTCTTGGAAAGGTCAGATTTTATGATGTGTTTATGACCCTCTCTGGCCACATAAGTTCATTTGCATTGGATTGGGGAGGGGGAGTAGTTTTAAGCAGATTCAATTCATTTCTGAAACTCTGTGCCTGATTGATTACATCAGGAGAGGTTGGGCTTGGTTGCCAGCACCAAAGGCTAAGATGAAGTTGACACTTTAGGGCCCACCTTTGCCCCTCCCATCTCCTCTTCCCCTGGTTAGAGAGTTTATCTGTCTCCCAGCCATGGCTTCTCATTCCTGCAGGAAGAACCTGAAAAAGGACTCTTTGCACACTGGTCACTTGCTGTGTCTCTATCGGCCAATGAGGACACCCAGTATCACAAATCAGCTTCAGAACATGTACTAGGGATGGGTATGGAATCCAGGCTGAATCAAGAACTAGCCTGTGGAGCTGACTTACCCTGTGCATATGCTCATAGATGCCATGCGTATGACTTAGCCCTCACCTCCAGGCAGATGACGCCCGCAAGTTTCTCTCCTATTCCTGCCTCTCACTCAAGCTCTGGGGCCACGTTTTCAACTCATTGCTCAATGTTGTGTGAGCATCAAGCTCTTTATATATAAACTAAACCCTCAAATTCATACCCCAAAAAACAAATCTGTGTATTTATATCTCTACAAATGGCAACATCGTTCCTCTAGTCACCTAAGCTCAAGAATGTGGAATAAAGAAGATGTGGCACATATATACAATGGAATATTACTCAGCCATAAAAAGAAACGAAATTGAGCTATTTGTAATGAGGTGGATAGACCTAGAGTCTGTCATACAGAGTGAAGTAAGTCAGAAATAGAAAGACGAATACCGTATGCTAACACATATATATGGAATTTAAGAAAAAAGAATGTCATGAAGAACCTAGGGGTAAGACAGGAATAAAGACACAGACCTACTGGAGAACGGACTTGAGGATATGGGGAGGGGGAAGGGTGAGCTGTGACAAAGCGAGAGAGAGGCATGGACATATACACACTACCAAACGTAAGGTAGATAGCTAGTGGGAAGCAGCCGCATAGCACAGGGAGATCAGCTCGGTGCTTTGTGACCACCTAGAGGGGTGGGATAGGGAGGGTGGGAGGGAGGGAGACGCAAGAGGGAAGAGATATGGGAACATATGTATATGTATAACTGATTCACTTTGTTATAAAGCAGAAACTAACACACCATTGTAAAGCAATTATACCCCAATAAATATGTTAAAAAAAAACAAAAGAATGTGGAATATTCTTTGATTCCCCCTTTAGCAGACTTCCCAGCCCTGCCCACCTTCAGTCTCAGCTAATGATTTTACTTCCCTCTCCTTACCATCCAGAGCATCTCCTCTGTGTTGTCTCAGGAAAGCTCTCGAGGACCTTTACCTGTGCTTTTGACCTGGCTCCTCTCCCACCTCCTCCAGGGCTTGAGTCCATCCACTACCCTCATCTCTTTAAATTCTCCTTCCTACCAGCTCCCTATTAAATTGGGCTTGGTATGTCTGTCTGCATCCTGGCTCTGTCATTTACCATCAGAGCTCTTTCATCTGGCCTAAAATTAGAAATAATATCTTCCTCATAGGGGTGTAGTGAGGATAAACCCAAACAACCAGTACAAAGCATCTGGCTTATTGTAGGCACTTACATTCGCTCATTGAACAAAATCCTTATTAGTTTCCAAACACTGAGCTGGGCACTAGGACTAATAATCAATAGCATTTATTAGCCCTCCCTACTAGCCAGCCACTGTTCTTAGTGCTTTTCACATATTAACTCATTTAATAATCACAAGAAATCATTACAAATATTATTAATTGTAGAAGCAGTTACAGTTATTATTATGTTCAGATGAGGATATCAAGGTATGGAGAGGGTAAGGTCAAGTCAAAGTCAAGCCCAGACAAGTCTTAACCACTACATGTACTTTCTCTGAGAATGTCGCAGTGCCTGGCCTCTCACGTTCTATAGACAAGTAAACAATTACAACATAGCATATTAAATGCTCTAATTCTAGGAGTCCTGGGGTGTGATGGGAACATGAAGGAAGGACAAATATTTACTGAGAGGTCAGCAAAGCTAAGCTTTGAAAGACAAATGTTAGTTTCCTTTCCTTTTTTGGGTCTTTCCCTCTTCAATAACTAATCTCATTGCCAGAAAAAACAAAGTGCAGCTCTGATATTATTCTCCTGCTTAAAACCCTCAGATTTTCATTGCCTATCCAATAAAGTCCACACTCCTCAAATTGGCTTTGCTGTCTTTTCCTAACCTGGTGTCCAGATCCTTACCTGTGCTCCCGCATCCTCTTTCTCCAGGAGGCCCTTGCTCCTTTTCATCCGTATGTCCAAATCCTCCCTCATTTTCAAAATTCAAACTGTTACTCTTCTTTTAAGCCTTCACTAAATTTTCATCTAAACATCATCTCTCTCTTCTGAAATTCCATGGCCTCATTTCTTTCACTTTTGTATTAAAGATTTTTATGTACACATCTTATCTCTTCTACTGGATTTGCAGCTCCTTGAGGAAAAAGACAGCTTCTTGTGCATCTTTATGAAAGACACGTTGCTAAAACTGTGCAAAATGTAGACCCAGAATCTTCCCAGACTCCTCTGTCTCTCATGTCTCTGCCCTTCCCTCCAGTACCGTCACTCACGGAATCCTATCCTCGCTTCCTCCTGAAGAGCTCTTGTACCACCCACTCCTTTCTATTCCCATTACTCCAGCTTTAGTTCAGCCCATTATCCTCTATTACCTTCACTCTGGCACTACTTAAATCAGCAAACTTTTACTGTCAATAGCCAGATGGTAGACAGTTTGGGCTCTGTGCTACAGACAGTGTAGCAACTATTCAACTCTGCCCTTGTATGAAAGCAGCTATAGACAATACATAAACAAATGGGTGTGTCTGTGTTCCAGTAAAACTTTATTTACAAAAACAGACAGTTTCTAGGCCTGAATTGCCTGGCAGTAGTTTGGCAACCCCAAGTTTAAATAGATACATAATTGTTCCCAGCACTTGCATTCAAATCCATCATCTAGGTAGAGTCAAAATGATGTTTCTAACTGCAAATCTGGTCGTGTTCCCCAAATACTTATAATGAACTGACCCTTATCTTTATTACTAATCTCATTTTTTTCCATGCCCTTCCCTACCACCCCACCTCCACTTTCCCTATTACCCATCTCACAATTCCTACTCATCTTTCAAAATCTAGCTCAGAGCTTAATTCTTCCAGAAAGTCTTCCCTATCCACCACTGCCAAAGCTACTTACAGATTCTTCTCCTCTATCTCTATACATAGCATGAGCTTCTTTGGATTTGAGAATCTCACAAATTGAAATTAGCAAATTTGTTTACGTGGTGGTCTTGCCTACTAGACAGGGAGCTCTTTGCAAAGAGCATGATTGTCTCATCTACCTGCATGTCCTTCCATTCCTGGTACGTGGTACACACTCAACAAGTGTTCCCTGCTTCTACAGTAACTGTTGCCAACTGAAAAATGCATTCACTTCCCCAGACCCAAAGACATGTTTGTCTCAGTGTTGGTCAGACAACATCAAGCCAAGAAGTGAGGGAGTGGCTGAGGATAAAAGGCAGTAGCTGGGGATTCTGTTCAGGAAGTGGAGAGCAGTTCTTTGTGGAATACTCAGAATAGTGTGAGGCAATAATTGCCTTTTCATTAGTTTTCAGAAAGAATGGAAAATCTCATGTCTTGCCAAGTGGCCTTGTAGATATTTCCTCATTCAGATTAACTACTCAGAAAAACCAAATTGTTGGGTAGGCATTAAAGGAGGTTAACTTGAATGGGATCTTATGCAGATCACATTTGTTGATGCTGAGTTTACAAGAAGAGGGAAGAGGGGAGTCAAGGAAAGGACAATGAGTTAATCCAAGAGAAAATAGAATGGGAGGAAAGCAGTTTGTTCCTATCTAAAGGCTGTGACTTTTGTCATGCATATCCATTAAAGGGCAAGGTAGAAGCAATGGGAGTTAGAAGAGGTCTTAGCAATTCCTTTCTTTTTATTAATAGTTTACATGGGAATCTATTCAGTCTGTGTGTGTGTGTGTGTATGTGCGCACACGCGTGTGTGAGGTAGATCAATTGGATAAGAGCATGATGGCATGACCTTGGGAGAGAGATCAAATGTCTTTAGGTATAAGATAGATACATCACAAACGCGTCACAGACGTATTCCTTTTTCCTCTGAACAGTGCCTCTAAAGAGAAAAAGCATAGACAGAGCAGCAGCAGAGGATCCACAGGGAAAACCATCAGAAACAACTTGTAAACCACAAGTACATCTGTTGAGATAGGTTCATTAGAAGACTCCTATCCATAGAAGTTACACTTCTGCACACTTTTCTAAGTTATGAATTCTGTGTGTCTCTAGGCCTCTAAATGTCAAAACTTGAAAACTAACTCCAACACTGCTCTTAGATTATAGAAAAAAAGTCAGAAAAATAAAAAGTCATGTCTGTCTTTGGGTATGAATTTTTTGATTTGTAGGGCATGAAAGGTCCATGCTCTGCAGCACCTTCTCTAAACGCAGTAAAGAGCCAGCTCAGCAGCTTTCCCAACAATTAACCAGGACAGAGAACTGTATGGAGAACTCAAGCAAAAGGAAAACCTATTCAACAGGTCTGAAATAACCAGACTGACTTTCTATAGTGGTTCAATTACCCAGATGACTCTCTAATCCCTCGTCTAAATGCTATGAAAATAAAACCATGGCACCATTTTATCCAGCTATAAAAGGGAGTTCACTCACTTAAATAAGCAGCACTTGTTTCTTAATCTTCACTGCAAGTCTGGGAATGTGGTCTAAATGCCAGGTAACTGACATGGGAAAAACCATTGCTCATGAGCCATCTCTACTAGAAGATTCAGCCCCATGGGCCATCTTTACTAGAAGATTCAGCTAGAAGAAATGTAAATCTGGAATGCATTCTTTGAGGATTACTGCAGAGTTGAAGAAACAAGATTTACAGGAAAAAGTGAAAAAGAGGGAGATACTAGAATCCAAGATTATATAATCATCCACTAATGGTACTGTGACTGAAGGAAGACTAGGAATCAGAGCTGGTTTTTTTCCTCTGACCTCATTAATCTATCTCTAAGGAAACTTGGGTTAATTTCCATTAACCACAGTAAGCCTCTGTTTGCCCATCTATAATTCATCTACTTATTTCTCTGCCTAATTCACAGGCTTGTGGAGACAAAATCATGAATAGTGTGAAAGTGCTTTGAAACCTGTAAGATATCATAAAGATGATACAAACACGTGAATTATCATTGTTGTTGTTTTAAGTGATACATTATGAAGAGGAAATGATTGACGTAAACAAGAAAGTCAGGTGTCTTATAGACCTCTAACCTCAGTGATATCAGGAATAAGCCTCTTGTGTACTTGGATGGGCAAGTGTTGACATAAGGATACAACTAGTTCATCCATTATATAAGATAGAGCCTAGGTGAATTCTGACACCTTTTCCAACTCAGATTCCAGTATCAGTGTTTCCCAAAATATATTGTTCCCATTGTGGGACTACACATGTAAGAATGTTTTTATGAATATGAGTGAGAAGCTGCTTTTTTTTTTTCCCCTCAGCCATGCTGTACAGCATGTGGGATCTTAGTTCCCTGGCCAGAGATGGA
Organism: Monodon monoceros; assembly: GCF_005190385.1. Taxonomy (NCBI): domain Eukaryota; kingdom Metazoa; phylum Chordata; class Mammalia; order Artiodactyla; family Monodontidae; genus Monodon; species Monodon monoceros. The sequence continues at coordinate 70,794,912 of NW_021703783.1, read as the reverse complement.
CCCATGCCCCCTGCAGTGGAAGCACAGAATCCTAACCACTGGACCGCCAGGGAAGTCCCAAGAAGCTGCTTTTTAATTATACCCACCCATCATTTACTAGATTACAACAGGGATAGGGATGGGGTAACCTACATTATTGAAGCTTAATTAACTGTTACTTTCTTCTGAAATATTTGATACCCTTAACTACCACCTCTGGGTTGAAATTCTGAACTCTTTCAGCTTCCACCTCACTGCCCTTTCCTGGTTTCCTTCCTAACTCTTAGGACACTCCTGTTAGTCTCCTTCTCTGGCTCTTTTTTCATAAATACCCCTTAAATATTATATCCCAAAGCTCTGTTTTGGCCATCTCCCTTCACACCCTAAAGTTATCACTGAATGATTCTGACTATGCATATGTGATGAATACAACCAATAGGATGGTAACTGACAATTTTTTTTGTCACCAGCTAAATCATCTCAGCCTTGTGCTTCCAACTCCCTATTGGACATCTCCATACTGTGTAAGATCCAAACTTTTCAGTAAGGAACACTGGTCTCCTCATATCTGACTTCCCTAAATTTGAAGCTTTATCTCCTGCTGTGGCCTCTATGTGCCCTAAGACTCAGATAGGCATCACATTTTAGTGACAAAAGCCTGAATATCAGCTCCAAACTAATCCAGATTCAAATCCTAGCTCCACTGTTTACTAGATGTGTGGAAACAACCAAGTCACCAAAGTTATTTGAGCCTCCTTTTCCTTATCTATGAAGTGTTTGTTGTGAGAATTAAATAAGATCATATACATTAACCTAGCTTAGGCCCTAGCACAACTTAGTTGCTTAACAAATATTGATTCCTTTCTGTTCCTCTCCAGAAATGTTCCATTATTTAGATTTTCTTATACATGCCACGATTTATTTTCCACATAACTGTTTTTACAGATGCTATTCCTTTGGCCTAGAATGTACCCTCTTCCCCACCCCAACCCTCATGCTTGCCAGGCAAACTATTACACAACTCTTAAGAATGTAGTTATCTGGAAATATTTTCTTGATAAGACCACACTGCAGTCAGATACAGGTGCTCCTTCCTACAGGCCTTGGGAGCATTTTATTCCCAAGTCTATTACTTTATACTATAAATGGTTATTTACAGTCTGTCTCCCCCACTACGTAGTGAGCTCACCGAGTGTTCCATGTACTCAAAATCAAACAATCAAATGTCATAATTCTAAAGAGATTGCAAACCACTGAGCTAATACAGGCTATATAAATAAATAAAAATAAATAGTATATTAGTTAAACTACATGTGGTAAAGACACTATTTAGATGGGACTATTCATTTATTCTATTTCCATTTTAGGTACTGGGAACACAAAGATAACTTAGATATTGTCCCTATTCTCTGATGTTGAGAGTGAAATCTTAAATGGGCAAAGATTTAAATTTTAAATTAAAATAAAATTTTCATTTGTACTTATTTGTTTTTTCACAGAAAGTAGTGTAAATGTTGCATGAATTTTAAGTTTCTCTTTATATCCCCTATGTTCATCACCAAGAGGAAAGACTTGCACTATATATATAGATCAAAACGGTTTTAGAAACAAGTGCCTGAAAGCCAGTAAGGACACTTACTGGTTCAAGTATATGGATGTCCAGTGAAGAGCAGACATCACAGTAGGTTAATCAAACAAGTCAACAATGTCATCAAGGACCTAGATTCTTTTCTTCTCCCCAACCTCATGATTGCAAGGGAATTACTAATGATAAACAAGGCTACATACTCCCTTTTTCACATGCAGAGGGAGATAAAGTGTGCCTCTTTCCCAGTCATGGAACAGAAGTCCTTCCTCAATCTGATTGTTCAAAGGAGCTCACTAATGGCACCAGACAGAAGTTATGAAAAGATTGGCTTAGCTCTGGGCTTTCAAAGCAATCAGTAGCAAAGGGCATGGAATTCAGCCAATCAGAGTCCACCTTGGAACTAAATTCAAATTGCACTAATGCCACATATTGGGAGAGAATGGAAAAGGTGTCAAAGGCAACATCCACCTACTACATTACAATCAAGGAGAGAAGAGAAAAGGCTGGTGAATCTTTAGCGTACATAGAGGCCCAGGAAGACGACTGTGTTTTAACAGTTGATTACTGGTTATTTATTACAGAGGAAACTGAAGTGCATTTATAAGTTCTTTTACTTCATTAATTTGCTCAGGGTTCCTTCCTTCCCATAAAATACATTTTCAGAGTATGTGGAGTTTTTCTTTTTCCTTTTTTAAACTAAAATCCACTTTGAGTGCCCAACATCATTTTGGCTCCAGAGTTATCTCTTTATTAATTGTCAAATGTCTGCATTAGCTACCTTAATTTAAAAAATAAATAAATATCTCAGTGTCCCACCCAGCTGTTACAGCTTATTCACTAGAAGTGCTTTACCAAAAACTTTTTTTAAAAGTTTTCTATTTAGTGAGGAAAGTGCTCTCTTTCTTTTTCATCCTTCTCTTCTCTCATGTCAGTAAATTTGAACATTTTAAAAATGTGATTAATTTGTTGCATTGATTTCTCAGGAACACTGCTAGTGAGAAGGAAAACTGTACCCTTGGAGAAATTAAATAAATTAAATGATAGAATCAAAAAATGAAAATTTACCCCTGATGTAGAGAACTAGCCTTTTCCCTACCCCAATTCAAACCCCCCCTTACCTTCCCCACCACCAAAAAAGCACATATGTGTGCATTCACACACACATGCACACATGCATGCACACGCAAAACCTCTAGGAATAAGAATAGAATATTCTATTAGAAACAAACAAAGTATTGATTCTCTAAACTCAAAACATGGCATTTTGCTGGGTGTATGAGTATACAATTCTCAGTGCTTCATTGGCAGAAAAAGATGAGTGAAACATCAGGCCAGTTTGAGCCACCTGATTTGAGGTGTGCAATTCCATTGCTGAAGTCCTAGGGTTACAAGGTTGGGGAGTTAGAGTGAGGAAGAGATCAAATATCGCCATAATTTCTCTTTCCTATTAAATGCCTTTGGAAAATCATTGCTATTATATACAGGCCGTGACCTTCACCCACATGAAGACCTCATATAAATGCCCTAGACTTTATTTTTTTAAGTTTTATTCTCCTTATGACTGTTGAATTGTTATCAATGATCAGTTCTCACTGTTCCCCTTGAACAGTCTTTCTGTTTCTAAAAAAGAACATTTAGTAATAACAAGGTCAAAGGGTGCCAGGTTTCTGGTTTCCAGCTGGGTGCTATCACTCACTCATTCCATTTTCTGCTATTTATGTTCTAGCCTTGACCCAGGCTAGTATATCAGGGGAGGGAGTCATCTCAACTTTCTCACATCTCAGTTGTGAAAGAGGCAGACTAAAGAGGCAGACTTAGTCATGAGATTCATTTTGTAGGACTCTAGACAGGTTACTACTGCCATGGAAGAAACACAGAACTATGGTTTTCAGAAGAAGATTCCAACAGCACTAATCTTTCTTCTCCCTTAACAGGAAGGAACATTTTCTCCCACTGTTACTTTCAGACCAGCTTGGAGAGAATTTCCTGCTCGAGGCTAGCTCCCGCATCTCAAGTGTGCAGACTCATTAATCATAGAATTGAATGCCCTCACAGAGGCACTGTCAGGCTAAGAGAAGTCTATCAATGTGTGTCAAAAGACATTACTTTACCTTAACAGTCTGGTATTTCCCAGAAGCAATATAGGATATATCCTGCAAGGGGTTGTTGTCAGGGTTGAATGAGCTAATTTATGTGAAGCCCTTAGAACAATGCCTGGCATACAGTGAGTGCTCAAGTATTATTATTATGGCATAAGACAGCCTGGTATTGCAGAAAGAATGGTGTTCTGGAAAGCAAGAGACCTAGGTTTGAGTCCTGAATCTTCTACATTCTCCCTATGTGACATTGGAAAAGTCACTCAAGTTCTCTGAGCCTCAACTCCTGATCTAGAAAATGGGAATAGTTTCATCTCTCATGCAGGTTTTTCAAGGGATGATAGGATCAAATGCAGTAGAGTTTTTGAGAACCTTTCACAAGCCATGAAGTGTGGTACACATCTTAATGATCACTGCAAGCACATGATGGCTGGGACCTTGTTTAGAATCTGGTCAAGTGCCCCGTTATCAGTAAGCACGCAACAATATTTGTCACATGGATCATAGTTTCGCTAGCAGTGTCACTATGGTGACCATTGTTACCCCCTCTCAATTTGCCCTTCCTTCTAGGATTTTTTTTTTCATTCATTTAATCAAGGTCAATACTTAGTTGATAATATCAGTAAGTGTTGTGCCCATTGGTAAATAGCGACTACCCAAGATTTCATTTATTTGAATACTTGTTTTATGTTTACTACTAGAATATCAATAATGGTATATGGCACATTATAACTTTTCAAAACAATTTCTGATATATTATTTAATCCTCACTACAACCCTCTGAGGTAGGTATTTTTGTTATTTATCCTTACTTTACAGGTGAGGGGACTAACTGAATAAAACTAAGCCCAAGAACAAAATGGCTCCTGCAAAATAAAATTGAAATCGACTCACAGGGCAGCATCATGGTTAAAAGCACGAACTATAAAACCAGGCTGCCTAAAACCCAGATTCTAACTCTGCCATGTACCTCTGTGTGACCTTGAGCAAGTTATTTAAACTCTTTGTGTCTTAGTTTCCTTACCTTTAAAAAGAGAATAATAATAGCACTTACTTCATAAGATACTTGAAAGAATTAATTGTCAAAATACGTAAAACATTTAGAAGAGCCATGCACTAAATGAATATTAGCTATTACCATAATTTAATCTGACATTCAGTTTTCTCAACAGTGTAAACTCAATCTATCTTTCCAGACAGCTCTCCTTTCTAACTTTTCACACATCTTGTTTTCCAGCCATCTTCATTCACAGTGGACCTAACATGATGCATAAAATGTACAGATGCTTGATAAATGGTTGTTGAAAATAAATGATGAAAAGAAGGCAGGCTGGGAGAAAAGAAGGAAAGAAGAAAGATAGGAAAGGAGGGAGGGAGAGAGGGAGGAAGTAAGGGAAAAAAGGAAGGAAGGAGGAAAAGGAGGAGGGAAGGAGGGAGGAAAAAAGAAAAGAAGACATGCTATTTCACCTTTCTCCGCTTTCATTCCCCACTCCCTTCATCAAAGACATTACAGGGTTTTCATTTTCCTCAAGGAGTATAAAGTAGGATAAGCTTTTGTGGAGTCAGCAAAGCCAAGACCTTTTTTTTTGCACTTACGTTTGACTTGCCTTTTCCAAATTACTTCTGCTTATCTATATATTGCCACTATAAAGGCTTTTATTTTTCCGTCATAAACTACCTTTGATTATTTTGCAAGATATTTTGTGTATATTGCAACATAATGAGATGCCATTGAATGAATTTAATTTCTATTCTTGGTATATGTGCATAAACAGAAGCGGTGCCACTCAAAGCATTTTCAAAAGTTTGCAAGGCTTGGAAAGAATTGCATTCCGTCTCCCTGCAAAAGTTAGGGTCACTGTGCTGTCCAGTGCTGAAAAACAAGGAAGAAAGGATAAAAATCCTGAACACTGTAATTTACCTACTTCTTATGTTTTTAGAATTTGTATCCCTTCAAAAACTGATTTTGATTACATTCTTTAAGAAAAAATTTCTAAACTTTTAATCATTATTTAGCTTTCTGTAGCCTAATCCCTGCTCTTTAAATAGCATTTGATATATAGAATAAGTATGTCAATATGTTATCAGCAAAGAATGTTAGAGCTTTTTAAATAAGATGGGTGAATATTCAATATTCTTGTACAGTTTTTAACAGCATATTTGTATGTTTAATTTGTTCTGTGTTTCTAGATAGACTATCTGAAAGAAAAACTTTAATGTCCATTTGAATTTTTAAATATTTGGACTGAGAATATCAGTGAAAAGTTTATGTTACTGTATTTTTCCCATAGGATTTCAGACCTAAGCCTTGATTTTGGTTTTAGACTCTTTTTTAGTTGGATATTTCATGTTCCCAGGAAGAAAATGCCTCAATGTGTGGAAAAAAAGGGAGGCATTTCAATGTTTTATTCATTTATTCCCCCACAAGTGAGATGACATTTGTTTCTAGTTTACTACCTGAAACAGACACAAAATAAGGGAATTTGGGTCTGTTCACAATACTCAAGAACATCCTAGAAATTAGTTGAAGGAAATTAGTATCATGCCATCATGCCTTTTTTTTATCTTCTTTACCCAGTATTTCTTATACTATAACTCATAAAAATAAGCATTCTTGGCCTAAGACATAGTTTAAGGCTTAAATTAAAGTCAGTATGCTCCCATTATTCCTAATTTTAGTATATCTTATTTTATTGTTGCAACTTTTTATACCTCTGATAAACCAAAACACAGGACTGAGGCCTTACTACCTACCACATTATGAACATTAAGTTTTTTACCTCTGTTAGGATTTCTTAGGGAAAATGGTTTTCTCTTTCTCTGTTGTCTGTCTACAATTTTCTTCTTTCCTAAACCAATACTCCAGTGATAGAGCTACCCAACATGCTGTGTCTGGCTATTTTCCAAAAGGTGAAATATACGACCTTATAAAGAGATGTTCTATTTATTCGAAATGTTTATTCTAAATGTTCTTTAGTTTGATTTACAAAGTTGGATTAGTTTCTGCTGTACAGCAAAGTGAGTCAGTTATACATATACCTATATCCACTCTTTTTTAGGTTCTATTCCCATATAAGTCATTACAGAGTACTGAATAGAGTTCCCTGTGCTATATACAGTAGCTTGAGATGGTATTTTTCTCAAGCATCCTACAGAGAAATTAAGTAAAATGTAATAATGTTCCTGTGACAGAGGAGAAACTTTTCCATTGTCGCTAGAGTTAAAATTCTGAGTGTACAATAATGACTGTGTTGGCTGGGCATTCCGTTACTCTCCCAGTAAAGGTACGGAGCAACTATTTTTCATAGCTCCTTGGTTTATTGGCTAGTAACACAGTCATAAAGTCCCTTGGCAAGGAACTGGTTTTCTCTTTTAAAATTTAGTCAAGAATCTATGGTTTAAAACAGAAAAAAAGAAAAAAAGTCACTTCCTGGAGGCCTGCCTGGTTAAACAGGTTAGGCAGTATATTTTTTATGAAGTCAAATGAGTTGAGAAGATAGCGAAGTATCGTGGCTCACGTGATATATCAAGTAGAGAAAAGTTCTTGCTCAGACTTGCTCTCCCAAGCTCAGTGCATTATCCAAGGGACACACTGAGTCATCTGAATTCAATCAGTTCAGATCCCAAGGACTGGTTAGAGATATACATGAAGTGGGAGGTTTAAATTTTTGTTTAAAAAGTCAAATAGGTTAAAATTCAATATAATTTTTATTTTAAAGAATCTTTCTCCTCATCGGAAGTGTACCAGCCTCCAAAATTAATGAAAGAATAACTATAAGAGACTCAAAGAGATTGTGTCACAAATGAAAAAAAGACTAGAGAGTTTTAGTTAATTGCCAACTTCACAGAGCAAGTAAATAGCCGCTGGAGGACAGTAGAGCTAAAATTAAAATGTCAGCTCTTCCTTTCCATTACTAGGTTCCACTCTCATATACTCCTAACATAGACAATCTGTATAAAGGCTCATCTGTCTTGATCTTGTGAGTGTTTGGTGTGTAAAAGAGGTGGACACATCCCTCTCTCCACAGCTATCTCAAGATGCAGGAAGGTGCACCATTTGTTTCCCTGGATTACAGGTAACCAAGCACCTTCTTTAGGCTTTTTGTTTTCCAGTTGCCATTGAATGCTCTCTCTGAGATATTGCTAGAGTTTTTCTTCACGAGGTGGCAGGATGATTCACAGGGGGCTTCTGGGAACAGTCAGACAAGGCATCTGCTGCTATATTGGGTAGCCAAAGATGCTAGTTGGTCTCCAAGATGTGGCCCTGGCATGGATTTTCTAATCAGATTGCACTAGAGAATTCATAAGAGGACCCTCAGTGCTGTCCTATTCCTGGGTCAATGGCCCTAGCACTTCTGGAACCACCACCAATTTGAAAATTAACTTAAGAATGGGCCTCAAGTATGAGAATTGTCCCAGTTCCTGAGCTTTGCTCTTCTTCTTTTCCTTGTCCCCCAACTCTCCCACTTCCTCAAAAAAACCAATAAACAAAACATTTCATTTCCCCTCAGCATCTACCTCCTTCTCTTTTTACTCTAACCCAAAAGAGTTTGCGCTATTTCTTTTCACCAGTACTAGAACTTAAGGAACTTGCACAGAGAATTCAGGCATTAGAAAGTCAGCCCCATACATTCTGTGCTGTGAAATATTCAGGGAGACTTCTTGCTACAGCAATGAAAACAAAATTCTAGTTAAGTCCTCAGCAAGTCACCCTCCTAGTTGTTCTGTGATAAGAAGCACCTGAGAGGAAGTGAGTCCTGCATCTGAAGAGAACCAAAATCCCCTGTTTCTTCAGAGGATGGGTGGAAAAGGAGATAAAGGAGAGAGGAGAGAAGGCATGGGGGGAGGGAGAAAGGGACGGCAAAAGAGAGAAGAGAGAGGGGTAGAAAAGAAGATGAGAGGAGAGAAAAAGAAGGAAAAAAGGAAAAGATGGAATGAGAAGGGGTCTCAAGGGAGGGGAGAAAGGAAAAAAGGAGAGAGAAAAACAAAATTTTAATTATGTGATATAATACCTTAAAACGCAATTCTCCAAGTTTCTGGACATCTTTATAGTGGGAATATGACAAGACAAGCCTTGTTGTAAAACAGTAAAATAACACCATAAGTTCAAAACAATAAAAGAATGCCTTTGGTGAATCATATAACGAGCCCCATGCCCTGTGAGCTGTAAACGGGTGTATTAAACTTGGTGATGATCCTGCTGATGTGGTATGTGATTGCACGCCCAGGGCGGTTCTAGGGATGATGTTGTTGAAACCCTGCCAGTTGACTTTTGAACTCAGAGCCTCTCTAACCTAGTTCCTTATTCACTAAACAGTCGGCTCCCTCATAAGCAGTCTATGTGTACCTGTTATCTTGTCTGGGCCCACATAAGATTGCCTCTGTCTTCACAGTTAGGTTGTAAAGTCTTTGATGACAACATGGATTCCTACCAGATAAGAGCAAAGGAAACTCATTGAACTTACAATTTGAATAAGGCAGCAAATCAAGTTTGCTTTATTACAGTCTTGCTCATAGAAAATTAGACCATGATTTTTAGGGTGATGATCATGAACGTTGATCTCCCTCATAGTACTGACTAGGGATTCACTAGTTCCCTGATGGGAAATTGGTAATGTTCCAAACCAGCAGAAACCTATGTGACCAGCCATTTCAGTCTGCCCAACTGAGACATTTCTTGGAATGTGGGACCTTCAGTATTAAAAGTGGGAAGGTCCTAGGCAAACCAATAGGAGTTGGTTACCCTTAGGTAACCACCACTCATCACTCCCCTACTTGCCTCCCTCAGACTTGCAGCTTGAAGACTGCCTCGGCAATTCTCTAGAACTGAGCTTCTACTTTGTTTTATATACATATATACCTTTTTATGAAAGCTGCCCCTCCAAAGGACCCAAGGGCCGAGACTGTGTCTCATCCATTTTCATGTTCCTGAAGACTGGTACATTGTGTAGCACTGAGAAGAACTGAGTCAGCTGAGCAACTGAATTGATCCTCTGCTGAATATGTACTGAAGGGGGACTATGATATCCTCTGTCAAGAACTGTATTTTCTGCACAGTGGATGCACCCCCAGGCTCTCTAAGTGAAACTTAGCTTGGGTAGTAATAGAAACCCTTTAAAAGATTCACCTTCCCACATTAAACTATGTGGCTTTTTAAATACACTCAAAACAGTGGGCTAAGAGCACAGGTCAAGAGTTAAAACCCAGCCTCTACAATTTACTAGCTCTGTGACCTTAAGCAAGTCACCTAACTTCTCTGTGTATCTCTTTCCTCACCTATGTCTCTCATAGGTGGGAGGACCAAATAAGACCCATGTGTGTAACATCCCTAGCTCTTAGCTATATGGTAAGAACCTAACACATAGTAGTTCACATTACTCTATTTGAAGTTTTCTTTCTAAGCACCAAGGGAGCAAAGATGAGGATAATTGGAAAACAATATTTATAATAATATCTTCCAAGTTCCATTTAAGCCCCAAGACCCTACCACCGTGGATTATTTTTTTTAACACCAAAAGTGCATCCTTATTATGATATTCTTCCTATGACTATAATGAGCACAACGTTATAAGGCAACAATCACCAAAAACTCTATGTACTTGGAGTGGGTTGGGACTGGGGAAATCTTCATCTCTCCACCGCCCCCATTTTATTACTTAAACTTCCTATTACATGAGCCATTTACCCAGTTTTCACTGAACTTTTCACAACCAGAAAGTCACTGGACTTGGTCCAACTCCTATAAAATTTTACTGCTCTCTTTGTTATTGCATAATGATTCCTAAGAGTTAACGTTTTACTTTTCTTCTAAAATAAGGGATTTGCTTAAAGGAAGAAATCTCATTATAAGTACCAGTGAACCTAAATCCAGTGCTTTATTGCTCCACTAAGAACTGATAAATTATCTGAGCAAAGTTTAAGTCATGAATAAAGCACAAGTTATTGGTATATTACATTTTTTCCTTTTCCTTCTCTTCCTCCTCTTTCTTCTTATATCTAATTACATATTTAACATTTATATACCCAAAGAATATATCATTTTCTGGAAATGCAAATTGGAAACAATACAGAAATAATACTTTATTTAGTGATAAATGCTCAAAGTACTTTATAATATTATTTCTTCCAAAATTCTCTGTTCAGATCTGAGTATAAGATACTGTTATGATAGGCATTTCTGGTGTCATGTCATATATGCATTCCTAAAAAACAACACATTCTGTAAAAGCATGAACTAAAAAGCATGAACTATTTTACATAGAGTATATGTAAAATAAACATTTAAGGGAAAACTACTAAATACTCAAGCGACATTGAGAATTCTGAGAAGATGGTGGTAGTGGCATAGTTTTTGAATCTCTTCCCTAAAAATAGACATAGCAACTATGATACCAAAACATCTACGACAAAACTAAGTGACAAAGTATCTCCTGAATCCTGAAATCCAAGCAGAAGAGGACAAGCCACCCTATATATTTGTAGTCCTATGATAAAATAAAGGCTCTAAGAGAGATAACATAGCACAGAATCGAGGTAATATAGACACAATACAACATCAAAAAACAAGGGGGGAATTCGGGAGATATCTGAAAATTAGGATAAGCTTGCTAAGTATCTTATAATTATTAATTGGGAGCAAAAGATTAAATCAAATCTAATGCTATTGATGGATGCACAATACTAGCTGATATTGATACATGTCACAGTAGGGACTAGACAGACAGGCTAAGTGGCGGGGGGGAGGAGAGAAATGGATATATTTTTCAGTTTTATTGAGGTATAATTGACAAAACTATAAGAGATTTAAAGTGTACAACGTTGTTATGTGATATACGTTGTAGAAGGATTACCCCCGCCCCCTGCACATTGAGTTAATTAACACATCCATAACCTCACCTCACGTACTTACCTTTTTTTGGATGGGGTGGGAGAAATAGAACATTTAAGTTCTACTCTCTCAGCAAATTTCAATTATACAATACACTGTCATCAACTGTAGTCACCATGCTATACATTAGTCCCTTAGACCTTATTCATCTTATAACTGAAAGTTTGTACATTTTATCAATACCAGCCTCTCCCTATTTCCCCCAACCCCCAGCCCTTAGCAACCACATTTCTACTCTCTGTTTCTATGAGTTTGACTTTTTTATAAATTCCACATATAAGTGATACCATGCAGTATTTGTCTTTTTCTGTCTGGCTTATTTTACTTAGCGTAATGCTGTCCAGGTTCATCCTTGTTGTCCTAAATGGCAGGATTTCCAACTTTCTAAAGGTTGAATAATATTCCATTATGTTAATTGGTAGATAGATAGATAGGTAGGTAGATAGATAGATAATCATATTTCTTCATTCATCCATCAACAAACATTTAGGATTTTTCCATACTTTGGCTATTGTGATTAATGCTGCAATAAATGTGGGAGTACAGATATCTCTTTGAGATAATGATTTCATTTCCTTTGGATATATACTCTGAAGTCAGATTGCTGGATCATATGGTAGTTTTACTTTTCATTTCTTGAGGAACCTCCATGCTGTTTTCCATAGTAGCTGTACCAGATTACATTACCACTAACAGTGTACAGGAGTTCCTATTCTCCACACCCTCAACAGCATTTATTATGTCTTGTCTTTTTTTATAATGGCCATCCTAACAGATGTGAGGCAATATCTCATTGTGATTTTTGATTTGCATTTACCTGATGATTAGTGACATTGAGCATCTTTTCATGTACCTATTGGCCATTGTATGTCTTCTTTGGAAAAATATCTGTTCAAGTCCTTTGCCTATTTTTTAATTGGGTTGTCTTGGTTTTGCTTTGTTTGCTGTTGAGTTGTATGAGTTCCTTGTATATTTTGGATATTAACCCCTTATCAGCTGTGTGGTTTGCAAATATTTTCTCTCATTCCATAGGTTAATTTTTGCTTTGTTTGATGGTTTCCTTTGCTGTGTAGAAGTTTTTCAGTTTGATGTGGTACCATTTGGTTATTTGTGCCTTTCTTGTCTTTGTTTTTGGTGTCAAATTCAAAAAAATCAGTGTCAAAACCAATGTCAAGAAGCTTATACTTTACATTTTCTTGTAGGAGTTTTATGGTTTCAGGTCTTACATTCAAGTCTTTAATCCACTTTGAGTTGATTATTGTGTATGTTGTAAGATAGAAGTCCAGCTTTATTCTTTAGCATGAGGCTGTTTAGTTTTCCTAACACCTTTATTGAAAAAACTATCCTTTCCCAGTCATATATTCTTGGCTCTTTTGTCAAAAATTAATGGACCATATATGTGTGAGTTTATTTTGAGGCTCTCTATTTATTCCATTGATCTATGGGTCTGTTTTTATCCCAATCCCATGCTGTTTTGATTACTGTAGCTCTGTAATATAGTTTAAAATCCAAAAGTGTGCCACCTCCAGCTTTGTTTTTCTTTCTCAAGATTACTTTGGCCAACCAGGGTCTTTTGTGGTTCCATACAAATTTTAGGATTAAATATTCTATTGTACCTCTGTGAAAAAAGGCTATTGAAATTTTTATAGGGATTGCATTGAATCTGTAGACCACTTTGCATAGTAAGAACATTTTGGCAACATTAATTTTCTCAATCCATAAACACAGTATATCTTTCAGTTCATCTGCATCTTCTTCAGTTTCTTTTATCAATGTCTTATAGTTTTTGGTATACAGATGTATCACCTCGGTTAAATTTGTTTCTAAGTATTTTATTCTTTTTGATGCTTTGTAAATAGGATTGTTTTCTTAATTTCTCTTTCTGATTTTCATTGTTAGCATATATAAATGCAACTAATTTTTGTATATTGATTTTGGATCCTGCAACTTCACTGAATTCTGAATTCATTGATTAGTTCTAATAGTTTTTTGGTGGGGCCCTGGGGGTTTTCTTTATATATAATGCCATATGCAAATAGAAACAGTTTTATTTCTTTCTTTCTGATCTGAATGTCTTTTCTTGCTTTTTCTTGCCTAATTGCTCTGGCTAGGACTTCCAGTACTGAGTTGAATGAAAATGGTGAGAGTGGCCATCCTTGTCTTGTTACTGAGCTTAAAGGAAAAGCTTTTAGCTTTTCACCTTTGAGTATGATGTTAGCTGTGGGCTTGTCATAGGCTTAGCTTTGTCTCTTCTTTTTCTAGTTTCTTGAGATGTAAACTTAGGTTGTTTATTTGTGATCTTTCTTTTTTCTTAATGTAGGCAGTTATCACTATAAACTTGCCTCTTAGAACTGCTTTTGCTGTATCTCATAGATTTTAGTATATTTCCATTTTCATTTGTCTCAAGATTTTTTTAAATTGCTCTTTTGATTTCTTCTTTGATCCATTGATTGTTCAGTAGCATGTGTTTTAATCTACACATGTTTGTGAATTTTCCAGTTTTCTTCTTGTAATTGAGTTTTAGTTTCATGCCATTGTGGTCAGAAAAAAATGCTGACCACATTTTCAATTTTCTTAAATTTATTCATACTTGTTTTGTGGCATGATCTGTCTTGGAGAATGGTCCATGTTCATATGAGAAGAATGTGTATTCTGGTGCTGTTGGGTAGAATTTCTGTATGTCTGTTAGGTCCATATGGTCTAACATGTAATTTAAGTCCAGTGCTTCCTTACTGTGGATAAGTGGGTGGTGTTTATGCCAGGCCAGATGGGTACTCTCAGTAAGCCTCATGGTATCTCTGCTGCTTATTTGCCATGATCTGGAAGTCAGTGATGTGCCAAATGCCTCAATATAGAGCTGCAGACAGGAAGTCCAACAGTATCACCTGGCCTGCCCCTCTCAGACAGGTATGCTGAGAGCCCAGAAATTCCTTCCTGAGGTCCCCAAAACATGTATTCATCTTTATAAAATATTTATCAGAATGATCTCTTTAAAAAGGATACCTTTACTAAATTTTGATTCTGTTTCCAAACTTTCTTTTATAATACATACAATGATATTCTTAAGGGGACATAAATCTTTGTGTTTCTGTAATTAGAGTTTACAGAGCAGAAAAACACAGAATATTTGGGTTGTCCTATAATTAACTTTTATAACATTCAGTCTCAATAAAACACTGAATTGCATTCTCAGTAGCATTGTTTCGGGTCACTCCATCATCATCACCGTCATCGTCATCTTCATCATCATAATCACTATTCCCTTAACACTAACTATATGCTAGGTCACCATATGGTGTTCCTGTGGAAATATATTTTTGCACAGTGTTTCTGCCTCTCCTTCTTTTGAGAAGAAAAAAAAAGCATAGTGGACTGTAAATAAATCAAAGTAAAAGTAAAATAAGTATTACCTTCAGTACATCCCAATTTAGATAAAAAGTAAATTGTTCTCAAACTTCAGTACCATACTTCTTACAAGTTACTTGAAACCTAGTGCATCTCGCTGTATTGCAATTACTGTTTACCTATATGTCATTGGCCTCCATAATTCTGCAACTAAGTAAGAACAGGGACAGTGTCTATCTAATGTACCCATGTAGACTGAACCTTGCAGATAGCAGGGGCTCAGTTCATATTTGTCAAATGAGTTAATAAATAAGTGAATGAATAAATGAGGAAATATAACTCACAAATGATCACATCATACCAAGACACAATGTCAAGTCATTCTACTAAAAACAGTCCATATTTTGTCTCATTCAATTCTCACTCCTACAAGAAGATATTATTTTACAGATAAGGAAATTGGAGCTCAGAGAGCCTAAGGGACAGACCCAAGATGATATGGTGAGGAAATGGTAGAGTTAGGAATTCAACCTCAACCTATCAGATTCCAGAACTCTGTCTTTCTACCACCCCAGCCTCCTGCTGTGAGCATTACACTGTCTGCCTAAGAGTGAAGAAAAATGTAAGTTTGTGGGAAGATCCCCCCTATATAAACTGGAGATGGTGACCTCAGAGTCACATACCAGAGCAAGGGCACTACCCACCCCAAGCAGAGCAGCTGTCTCTCAGCCATCACTAGTCTAATTTTAAGGAAAAAGTTAAAATGTGCTCACGTTCACACACATTTTCCATTGTGTGGCTTTGGGCTGTGTTCTTTATTTCATTCTAAACAGATCTTTTTCTCTTTTTAGTCACATTTCTGAAATAAAAGAATGTTGTGTTCTGTATTATATCTCATCACAGATGCACATAAAAAAGTGTACCTCAGAGTTTCTTATTTAAAAAGATATGGAAATATAATATTCCAGTGAGTCTAAATATTTCTTTATCATGTCCTCAGATTGGAAGAAACAATTTATTCATCTCTTTCTTTTCCTAGGGCTGTTAAACATGGTAACTCTGTTAATTCTTACCTTCATGGCTTTTCTGGAGTTTCAAATTGTACATGGAGTCAGCCTCAGGATTGCCAGTTCTTCATAGGATACATACAGTTAGGTTCAATTTGATTCTTTTTCAGGGGCAGAAAAAAAAGTATAGATATTTCCCGTGTACTTAGCAGAAGTGAGCTTTTATTTTCAAGGGGTTTAAAAAAAAGGAAAGAAATGATGATAGTTCTTTATTAGTGAGTATTTTTAAACCACTTGCTTTTTACTAATTATTAATGTTTCCCAGATATTTTTAAGCAAGAAATATTTTTTGGACTATGAAGGCAGATACGGTGTCATAATGATACCCAGAGTTTATCATTCTCATCAACCAGTAAATTAGTTGATATCTACACACACACAAGAAAAACCAAAGAAGTGCCCTGAAGGAAGCAAAAATAATCCTCTATTCAAAGATTAGAAATTAGTTAAAAATCAAATACCCTTTTGCTCTCAAGTAAGTGAGTTTCACTAAAATTTTAAATTGGAAAATGTCTATTCATAGATAGAGGTCAATGCCACCAAGATGTTATTTTGTATCAGGTAGAGGTATATTTTCAAAAGTTTATTTACAGTCCAGGTGGAGGTTTGTTCCTAATTGGGGAATGAGGAAACGGTTTCTGTATATAACAAACATAGATACTATTCTTTTTCTAATTCTTTTAATCAAAGAGCTGCGTAATGAACTATATATTGACTATCAAATACATTTTTGAGATCAATTCTAAAGCAATTAGACAGTTAAATGATCATACAGAAATACTGGTAAGTTACCAAAAATGTTCCCCTCATCTTCTCCTCAACAAACTATCATCACCAACCTGTTAATCAGATTATTTACTCATTATTCAATTTGTACAGTTATCAAAGAACCCCTTTTGTCATTTGTACGCTCTATCATCATTCCTCTTTCTTTTATAATCTCCTTTAAAACTCTAGCCCTCCGTGAAGCATTTTATCAGAGAATATGAAAATCACTGCCCTGCACAAAATAACTATTTTTAATATAGCAAAAAATTAATGATCTTTATTTGCTCTGTCAGGTTCTTTAGACTAGTACTATATTTTTGTCTCTGTTTTGCACAGTACTTTGCCAGGCACACAGGGGAGTTGAAGAGATAATAGTTGATGGTAATTATGATGCATCCTGTGCTTGTTCACAAGGGACATTTGCTAAAGATTAAAAATAAATTCACAACTAATTGACTGCCAGCCATAAGCTGTCCTGCTGGGACTTCCAAACTACCAACTGGAAAAAAATGACTGAGCAGATCTTGCCAACGACCAACCCAAAGATTAAAAACAATTTTCCTACTTAACTTGCCTACAACACAACTAATCAGATGAATGGCAACTTCAGTATTTCTGTAATTTTTCAAAGAGCCCAGTTCAGGAAATTAACCTTTAGTTTAAATGTTGTCATTTGCCCCCCTGAGTTGTCCCTTTCAAACCATCAATGAACAAATATTTATTGAGCACTAACTATGTGCCTTGTGTTTGTAGACTGTGGGAATGCAACCATAAATAAGACACCCATAATTCTTTCCTTTGTGGTGTTTACTCCAGCAGGGAAGGAAAATAGTAAGAAACTTTAAATAGTGACGGAGAAAGATGAGGAAGAGAATAATAATTTATTTCAGTGTCAGAGACAGCTCTGTTTCTTATTTTCTATTTGTCACACCTCCCTTAAGTTGAAGGCAAACATCTTTATACTTCTATGCCTTGTGCATGAGAGATAATCCAGGAAACCTTAGTGATTATCTTTCCCAATGAAACATGATCCGTAATGGTATAAGAACAATCAACTTGGGCTTCCCTGGTGGCGCAGTGCTTAAGAATCCGCCTGCCAATGCAGGGAACATGGGTTCGAGTCCTGGTCAGGGAAGATCCCACTCAACTAAGCCCGTGAGCCACAACTACTGAGCCCGCACGCCACAACTACTGAAGCCCACGTGCCACAACTACTGAGGCCTGCGCTCCTTAGAGCCCACGCTACACAACAAAAGAAGCCACCACAATGAGAAGCTCACGCACTGCCGTGAAGAGCAGCCCCCTATTGCCGCAACTAGAGAAAGCCCGCGCAACAAAGACCCAATGCAGCCAAAAATAAAAATAAATTTAAAATGTGCATTAAAAAAAAAAAACATTCAACTTGCTAATGAGTCATGTGGATGAGCAATAGAGAGGTATTGAGAAGATAAGCCTTTGGGTTTTTTTGAGGGCTTAAATTCTACTTCAGAACAGGAACTGACCTTGCCAGAATAGCCCTACAGCTGAGATTTTTCTCTCTCTTCTTTACCATCCATCCGTCTTTTTTTTTTTCTGGACATTCTGTTCTCTTTCCTTTGACCTCTTATCTGCCATCTTCTTCCCTTCTTTCACAAAGCCTGAGGTCATAGCGTGTTATGGGAGTTATTAATGTTCACCAATGTCAAATTCTTCTCTATTTTTTGTTAGTCATTTCCATGCCCCCCTGAAGATAAGTGTGGCCGTGTGATAGTTCCGGCCAAAGGAATGTGAATTACACTCTGAATTAGGCTTTGTATGGCTTGTGTTTGACTCACCAGCTCTTTCTCACCTCCTACTGTGGTAACCCCTGAAGCTTGGTGATTAAATGACAGTGTCATAGACGGTAGAGTTTCCTTTGGCTTTAGTCCCTATGTGACATGATAAGCAAAGCTCTCCCTGACACTGTGAATGAGAAATCACTTGAAATTTGAGGGTTGTTATTACAGCATAACTTGGATTATTCTGACAGATATAGATAGAAGAGAAAAACTATTATAACCAGCACACATAGTCATAAGAATGTTGGCAACATAATTAACTCATTTAACAAGTATTTATTGAGTTGCTACTATGTAAGCGCCAGAATCTATGCTGGGAATATAGAGAAAAGAAAAGAAAGTCGCTGCCCTCAAAATGCTTGTTGTCTAATGAAAAAAAAATAGTTGACAGATATCCAATTATGAGAGAAGTTGACTGGGAAACCTCTTTTTTTTTTTTTTTTTTTAATCAGTCAAATATGATGAGGAAAAGTTTGGAGAAATCTTTGTCTGAAGAGTATGCAACTGGAAGTTAGGAGTGAAGCCCTCTCATGTGTTTGTAATTCATTACTGTTATTATTATTATCACCAACCTATTTATTACTATGGAACATGTGGCAAGATACTGTCTTAAAATGGAGAAAAGGTAGTATTCCCTCCTTTTAGATTACTGAAATATGATTAATACTTAATAGGAGAGAACATCTGTGTACTCTTCTGGCAAGTTCTAAGTTCTTAGGTCAAGAAGAACATCCCAGGCAGAGTACTTAGTGGAAAGGCCTCTGGCTGTGGTTTCAGTAGTTGTGTACAACTGAGCCACTTCCCTAAGGCTTGGTCTTCTCATGTCAGTCATTCCATGGGTGTC
Source organism: Monodon monoceros (assembly GCF_005190385.1). Classification (NCBI taxonomy): domain Eukaryota; kingdom Metazoa; phylum Chordata; class Mammalia; order Artiodactyla; family Monodontidae; genus Monodon; species Monodon monoceros. The sequence goes on along the minus strand of NW_021703783.1, from coordinate 70,775,520 downwards.
CACTGAGCATTCACTGTGTGCCAGGTATCACACTAGGCCCTAGGGAACCTAGAGCCAGGGAAAAAGGCATGGTCCCTGTCCCCCTCTACAAGCCAGTGGGGCATGAACTTTAAACTTTAAGTATCATGATCATTAATTGCATAATTACAAATGTATTAAGAGCTATAAAAAGGGGATTTTATTGGGTCATGTGGTTGAGGGACCTAAGTGGAGAGAGAGTCATCTGGGATAGCTGATAATTACTGAGTTTGAAAGAATCTGTAAAACCAGCATGACAATATTTACCTTGAAGGTGTTCATAAGAATTTTTTTAATGTAAAATGCCTGAAAAATAGTTGGTTCTCAGTAGATGCTAGTTATTGGACAGTGTCATAGAAACCAGTGTTTACATGTTCAAAAGCAAGGTACTAACGGGGAAAAAAAGGTTGCAGCCTCTACCGCATACTAATACATATTTTATTACTATCATTGTCACTATCAATATTAAAACATTGCACTGAGCTGTTTCATAATCTTATTTTTGTGTTTCCCCTGACATCTTTCAATTCAACCACTGGGGAAGCCCCTGTCTTCCTGTCTGCCTTGTTTTGGTTTTGTTTCATGTACCTTTCCTGGCAACGGGGTCCATTTAGTTGACTGGTTACCATAGGAGCCTGCTTACTCTGAAGGGCAGTAAGTGTTCTAGGGAAATCAGCAAACTAAAGGAAAGGAAAGACTGAAAGTCTCTTGCCCAGATTATGAGTCAACAGGTAAATTTGATTCACTTTATTCCAAATTACTTCTAGGTGGGGTCTGGGGTGCAGATGGCAGCTTAAAGGTTTTATTGCTTCAATATAGGTGTTCTATCAAATTGCTTTATTTGCATGGCTGTAAACGGTTTAAATAAATGTCTCTTGATTTTACCATTTTATTTTATTTGAAGACTGACATTCTTTTATTGCTTCATAAATGAACTTCTTGAAGTTTTTAGCTTAGTTCCCATTGCATGGGGAGTGAAAAGGAATTTTGAAAGTGTGTTTGATGATGATAATTGTAAATGACATACAGAACAGGACTAAAAACATAGACCTGCTTGATAGTGGGCATGTACAGGGAGAAAGATATTGAACATTTGCACCCATGAGACTTTCATAAATGCACAATCAAGGGCTAAACTTAAGCAAACGTGGATTTCAACTGAAATCCATTGTTTTTCATTTATAGAGATGAGAAACTAATATATACTATGTCAAGCACATATTCTTTTATTTAAAACTCTCAATAACCCTTTGAAGTCATATTATTGTTATTTCCATTTTTTGAATGAAGAAATTGTAGGTCACAGAGACAGTAACTGCTTATTACAAGAATCCTAAATCCCTCAAGAACAGAAAAACAGTAATTTTATTATTTCAGTTGAGTTTATGAAGTAAATTAAAATTTAGATAGTTTTTAGCAAACTAGAAAAAGTGTGACTTTTAAAGACACAAAGAAGAGGACAACAGTTTCAACCATTGTTCCATAAAAGCAAATTACATAGGGACAAGAGTATAAAAAACTGGGGCTTTTGTTCTCTCATTTGTTGCAAAGGAAGCACGGTTACATTGTTGAAAACAGCCCTGCACTTTCATTCAATGGAAAGAAATCAGAAAGTTCTCTGGAACAGGTTTGTACTTAGTGGAAAATCATGCCCTGGTACAAAAGTAATAGCCATTGTAGATAAATAACCATTTATAGCTTTTTATCTTAGTTAAACTGTTATCTCCCAGTCTGTAAAAGATAATTTGGGTTTGCTGTAGAGCTTTTTTTAAGAAAACACTCTGCCTCTTATGAAATCCATCTCCCCAAGCTTTGCTCGGGAGGTTGCAGGCATTCTGCCAAATTCTTGGGAAGAACATCTCTGAAAAGCAGACTGTTAGCCCTGAGTAACATCTCCCTCTGTTGAATTGTATTCTCCTCGCCTAAACAGCACGTAGGGTTTGAAAGCAAGAGGATGTCCCTGCAGAGAATTTCTGGGCTTTCCATCACTGAAATCTAAAGATATGCTTTAGGAAAAGGCAGAACTGAGGCATCCAAATCAATTTAACACTTAATGGGAAAATTGCAGAACCACTGTAACAAAACAGCCGATAAAGCACTAGATTGCAAACTTTCTGCACAGTGAAATGGCCTCAGGACGGGAGCTGAAAGCCACATATTAAAATCCTTCCCTGAGATTCCTAAAATTAAAGTTTACTCCATTACTATTTTATCCTCAAGGGAAGAGTTTTAAGGGTTTACCAGCTCTTGGGTTTTGCTATTACAAAGTTGAAATAAAAAATTAAATATAGTGGAACGGCATATGATAATATTTCTTTTTTATTGTGTTAAAATACACATAACATAAAACTATCAGTCATTTTTAAGTATACAGTTCAGTTGTATTATGTATATTCATATTGTTGTACAACCATTTCTACCATCCATCTCCAAAATACTTTTCATTTAGCAAAACTGAAACTCAGTACCCATTAAACAATAATTCCCCATGACCCCCTCTCCCCAGCCTCTAGCAACCGCCATTCTACTTTCTTTCTTTCTTTTTTGTTTCTCTTTCCTTTTCCCTCATGTCCCAGCCCTTGGTACCCACAATTCTAGTCTCTGTTACCATGAGTTTGTTTTGTTTTGTTTTGTTTTTTTTAACATATACCACATTTAAGTGGGAACATGGAATATTTGTCTTTCTGTGTCTTGTTTATTTCACTTAGCATAATGCCCTCTAGATTCATCCGTGTTGTCGCATTTGGCAAGATTTCCTTCTTTTTTAAGGTTGAATGACATTCTGTTGTTTAAATACATATATAATTCTACAATATGTATATATACCTAATTATCTTTATCCATTAATCATCAATAATATTTCATACTACAAAATGCTTTTCATTTTTAGAATTTGCATTATGGTATCAGCTATCACTATTCATATTAGCAATGAGTATAAATGACTGCAGATTCCCCTAGCAAAATATTTACCAGCCCTTCTCTATATACAGTAGAATTACACCCACACTAATAAATGGAGATTTCACAAATCATAAGGTGCACAACCTAGCAGAATATGGCTGGGGAGATCTTAAGATCAAGTACAATTATTAAACAGGCAGAACCGAAAGGCTCCGTGCATATACATACGTGGTAAAGAGCCACGATATAAACAGTCGGCCCCAGAATTCTGTTGTTTCCCTGTACCTTGAATACTCTTTGCAGTTTGCTCTGAATCACTGTTTCAAAGAAAAAAAAAACATCCCAGTAATTCGTTCTCCTCTAATCTTAGTAGAAAACATTTCCATACTGAAGTGGACTTTATTTTTCCTTCCACTCTCAGGCAGCATGGAGTAAGAGACAAAGTGGGGAGCCTCCTTGCTAATCCCTCCTCTGCCTCAGATTACCTCCAAGACCTTGAGTAAGTCATTTCTCATCTAAGCCTTCCTTCCTTCATCTGTAGAGTGTGGGGGCTGAGCAGGAAGATTTCTAACGTCCCTTCGAACTTGAAGATTCTGTGACAATACAGAGCTGTTCCCAGGTGCCTGGCAAAACTCCTAGCGTCTGTCTCTGTTGTTTCCCAATGTACATTTAAATTATGGGTCCCTCAAGTAAATTTCAATAAAAAGACTCCTTAACCAGGGTCAGTTGCAAGTTTTAAAAGGGGGAAGGGGAGAACCCACACAAAGAATTGTTGACAGCCCAGAAACTGCTACCAGGATTAGAATCACCACTTTTGTCTTGCCAAAATTCCTCTTGAAGTCACACAGGCCAATCCTTTTAATAAAAGAGGCAGGTTCAGCTGGAATTGTCATACCCAGACTAACAATCGTGGAAATTTGAAGGCACTGTTAAGTTGCTATCACATGAAATTGACGTTTTCTATCTTTTATCTAGCATTACCAGCATCTCTTGCTAGGAGGCAAAACCAGAAACATAAACTTTTAAGCAGGAAAAAAAAGTGTTTATTTAAACCCAAGAAGCATCTATTGCCTACCCTCAATATTCTCCAGGCTCAGGGTCACACTAAGAGATCCATAGGCCCCAAATCCCCTTACTCTGGACATCATGTCCTACATCATATCAAACACATTAATATGCATTGACATCTCATCCTGAATACATCATCTTTCTTTAACGTGCAAGAGGATGTTTATCATCTTCTTTTTGAAATTGTCTTATTTTGAGGTTTCTTTCTCTTATTTTGTCACCTATAATTTCTATTTTCAGATCTTAACATTTCACCAGCTTTTTAAATATTTCACACCTCTGGTGTCCAGTGAATTAATATCTCCATGATTCATCCCATGTTCAACATTCTTCTGAAAATACACCAGGTCATCAGAACTGGGCCACAAAGTAATGGCACAATCGTGATGCCTCCTCCAGATACCTCACAGGCCAGCTACATCTCCTGTACCTGACTTACTCTGGAGTTACCAAGCCATGAGGCTGGGTTTCAATTTGAGGCCAAGGCCCCTAACCTCCTGGATAATCAAATTCAGGAGAAGAAACAGAAGTAAATGAAAGTTTCCCTTCAGAATATCAGTTTGAGAACCATTCAAATAGGGCCTTAGGACTTTATACCTTCCTAGAAGTTAGTTCTTCCTGTGTCACTATAGTCTGACCTTTGCAATGGAGCTTTGCCCATATGCTGTGGCTGTATTGAAATGGTGTTTGCTTCAGGTTCTAAGGATGGGAGCTTTCAGGGAAAGCAGCTTGGCACCTGGGAAGGTAGGGATTGTAAACCCGAAACTTTGGACCGTGCTTGGCATTGGGAAAAAAATCAGTCTGCTAGAACAGAGATCTTCTGTACTCCGACACCTGGTATCTAATCTAGAAAACATTCTAATTGTTCTCATTATTTTCCATGACAAAATACAAGCTGTTGCCTCAAGAGAGGGAAAAAAATCCCAGATAATCTTGATTACAGGGTAAAGGATTCATTTAGGACAGCAGCTCTTATTCAGTGTTGTTTTAGACATCAAGAATGTATTTCACTAAAGCTCTCCTTGAGCACTTCAAAACAAAATCACCTTGAGCCTTCATGAAATGAACCAAGTCAACAGAGTCCATTGATAAATGAAAAGAAAATCTGTTCAGGAATATGCAGTTTAGAATCACATATATGAGAAATTTCTCTTTAAAGTGTCCTAGACCTCTGGTAAATGCTACACTCTTCCCAAATCTTCCCTGGACAAGGCTTGTTAGCACCCAGAGATGCCCTAGGTGCTTAGAGATGTTCCGAGGTAAATGGATCTTTCCCTAACCGACAACCAGAAAGCATGCCTGACAGTGGAATAAAATATGTAAAATCCATACTTTCCCGAAATATCTAAAACATATGATCTCCATCCCAGAGAGGGTGGCTCTAGGAAACGATTTTGAGGGGATAGAGGATAAAATGACCTCCATAGTTATGTTCATTTTCCACTGATAAATCTGCCTTCTTCCTTTATCCAGGCTAGAGGGAAATGACAGAGAAGGGATGAGGGTATTGGGAAGGGACTTTGCCAGCCCGCAAAGCTCTTCTCGTCTTTTAGGAGTACTCACTGCAAAGAAAGGTTATTTGTGAAAGAAACTAAACAAATTTCACTTATTTCTATTTCTTCTGCCTACTCTTGGATGAAGGTCCTAGTACACATATCCATTTCTATGTTTCAGAAGTGTGCTGCCTGGCCTTTTCCAGAGTTATGTATTAGACCATAGGAGAAACTAATAGAAATTTCTTCTATATTTTTCTTTTACTGTCTTACTGACCTCATTGTCAGTGTGTCAGTATGGTCAGTATGGTCTTGCTGATCTTATTGGACTTGGGGCTTGTCTGACTAATGTGATTCCTGGGTGTCTCCATCCCATGTATCCCTGGTGGGCCAAGGAACAGTATCTGAGATCCTGGGAGATACGGCTTTAGGGAAACTAGCAACTCTGTTCAGGAGAGGAATGCCCAGAGGTGCTCTCCAGAAGTCCCCACCTGTGGCCCAACCTATCCCTGCAGGACCCAGACCCCGGTTACTGACCCAGGGAGCCTGGAGGCCAAAGCAGTATGATAAACACATGCGCAGTTTGCGCCCCCCACCCCAACCCCGCACCTGCACTCAGACATCCAGGAACTCCAGGCCTGTGCGGACCGGTGTCAGCTCAGTGCATCAGGCTATCTTTCTAGGGCCAGCAGTTACCCCCACTGCACTCCTGATGCACAGTGGGGAAGGTCATCTGAGCCAGTCCCTCTTATGGCCCTCTGCCAGGAAGATACACAGGGCCTTTGTGGGAGTCAGGTCTCCCAAGTGTCTCTCATCAGCAGACTTCCTGGCATTGCTAAGAAATTTCTAGAATTTAGAGGTGACTTGTCCAACTTCCCTTTCTCATGGGGGTGGGTTTTTTTTTTTTTCACTTGGAAACAAGTATCAGATAAAATAGTACTTCTCATCCCTGATTTAATAGCAAACAGATAGTCTACATATCCAGTGAGTTGTTTTTTAAATCTTTCTAGTTTACAGTCTTGTGTGGGTGTTGCTGATTGTGTGATATATTAACTGTGCCACCCCTTTTCTACTGATTGTAAGTTGAATTGGGCAAAATTCCTGGTAAAAACAAAACGTTGTAGCCCAGGGTATTGCAGTTTTCAAGTGGGATATGACAAAAAAACAGGTAAGAATATTCTCTAAGGAGAGGCCTATATTGGAAGAAAATTGAGTTAGTAGGCTTATTAGGATTTTTATTGAATTTTAAGAACTTTCTGATTTGTTTTGCTCTTTGGAAGGACCCATCCACTGTCCTTTGAAAGCATATTATAGAGTCTGTAACCATATCCTCCATGATTAACATTTTTGAGAGAGTTTAACTTTCAAATGGACTGGAGAGCTTACCACTGTGCCTCTTTTTTTAAAGAGTTAGGTGTTTCATGACCTATTACAAAAATTTTAGCTATTGTTCTGGCTTCTGATTAGAACTGTGTATAGAACCCCCTCATTTTGATAAATATTTTCTCTCATTAAGAAATTGAGGCTCAAAGTTATGAAATGACTAGCTACACTGCTACTTAGCAACAAGAGACAATTTCAAGAGTTCTGTCCATCACATGGTGATATTTAGATATATTTTAGTAATTTGTATTAATTTGATTAGCTGTTTGGAGGAAAGCTAAAGGTCTTTTAGTGAAGCTATTACTTTTATCCTCTAATGAGATATTTGACAACCTTGAAATTAATTGCCCATTTATTCATTCAACTGATACTATTCCACCAAGAGATTCTAAGTAGCTAAGGAGGAGGGGAGTACAGTACATAAGCTGTGGTCTCACCTTCAAGAAGGTTGTAGTGTGGCAGGGAGATAATATACCTCAGGGCTGACTTACACACTGGACACAGTAGGCGCTGTCTAGAGCCCGTGATAATTTTAGGGGTCATGAAATGTTTTAATTTCAACATGTTTTCAAATCAGAAGAAAAAATGAATACATCCAGTCTGGATTACGTTTGTCTTTATACCACATAGTCATAAAATATCATTTTTACCATTTTTTAATGGAGAAAGAGTCCAGCAAAGACAAAAGTGCCCAACACCCCTGAGAGTCATAGTATGGTTCTGGAAATACTACCCCAAACACAGAAAGCTTAATGCTTCATTTGCCCCAGTTACCACCTCAGAAGCCTTATATATCTACCTTTTGTCTCCATTTCTGTATAGCACTTTTGGGAATTTTGCTTCAGGCTAAAATGCCCTTTGCAGAGATTCAGCCCCAAAGATAGCTCTGGTGATTGACTAGTAGGTGGTGTTTTTCTGACCTCTGGAACCAAGTAGGCTTTCTGTACATGTATTCTAGAATTAAAACACCATGACCTTAAATTTATGCCATTTTATGACCTTGACAAAGCCTCTAAAACAGACTAATTTAAGATTTTCCAAACTGTATGATGATCATAGATGTTCCTGGAAAATAAAGGGGTCTTTACCAAATAATTTGGGGGACTGCTATATATAACATACCCTGATCTTGTTGAGCATCAATGAGCATATTAAATGTTACCAGATTCCCAACTGTAAAGGAACCTGGTTAACTTTGTTTAATCCAGCATTTTGCAAATTTATTTGAACACAGAGCCCTTTTTCAAGAATGTTTATTAACATTTCATGGGAAACTAATGTGCCTTGGAACATAATTTGAGAAATACTGGTCTATACCAGTCATTGGCAACCCTTTTATGTAAAGGGCCATATCATAAATATTTTAGGTTTTATGGGCCAGATAGTCTCTGTCAAAAGTACTTAACTGTTCAGGAAAGTAGCTATAGGCATTACATAAACAAATGGGTGGCTGTGTATTCCAACACAACTTACAAAATAAGCAGAGGAATGGATTTGGCCCAAGGGCCCTAGTTTGCCAACCTGTGGTCTATACCTTCCACTAAAACCTTTCAGAATAGCTATAGCTCCACCTAGAAAGGTTCCAAAGCCATCTCAACACATGCAATAGTCAAAAGCAACCAATCCACCCTAAACTTTCATTTAGAAAGTATCTTTTTTGGCCTAAAACTAAAATCAACCTAAATAAATATCTACTCTTTTCATCAAAGGTCTTAAAAGTGTTTGCCAAAAGACATGGAGGATAGTCATTAAAAAATAAACTGGATATCACAGGATGCAGGACTACAAGGGATTTTTGTTTTCTTAGTTGTACTTTTCTGTAACATTTTTGTAATCAGAACAAAAACAACAAAAAGATATTTTTAAATAGTTCAATATTTTTCAAAGTCCTTCTTTTGTCTTAACAAACGTGTCACCTCATATTTGATGGCACTTGATGGTTCCCAATGACTTATAAGGTCTTTATCTCATATCCCCCTCCCAGTTACCCTTTTAACTAAAACAGGACAAATATAGGTTCTGCTGTCAGCTTTCCTCAGTCTGTTCTCCATGTTCTCACTCTCTCTTACGATTTAAATTTTCACCTCTTTATGGCTATTTTATAAATGTATATTCCTATATCTGATCCAGGTCCCCTTATCAGAATCACCTTGGAATTTATTAAGTATGTAGATCTCTAGCTTCACCTGAAACCGGATTAATCAAAATGCTCAAGGATAGAGCCTGAGTGTATTCTGAGAAGTCCACAGGAATTTAGATGGAACTCCTGTTTAAAAGGAAACAAAGCAAAACAAAAACAAAAAATGCTTCTTTTGAAAGACTCAATTGTATGGTATAACGTTTTTTTCTTGGCTTGTTTTTTGCGCCAGATTCTTAAAGACTTATTTAAGAATGTGGCTTATTTATCTTCTCATACTCTTTATAAGTAGTTACCAACTCTAATGCCCATTGACACACAAGATGGATCCCATTTTAATCAGCAAGACAAATAAATATCCAGTAAACTTAAAAATGTATTTGCATTTGCTCATTCTGTTTTCTTACCTTCCTTATATTTTGCAATCCATTACATTTAGGTTTCTTTCTTCTACCACACCACTGACGTTTTTTCAAAGGTCATCAACAGCCCTTTGGTTGTTAAATCCAAGAGACGCATAAGTACTCATTTTTTGTGTTCTCTCTCTAACTTTTCACATTGATAACCATTTCCTCTTCTTGAAATGCTGCTAATTGCTATCCTCCTAAATACCCACAGATACTGCTCGTTCATACTCCAAACTGAGCCCAACCTCATGGCCACAAATGTATACTTCCTGCTTTGTCCCCTCTCTATCTGAATGATACCACCATCCACCTTGTTCCCAAGTATTTACCTTAATTCACCCTTTTGCTTATTCCATCCACTTTATACAATTAATCACCAATTACCCACATTTCAAAACAAAAGACTCTAAAAACGCAGATTTTTCCATAACTTACCTGGCAGCAAAACCTGCTCTGACTTGATGGAGAGTTATTAACAGTCGTAATTCATCTCATTTATTGTGAATATTTGTATGCTTTACTGTGGAGATATTGATGTCTTGATTAGTGCCCAGACCTCCCTGAGTGTACTATGTAGTATATTTTGTATATATCATATTACCTTTCAAGAAATATCCAAAAACTTCTTAAATCCAAAAAAAATTTTTGGTCTCAGCAAATCCCGGGGATTATGAACTTGTACTTCCCAAATAATTCTAATCTCCTCTCATTCTCTCCATCTCCATCCCCCTTGGATAAAGCAAGTATCATCTGTTCCTGGATTGCAGTAACAGCTCCCCAACTATTACCCCTGTTCTCATTCTTGCCTCCTCAAATCCATTTTCCACCTGCAGCCAAAATAATCATTATTTTCTTTAAAAAATGCAGATCTTCTCCCTTACTAAAGCCCTTTCATGTCATGTTTTGCTTCTAGCATAAAGTCTAAATTTAGAACATGACCTGGAATTCCCCAGATGATCCGGCCCCTGTCTAAATCCTCAGCCTTATTTCTCATCATCTTCTGCCCCCAACTCAGCCATAACAAAAGCCTTCTAGTTCCTCCATGTCCTGCTGTCTTTCATGTTTAGTCTTGAAGTTGGACTCAGTAAATATTTGTTGACTGAATAAACAAAATCTAACTTACTAACTTTCTGGACTATTAAGAGAGACCTGATAGGTGTCTTCTCTGAGCAGATTCCTGTTATTTCTTATCATTCTCCTTTTGAGAATAATTATGATGGATGGGAGGGAGAGGTAGCAATGACTATAACTAATAGTATTAGTTAATGAAAATAATGGTACGGACAGGAGCAAACTAAATGTTTTGACCAAACACAAATGTTCCACTACCCTAATGACATTTCAAAAATATTTCCTGGCGCTTGAGCCATTTTCTATGAGTTGCTTCTTTAGCTAGCATTTAACATTCACAGTAGTTGTACCTCTAGTTAACATCGTTAAACATCTGCCATGCACGTAACACTTTCTATACACTGTGTAAATTATTTATAATCCTTGAAATAAATATAAGGTGGGTACTGTTATCTCAGTCTTAAAGATGAGGAAACTGAGGCTTATAGAGTTTGATAGATTTTCCCCAAGGTCACAGATTCAACAAGTGGCAGAAATAGGATTTGAACCCAGTCCTCTTCATCTTCAAAACCTTCTTCTTTACTTGGGACTTCCTTGGCAGTCCAGTGGTTAAGACTCTGCACTTCAAATGCAGGGGGCTCAGGTTTGATCTGGTCAAGATCCCACATGCTGTGGGGCGTGGCCAAAAAAAAAAAATCTTCTCTACTACTCCACAGTGTCTTTCAGCTCAGTGAAAACTGGCCATACTGCTGGGCAAGCCTGAAGTGATGAGTCATGGGGAACAGGGAGGGAAACTAGTGAGAGAAACACATGGGAAAGACAGAGTAAACAGGAAAGGAGAAGGAAAAAGCATAGAACTCATAAACTCCTTAATTATAAAGATATCTGCCTACATCGTAAATTCTGTCAAGGAAGGGTCCAGTTATTTTACTTCTTTATCTCTCACACTGTGTAGGACAGGGCAAGGAACGAATGGAAACTTAATGAAGACTTATGAATTGATATGAATTGACTACTTATTAATAAGATGTTGACTAAGTATCATAACATTAATCACTCCCTACTTTTCCCCACCCTTCAGATAGAGTGTAGTTGAGGTCAGAGGGAAGGTGTGGTAGGTACAGTGAGGCTTATCAGTAGAAGGCATTTTAATGCCTGTAAAGATCTCCTCATTAAACTCTCTGACCTAAGATAATGTTTGAAAAAGTGCTGATTGCCAATAAGCCAAAGTCCTATGTTTGACTTTCAAGGAACAAGTTGGATTTCTCTCAATGAACTGTTTAGATACTGGATCTTATATTCACAAATATTTATTAAGCGCTTACTATAAGCAAGGCAATGAGTAGGCACTATGCATGGAAACATCCAAACATCCAGATGTATACAACTGAAGTGACTAAGCCTTAAAATGTCATTTCATTTGCCTAAAAATTCCAAAGACCTTCTACAGAGAGAAAAAAAGCCATCTTGGTTACTGCAACTATCATGTCATTCTTGACTAAACACTTCCAAAGAAGCATTGTAAAAAACTCATTTTCCTGCATAGATAATAGTGTGTCTGAATTCTGGTTCTTGGTGGGAAAGCTGCTCTGTACAGTCCATCTCTGGAAGGAAAAGCCTCCTGCTCCTTCAGAAAGTCTCAATGAGAACAAAAAGCTTCTGTCTGGAGTGTGTATGTGTGCATTTGTGTGTATTGATTTTTAAATATTGTAGAACAAGATGAGTCCCAGGAAAATTCAAAACTAAAGAAGTCATATGAAAAAAGAAGAAAATTGTGATATTTGGAGAAGTTAGAAGGGAGCCAAGTCTATGTTAATCTGGTGCCTATGATGTGCTTAAACCAGGATTTTTACAGGGCTGTGGAGCCAGAAGGAGCTCGCCATTTTCCTGGTGGTCACTGGAAATTAGAGTACTTTATACCTTAGCCAGGGAACAGAAGCAGGATCCAAAGAGAGGACATTATAAATGCTTAGAGATGGAGGATATGGTATAGGCAACTGGTCCAGTGGTTCCTAAATCCTGTTGCCATCAAAAACACCTTACCGAATGTATAGCACAGGGAATTCTACTCAATGCTCTGTGGTGACCTAAATAGGAAGATAATCCAAGGAAGAGGGGATATATGTACATGTATGGCTGATTCATTTTGCTTTACAGCAGAAACTAACACAACATTGTAAAGCAACTATACTCCAATGAAAAAAATATATATATATATAAATTATATTAAAAAAAACACCTGAAACAATTATTTTGGGTTTTTTTGTTCATTTGTTTTTAATTTTTTTCTATTCTTTTTCAAATTCTTTTCCCATTTAGGTTATTACAGAATATTGAGCAGATTTCCCTGTGCTATACAGTTGGTCCTTGTTGGTTATCTGTTTTAAATATAGCAGTGTATACATGCGGACTTCAGTAGTTGTGGCATGCGGGCTCTAGAGTGCAGGCTCAGCAGTTGTGGTGCACGGGCTTAGTTGCTCTGCGGCATGTGGGATCTTCCCGGACCAGGGCTTGAACCCATGTCCCCTGCATTGGCAGGTGGATTCTTAACCACTGCGCCACCAGGGAAGTCCCTATCTTTTTTTTTTTTTTATATTCCACATTATAAGTGATATCATATGATATTTGTCTCTGTCTGCCTGATTTACTTATCATGATAATCCCCAGGCCCATCCATGTTGCTGCAGATGGCATTGTTTCATTCTTTTTTATGGCTGAGTAATATTCCATTATATATATGGGAAAAAATAAAATAATTATTTGAAAAAAATAAAAAATAAATTCAAACTCATTAAATTCTTGATCATGTTAAAAAAAATAAAATACTTTCTCCTGTGGTAAAAACAAACACACACAGAAAAACAGCTGAGAAGCTTCCTAAAAATCAAAGACTTGGGTCCCAACCACATGCCTAGATTTTCCAATGGCTAGGAAGGAGCTGGGAATCTGCTCCATCAAGCCCCCTAGGTGATTATGAAGATAAAAGATGACAAACAATGACAGATGTCAAATTGTGAGTATTTATTTTACCATAAAGTAGGGCTTTTCAGAAAGAAAGAACTCCATGACAGGTTGAAGAAGTCAACTCAGAGGAGAAGGGTATAACAGAGATTTTAGCCTCAGAAATATATTCCTATTACAGGGTCAGAAGTAACAATGTGTAGGCCCAAACCACCAGATGAGAAGTCCAGAGACCTGCATTCTTCTCTCTCCTAGGTATATGAACTCAGGGAAGTCACATGGCTACTAGCTAACTCCTTAAATAAACTAAATAGAAACACCATGTCTAAACATAGGCATAACCAACATATTTAAATAAAGTAGTCTGAGTCTTAGTTTTCTCATCTATAAAATGGGAGCACTCATATGAATCCCCTAAAGACTAATTTTCTCATTGCAAAAGTAGAATTGAAAGAAGTTCTTTTTCCTCTTAATTAAAAAGGAAAAAATAAAAACAAGCAACTTTGCCTTGCTCCTGTCTTCCAGAGATGCTATGGGGAAGAAAGTGGAGGCTCTCTACTTAGAGAGAGAGTTTGTGTTACATTTTCTCAACATTCTGGGTCAACTCATTTTACATTAAAGTGGGAAAAGAGTGAATGTTATGGGTTGAATTGTGTTCCCCAAAAAGATATGTTGAGGTCCTAACTTCCAGTACCTGTGAATGTGACCTAATTTGAAAATGGGGCATTTGATTTAATCGTTAGGATGAGGTCAGTCAGGTGGGCCATAACCCAATATGACTGATGTCCTTATAAGAAGAGAGAAATTTGGACACAGACATGCACAGAGAGGAGAATGTCCTATCAAGACATTGACATGGAAGGAGAAAACCATGTGATGACAGAATCAGAGATTGGAATGTTGCAGCTGCAAGCCTGGGAGCACCAAGGATTGACAGCCACGACCAGACACTAGGAAGAAGCAAGGACTGAATTCTACCCAGACTCTCAAGAGAGCATGGCCCTGATGACACCTTGATATCAGTCTTTTAGCTATTTCTGTTGTTTTGAGCCTCCCAGCACTTTGTATTGTCAGCCCTAGGAAACTAATGCAGCGAGTGAAGTGCCCTATATCCTCAACACAGCCATGTCTCTTCTCAACCTATCAGAGAAGAAAGAGAACTTCCATCCATCTTGGCAGACACAATAGCAGTGATACAGTTTGGGGGCATGTCCTGATGCTGAGAGAGATACCCATCAACCATCAACCCTTCCCTGAGTATAGTCCCAACATATGGAGTGGCATCACAATGAGGGTAACCAGGCAAGCCAAAGATGGGCTCCAGTGACAGCACAGCTCTCCAATCTATTAAAAGCAAAACTAATGAAACACAGTGTTAAAACCTGTAGCACCCATTCATTTCAAATTTGGTATTAGTACCTAAAAGGCACTTAGCTTTGTATTTAAGGCCCATAAGCTTCACATACTTTATGGGACAGTTTGGTGACTAAAAGTTCATTACAAAGTAGCATTTGCTTGGGAAAACCAGGGCCTCATGAAGGAATTTGTGCCAGAACACCTTCCTGAAATATTGCCCTGCAGTGTTGTCATGAAGATGAACTATTAAAATAGTGGGTTTGTAAACCAAAATCATTACCTCAACATAGGTATTGCTGATGGTTTCTTATCAACATAGTCTTGCATAATAAAAAGAAGGTTTTTTATTCCCATTAGTTCACTGGTGGAAATTAAATCATAGGGCCAAGAAAAGCAATATATATTGTCACTGTCAGATATGCAAATAGAGCATATGAAGAACTATCTCCATTAACTTGCTGTCTGCCCAGAGAACTAGGCCTTTCGTCTGACATCCATCCCCTACAGGTTATTTGGGGAGGCTGCTTGTTTAAAGAGCCTAGCAATTATTCTGAGGAACTGACTAGCCAAATCTATTCCAGTTGATTATGAGTGAAAATACAGAGCTTAAACTCTTCTCTGAAAACAAAAAAAGCATGTTTTGAAGGTGGGAGGAAGGAAATCTGAATTCTGCCCAACGCTTGATGCTGACATTTAATACTGTCAAGAATATTAAATTGTCTGATTCAAACTGCTTTTTTAAGCCATATATTACAAATAGGTGAGCTAGGCGCTCAATACAATGCAGTTTCTGTACTAGCCAGGGAATTCAATGATTCTGAAACATTCTAGGCTCGTGGTCTATTTCACTGTCCCTGTAGAATCTCCTGATTAAGTGAGGAAGCCCAGGAATACAGGCATGAAAAGAAGACTTCATTTTTAGTTGTTGCCTTTGGCAAAAGTTCTCTGCCTAGATGGAGGGAATTTATTCTAAAAAATCGGAATTTTCTTTTCTGCCACATAAAGAAGTAAAAATAGCAATGGCCTCGTAAATTATCATTCCTCAGTGTCGGGATGTCTAGTTCTGGAGCCGATTGTTAGGTGAGGGCTGTTACAAAGTCACTCTGAAGGCAAGAGTCCCCTGCCTATTTCCTAACACTAAAATGACAACTGGGAACAGATGAAGAGGCCTTTGGGCAAAAACATTTTTCCACGAACAGGTACAAGTTTCAGAGAAGGTCAGAGATGACATAGACTTTCTCATCATTATCATACACCTCCCTTCCACCAGCAAAATTCTCAGTGTCAAGAGTACTCACACGCCTCTTGTACCATTCCTAAAGGATGTCAGACTCTTATGAGCTCCACACGTGTAAATGCTGGGGCCGCTTTCTCCCTACTCCGCGAAGCCACCTTGCTGGTGAGTCTGCTGCAAGAGGCTCAGAATGGGTCAGGATTGGTGATTTGGTGTTGTCACAGCCACCCTATCTCCACATTTTGCTCTAATTGACCTAAATTCAGAGAAATTCAAGAGTTCGACACACTGGATCTTGGCATCCCCACTGTTGCCTTTATTCTGATCTTAATGGTTCCCTTGCATGCTGGGCTGAATTCTAATATGGCCCCCCAGGATTTCCTTCTCTGTTCCCCAGGACCGTGAATATGATGGGATATCATGTCCATGCTTATGCTGCTTTACATGGAAAAAAAAGGGGGGGACTTCACAGTGCAGTTAAGTTTAGGGAAGTTACCTTGAAATAGGGAGATTGTTCCAATGGTCCTATTCCAATCACGTGGGCCCTTTCAAAGCAGAGAGTTGTATCCAGTTGGTAGCAGAAGAAGCAAGAGAGATTCAAAGGGTGAGAGGGATTTAATATGAGGGAAGTTCTCCATTGCTGAGTGGAGGGGATCCCAGGCCAGGCACCTGTAAAAGACACAGGGATATAGTGGTGAGCCCAGCAGGTAAGATCTCACAGTTTATGTACTAGTGTGATCCTTCCTTACATGCTAGAGTCATTCCATAAGATATGTTGATTTATTGCAGTTTTGAAGTTATCTCAAGACTTTGAGTCATAATAACATTACCCCCAAAATGTATGGAAATGTGATCAACATTATTCTTGCATCAAAGAACAGCAAGCACTGCCTTTTACATCTGATAGCTAAGATCTAATATTTCTTTTGCAAGAGAAAAGAACAAAAGTAGTAACTTTTATGTGGCAATGAAGTGCTTATATTATACCTCAGTGAGTTAATAAAAACAATCACTTTGTTTCAGAGATTTGGGTAATTAATCCACAAAGAGAAAGCAAGGCTGTGGCCGAGGCTGGGAGTACTCTGGAAGTACGTGAACAATTTGCTGTTTAGATCTCAGACTAGCTATGCCTTCTGA
Organism: Monodon monoceros; assembly: GCF_005190385.1. Taxonomy (NCBI): domain Eukaryota; kingdom Metazoa; phylum Chordata; class Mammalia; order Artiodactyla; family Monodontidae; genus Monodon; species Monodon monoceros. The sequence continues at coordinate 70,758,351 of NW_021703783.1, read as the reverse complement.
TTAAACAGGAAAAAAAAAAAAATCCCTTAACCTTCCATTGGAAGCAAGCCCTGACTCTCCCTGGAGACCATTTTGTAACTCAAATGAACTCATTCAAGAGAACCACTGAATTTACCTCAATGGCAGTTTATCATAGAGGGTGTCAAGGCTGAATAGCGTAATTGCATGAAATGCCTGTCTGTATTGGACCAATCCAAATCCATGAGTTTTGTAAGGGGGAGCCCTTCACTGAGGCCTTGGCCTGACATCATCAATATCACTGTTTACAGCTTGTGCTGCAAAGAAGTAAATAAAAAGTGAAGCTTAAAAAAAAAAAAAAAAAAAAATGAAGCTAAAAAGAAAACAGAGTCTTCATTGAGTTCCCTCCTATTTACCAGTAATCCCACTGAGTGTTTTTTTGGATTGGCAAAACTGAGCTCTACATATTTATATTGGTAACATTTTCCAGTAGGTTCTAGCAAAAGGTATCTGAGCACCTTGTGTTGTGAAATTCAGGGAAATGGAAAACATTAAAACAAATAAGCCTTGTCTCCCAGTACAGCCTCTGGAAAAGAAATTCTACCTTTCCAAGGGCATCAGCCTAAATGAGGCCTCAGTTCTTAAATTCTTTAATCAGTTGCCATAGAAACCAGGAGACTGTGGTAAGTGCCTCCAGTTAGCAAGGTAATACAGTGATAGCTTTAATCACCTGTTACTGTCCAAATACACACTTGAGTGAAGGTGGAATTGGTATTATTCATTGTGACTGATGTCCTGCATTTTCAGATCTTTGGCACTTAAATAAAATAAAAAGCCTTATCTCCTACAAGAGAAGGAAAAAGGAAGGAATGCTGGGTACACTGGGATTAGGAGTTATTGTTTATTAGCCACTGGTGATTTATCTCAGCTGTAAAGCACTCAGAAAAAGTGAAATATAATCCTGTTCAACAAATTATGTATTGAATTCCTACTATGTGCAAGGCATTCGTGAAAACCAGTAACAGATTATATTTACTCTTATTTCTGGAGAGCACCAGGAAGTTTCCAAAATAAAATGATACACACCATGATCTAAATATGAAAATGGTGAGAGAAAAATGTTCTTTCATTTATTTAATTTTACCAGAGGAAGACAGATATTGAGTGTATAGGTAAACAAAGGAATCATCACGTTGTAAAATCAAATCTTTGAGACCTCCAAAACATTTTATCATGCACTCAAAGTTACACATATAACTAAAAGTAAAGGTCATAGTTGTGGGTTCTGAAATCAGTCCCTAATTCCATCTGCAAGGAGATTTCACTCTGAACTAGCATGTCTAAATGAAGGCTCTGTTAGTTTTCAAAATTCTCACCTGTGTGTCCCTCTCTAGACTTATTCCAACCCTATTTGTGCCAAGATAATGATCCACTCTTCTATCAGGGCATTTAATTCTGAGCTATTAGAGTTGTTCACTTGTTGTTTGGGTTTTTTTTTTCCTCTCTCTCTTTTCTCATGTTCTTGCTCAAAGTCGATTCTTTCTATACTATATTGCATCTTTTTTTTCCCCTCTTTCCTCCCCCACTTTCCTTCTCCCTCTCTCCACCTCCCACCTAGATAGCCAGTGTTAAACATTTCCTTTCACCTTTCTCCATGTTCATATCTTGGACACATACAGGGGAGAGGTGAATCACTGTTTGTTTTACCAAAATGGTATTATATTGTATGCAAGAATTACATCTTCCTTTTCTTGCTTAACAGTGCATAATATCCATTTGAATTAGGTGATATAGGTCTACCTTACTCTTATAGTAGATTTATAATACTCTATGTTTTGAATATACCACAGTTTATTTACTCATTCCTCTATTAATAGTTATTCACTTTGCTTTTCAGTATTGTGCCTCTCCAAACAGAGCTTCAATAAACATCCTTAGAGACTAGGAATTTTACTTCTATGGCACAGAATCACAGGAATGAAATTGCTGAGTCAAACGGTATGTGTATTTTTTACTTAAAAAGTATTGCCAGAGTGCTTTCTGAAAAGTGCATTCTACCAATCATACATGAGAATATCCTCTTCCCCAGATTCCCACCTATCGTAGGTGTAATATTCCTTTAAAACTTTTCAAACTGATGTGTAAAATGTTGTTTCTTTTAAGTTTTTACTAGCATTTTCCTGACTGGTTAAAAAAAAAATTAAATTTTGTTTATTGCCCATCTGGACTTGTTCCTCTATGAACCATCCATTCAAATCCTTTGTCCATTTTCCTTGGGTGTGTTTTGTCTTATGGTTATCAATGTACAAACTCTTGTTTTATATTTCAGATAATAGCACTTTAACTGTCATCTGTGTTGCAAATATTTTTTCAACTACTGATTTTTACATATCACCACATACATTTTCTTGTTCTATTTTTTACATGTTGTGATTTAATTTATCTAAAATTTATATGATAAAAAATGAGGGTCAAATTTTATTTTCTCTCAGGTGGAGAGTCAGTTTTACCAACACCATTTATGAAATAAACTATTTCTTTTTCCCATTGAATTAAAATACAATGTCTTTTTTTCCTGCCCTGATCAGTTTGTAATTTCTATGCTAGTAACTGCTCATTTAGATTATGGTAGCTTTATGGAATGCTTTATCATCTCTTATGCTTAATCCCCCCTTACTATTCTTGTTTTCTTAATTTTATTAGCTATTCTAAATACTTATTATTTAATATGAATTTTAAATCATCTTGTCAAATTCTCCCCCAAAAATACCCTTATTGGCTTTGTACTGAATTTACATATTAATTTTGGGAGCATGGGTGTTTTTACCATTTTAATTCTTCTCATCCAAAAATATGGCATATTGATCCATTTGTTCAGAGAATTTTATCTCTTTACATAACAATTTATGGTTTTTTCTACCATATAGGTCCTATATCTTTTTTGATGAATTCATTCCTAAGTATTTCATAGATTGTCACTATAGTAAAGGTAATATTTTTAAAATTTTCATTGCTAGGTAAGTGAAATTCTGAAACTATTGCTTTTTTCATATCTGTCTTATCTCATCAATTCTGAAACACACATTTTAACATCTCTGAAAATGAGATGTACCCTATAATAATATCTTAATTATAATTGGCAACTTTTTTCCTTCTTGGGAGTATATAAAGTAATGGGATATCTTAAAATCCATGGCATTTTAGATTTTTTGAAATATGATATACCAATCAATTTACCACATTTTCTTCTTCTATTTGATATTACTGGAATTTCTTAAGTTTTCTAAATACATAATATCTCCAAGAAGATATAATTTTATCTCTTTTTTTACAAATTTATACCAATTATTTCATTTTTTGTTGAGGGTAAATATTGGTGTGTTGTTTTTATGTTTTGGAGTGGTTAGCATGAACAATTTTACTTTCTTGCTGTTGGCTTTTTAGAGGTTTTAATTACAGGTAAGTAATTTCTTTTCCTATTTCACATAGAGTTTTTATTGGGTATGTCTGACAAATATTAACAACTGCCTTCTAATAAAGTTTACCTTTATTAGTAAAAATCACATGATTTTTCTCCTTCAGCATATAAAATTACACTACTAATTTTCATGATTTTGAACCATTCTTGCATTTTGGGATTAATTCTACTCAGTAATAGTGTATTATCGTTTGTATTTTTTTGTTACAATGCTATGTTCAGTTTGATTATATTTTCATTTGAGTTTTTTTGCTATTGTATTTACAAGATGGTTGGATTGCATTGCTTTATCTGTACTGTCTTTAGCAGGTGTTAAGATTAAGCTGGTTTTGTGAACTGTGGGAAGATTTACATCTTTTCCTATGATCTAGAATAGTTTAAATACTTGGATGGATGATTTCTAAGGATTTGATTAAAATACTTAACCACAAAGGCATCTAGTCCTATTAACTTCTTTAATGGCTTCTTTTTATTCATCTTTCCAGTATTTTCTAAAGCATTTAGTATACTAAAGTTTGTATACTTTCAGATCAATTTTAGTGATTTATATTTGTTATAACATCTATTTCCTCTGAGTTATCAAATGTGTTACCACACATTTTCTTAGGTCTTTTAGTCTCTTCCACAGCTGTAATTATGACTCCTTTCTCCTTTCTAATCTTTCATATCTTGCTCCTTCTCTGTTTTTCTTTTTTTTTTTTTTTTTTTCGCGGTACGCGGGCCTCTCACTGTTGTGGCCTCTCCCGCTGCGGAGCACAGGCTCCGGACGCGCAGGCTCAGTGGCCATGGCTCACGGGCCCAGCCACTCTGCGGTATGTGGGATCTTCCCGGACCGGGGCACGAAACCGTGTCCCCTGCATCGGCAGGCGGACTCTCAACCACTGCGCCACCAGGGAAGCCCCTCTGTTTTTCTTTAATCAGGCTTACGATAGATTTATCTGTTTTATTAATCTGTTTAAATAGCCACATTCCATGTTTATTTAACCTTTCTAGCTTTTTTATTTTCTATTTCATAAATTTTAGATTTTATATTTATTAATATATTCTGGTTTATTTTGTGTAAATTTTAATTTCTTAGGATAACTACAAGGTACTTTCATTTTTAATCATCGGTTAATAATGATGCCACTTAAAGCTATAAATTTCATCTGAGTATAGCTTCTATGTTCCATAAATTTTGAGTTCTGTGTCCCAATTTTACTGCCTTAGGGATAGTTTGTAATTTCTGTTCTTATTTTTTTTTTGATCCAAGAGTTATTAAGAAATGTTTCTTAATGTCCAAATTTATTGTATAGCTATCAGGGAACATGAATTGTAAAGTCTGCACCTTGGGTTTTTTGGGGTTTTTTTTAGGTGAAAGTTTTTGTTTTTCTTTTTTTTTTAACATCTTTATTGGGGTATAATTGCTTTACAATGGTGTGTTAGTTTCTGCTTTATAACAAAGTGAATCAGTTATACATATACATATGTTCCAATATCTCTTCCCTCTTGCGTCTCCCTCCCCCCCTACCCTCCCTATCCCACCCCTCCAGGCAGTCACAAAGCACCAAGCCGATATCCCTGTGCCATGTGGCTGCTTCCCACTAGCTATCTACCTTACGTTTGTTGGTGTATATATGTCTATGCCTCTCTCTCGCCCTGTCACAGCTCACCCTTCCCCCTCCCCATATCCTCAAGTCTGTTCTCCCGTAGGTCTGTGTCTTTATTCCTGTCTTACCCCTAGGTTCTTCATGACATTTTTTTTCCTTAAATTCCATATATATGCGTTAGCATACGGTATTTGTCTTTCTCTTTCTGACTTCACTCTGTATGACAGACTCTAGGTCTATCCACCTCATTACAAATAGTTCAATTTCGTTTCTTTTTATGGCTGAGTAATATTCCATTGTATATATGTGCCACATCTTCTTTAGCCATTCATCCAATGATGGGCACTTAGGTTGTTTCCATCACTGGGCTATTGTAAATAGAGCTGCAATAAACGTTTTGGTACATGACTCTTTTTGAATTTTGGTTTTCTCAGGGTATATGCCCAGTAGTGGGATTGCTGGGTCATATGGTAGTTCTATTTGTAGTTTTTTAAGGAACTTCCATACTGTTCTCCATAGTGGCTGAACCAATTCACATTCCCACCAGCAGTGCAAGAGTGTTCCCTTTTCTCCATACCCTCTCCAGCATTTATTGTTTCTAGATTTTTTGATGATGGCCATTCTGACCGGTGTGAGATGATATCTCATTGTAGTTTTGATTTGCATTTCTCTAATGATTAATGATGTTGAGCATTCTTTCATGTGTTTGTTGGCAGTCTGTATATCTTCTTTGGAGAAATGTCTATTTAGGTGTTCTGCCCATTTTTGGATTGGGTTGTTTGTTTTTTTGTTATTGAGCTGCATGAGCTGTTTGTATATTTTGGAGATTAATCCTTTGTCAGTTGCTTCATTTGCAAATATTTTCTCCCATTCTGAGGGTTGTCTTTTGGTCTTGTTTATGGTTTCCTTTGCTGTGCAAAAGCTTTGAAGTTTCATTAGGTCCCATTTGTTTATTTTTGTTTTTATTTCCATTTCTCTAGGAGGTGGGTCAAAAAGGACCTTGCTGTGATTTATGTCATAGAGTGTTCTGCCTATGTCTTCCTCTAAGAGTTTGATAGTTTCTGGCCTTACATTTAGGTCTTTAATCCATTTTGAGCTTATTTTTGTGTATGGTGTTAGGGAGTGATCTAATCTCATACTTTTACATGTACCTGTCCAGTTTTCCCAGCACCACTTATTGAAGAGGCTGTCCTTTCTCCACTGTACATTCCTGCCTCCTTTATCAAAGATAAGGTGACCATATGTGCGTGGGTTTATCTCTGGGCTTTCTGTCCTGTTCCATTGATCTTTCTGTTTTTGTGCCAGGACCATACTGTTTTGATTACTGTAGCTTTGTAGTATAGTCTGAAGTCAGGGAGCCTGATTCCTCCAGCTCTGTTTTTCGTTCTCAAGATTGCTTTGGCTATTCGGGGTCTTTTGTGTTTCCATACAAATTGTGAAATTTTTTGTTCTAGTTCCGTGAAAAATGCCAGTGGTAGTTTGATAGGGATTGCATTGAATCTATAGATTGCTTTGGGTAGTAGAGTCATTTTCACAATGTTGATTCTTCCAATCCAAGAACATGGTATATCTCTCCATCTATTTGTATCCTCTTTAATTTCTTTCATCAGTGTCTTATAATTTTCTGCATACAGGCCTTTTGTCTCCTTAGGTAGGTTTATTCCTAGATATTTTATTCTTTTTGTTGCAATGGTAAATGGGAGTGTTTTCTTGATTTCACTTTCAGATTTTTTTCATCATTAGTGTATAGGAATGCCAGATGCACCTTGGGTTTTAAGCTTTCTTTTTGGCCAGCCACATGATCAATTTCTGTAAATATTCCAGGGACATTTAAAAAAATTATACAATATTTAAAGGATGTAAGATTCTGTCTTGGACTATTAATAGATCTTGTTACTTATATTACTCATTTCTTCTACATTATTGCTTTTGTTTACTTGATTTAATTTTGAATATGTATGTTAAAACCTCCCACGCTTTTACTTGATAGTTTTTGCTTTATTTAGTAGCTATGCTGTTTGGTGCCTTCAAGTAAAAAAAACAAAAATGCAACTGAATAAAAATATATTCTCTGGTTTTGGAGATTTCAAAAGAGGTTCTGGTCACTGTTTGACCAATATCCAGGGCTTATATTCACCCACAGAAAATATTCTACTAAGCATTGCAAGCAAGTTCAGCTGTATACTCCCTTCTATCAGAGCAATATAAGAAGTTTGACAAGAATGTCCTTATCTGTCAGATTATTTTACAGTTACCTATGCTCTGGTGAATCAGTGTGTTTAATGGTTAAGACTGTGGGCTCTTAAGTCAGACTGCCTGGTTTCTAAAGTCTGGTCCTGTCACATAAATTACTTAACTTTGTTCAGCTCCATTTTCATGCCTGATAAATGGGAGATAATGCAGTGTACCTCATAGCATTCTTGTAACAATCCAGTGAAGGTATCCATAGGAAACTTGGAGTCAGGCATGTAGTATACACTCAATAAATGTATACACACAATAAAAATTACCTGTTGTATTATACTAAATTCTTAAAGCTCTCCTAAGACCATGTGTGTAAATATTCTTTGAAAAGACCATGAAATTACATACAAATGTAAATCAGCAATGGTGTTATTAAAACAAACAAGAGCAATGCAAGTGCTTGCAAAATATAATTGTTATGTTAATATAATATAATTATGTTATATATAATTATAGAGAATAAAATTATATGAAATTATGTACAATAAAAACAATACCAAAAATTAAGTGCAAGTCCTTCGAGGACAGGACTGTGCTCCATCCCACAGCAATAGATCCATAGTTCAAAGAAAAGAGCTGGGAACACTCTAGAATAAAGCAAAATTTTTTTTTAATTTTCTGTGATTAAGTACTGTTCTCAATGAAGTCTTGCTGAACTAAACAGAATCAAGATTCTAACTTATTATCTCATATCTCTCTCTGCTACAAAAGGATGCCTCTAAAATGTCTTATAAAAACACTTTTAAAAATATCACTGGAGTAGTATAAGTCAAGATTTATCATCCACAAGCTAAAACACACACACACACACACACACACACACACAAAACAGTAAATCAAAAACCATGAAACCTGACACACTTTGGAAGACATTTAAAACCCTCTGCCTCCATTTCCTAATATAAAGAAGAGGTTTTTTTTTTTTTAAATATGAGAATGTCTCCATTTCCTTGGCACTTTGAATCCCTATGAGTCAATAACTTTTGCAGCATTATGCAAATTGGTCTAAAAAGAGAAAAAAGTTGGGGGGGAGTTACATCTCCTGCCTTGTATGAGTTTAAAGCCTAGCTTCAGATTCCTGGCACACACTTAAAAACTTTTGTAAACCAACATGTAACGAGTACAATCTAACATAATGCAAATTGAGTACCTGAACACTGAGGGGAAGAAAATTGAAGAAGCTATTAGCATGAGAGAAAATTAGCCACTGATCATCTGAGCTCCCTAACACGAGTAGTTTTAAGACTCTGGAATGCTTACAGATCACCAGCAGAACTTGTTAAAATGAAGATTTCAAGCTCCAGCTCCAGAGATTCTGATTCAATAGGTCTGTGAGGGGACCTAAGTATTAGAAGTTTTATTAGACTCATAATCAGAGGAAGGACATAATGTCTCTTTTTTTTTTCCTCTGGAAAATGAAACAACATAATGTTTAACATGTAAAGATATGGCATGGTCCTACTTCACCTTGATCTCCTCACCAGACAAATGGGGAGGAGGAGGAGAGATGGTTCCTGAAGACTCTTCTAGCTCTGTGATGCATGTTTGTAAAATTCCAGTCCACATGCATCACACAGACATTTCTTAATTGTACCAAAGATCTGCACTACCTAGATTTTCAACCTAGATTTTTACCATGGATAAGTTCTCATTTTATGGTATGGTAACCCATCATTACTAACACCATTAAAAATTGTGTCATCATCACAAATAGATTAAAAATCTACCAGCCAACCAGGAACTATTTGCAAACAATAAGACATTGAAAGTCAACATAATTAATATAGAGAAATTATTTCGGAAAAGCATTAACACTAATAAAAAAAGAAGGGAAAAGAACTAAGACAATTTGTAGTACAAGAAAAACAACTGGCTCAAAACGCCTATGTAAAAATTCAAATTCTCTAATATTTAAAGAAAAGCAAGTTAAAACAACAAGGATTTCAATTAGCAAATTTTTTTTAATGATAATAACTCTACTTAAGGATATTATGAAAAATGGACACTCTTATATAGTCTTGGTGTTGATTTTTTAATTTTTCTGAAAAGTGGTTTGTAATACATATCTAGAACCTTTAAAAATTTAGACTGTTTTAGTAATTCTTGTCTAGGAGCAAATGCTAAGGAAATAGTAAGCAATTCAAATAAGTATGGCTAAAAAATGCTCGTTGTAGAGTGATCATAAGAACAGTAAGTTAGAAACAATCTACACATAAAAATGAGGTTACTGCATAAATTATGGTTTTCATATTTTTGAAATAGTATATAGCCATTAAATTATGTTTGTTTTTGAAGAACATTAAATAGGAGAAAATGTTCAATATAAAATATTAAGCAGGAAGAGAAGGATTAAAATTACGTATTTGGCAAAACTCCTAAATATTTATTTTTGCATAGTCTGTGTGCAAACACAACTGGAAAAATTGCATCAAAGTCTTGAGTGTTGTTTCTGTATAGTAGGATTATGGATAATCTCAATCTTTCTCCTTGTAATTTTCTATACTTTCCGAATATCCTATGATGCATCTGTGTTCCTTTCATATTGAGAACTGAAAAAATTAATACTATAGCGTATCAGAGGTTCACAGGGCAGAATCTATTCCCCAAATAAACACTTTGATTTCCAACCAATTGCAGTTGAAAAGCAATTTTTCACATGTATATATAGCTGGAACAAGGACTAAATCAAGTAAAGTTCCTATATCATTAGCAGAAATGATGCAGTCAGTGTGAAGACTTCCATGTACTGTCAATACTTACGTATTCAGGAAAATCTCAAGCCATAATTCTTTAAAGCTAATTCGTCTGTCTTAAGAACTGAGGAAAAATTGATATGTGAAAATGTTGGAGGGCACCCAGAGAGAATGCAATGCCAGCTTGATTCACAAAGTTTTCTCCTGTGGCCGAGATTGTCCTGAACAACCCCTAGAAGAGGTCCACCAGGCCTCTCAGCCTCTCTCAGAGGTGAGGAGAATAAACACACCCATGATACTTAAAGCCTAGTTGGAAAATCGAGAATTGGATGAACTTGGAGTCTGCAAGGGGGAAAGACTATACTGGTTCCTAAACCCAACTATACATAGAATGACCTGTGGAACTTGTTAACTCTTGACCCCATGCCCAGAAATTCAGAAATCTGAGGCTACGTTCAGGAATGTGTATTTTGAACGTATATCTCAGGTGATTCTAACGAAGTCTAAGTTCCAGGACCAGAACTTGAGAGTCACTGACCTAATACCAATGAGGCAATTTAGGCCCAAAGAGGTAAAGTTCAGTTACTTAACTAGTAACAGAGCATCTGGATGTCTTGCTGTATATGACCTAAGTAATAACAGAAAGGAAGGGTTGCAAACAGGAATGTTCTTTCCTGAACATAAACTGTAATTAATTTGAGAGGATGCAAAGGAGGGGCAAGGGGCTATGGAGGAAGAAAACTTTCTGTTGAGTATGCTCAGTGTGGGCAGGTATCTACCTATAAATTGACCAGGGATTTGTGTGGCTCTTACAAAAATCCTGAATGTCAGAATGTTTCTTATGATAACTTAGATAACTCAGAACCCAGCTTGGAAACTAAATAGCCATATATGGTGAGACTTTTTGGCAGTTCATATTTTTCCATTATCTTTTTTTAAAGATCAGCTCACCAAAAATCACTAAAAGTGTATTTGCTGTGTGATGTTACAGCTATTCAAGTAAAACAAACACTGACTTTCTACCTAGCTCTTTTATCCTTGGTTGGTCTTACTAGTTGACCTTCTAAAATGGGGAGTTATTAAGAGAAGAAATCACACAACAATGTTGTATGAACTTTCATATATCCAAGCAAAGGAATACTTTCTTTTTTATACTAAGCACCTACTATGTACCAAGCACATTTAGTTAGTTGGAATAAGTCTTGTTAAGTAGTCATTATTATTCCTTATTTTATAGATTAAGAAATAACAAGAATGAAAATAAGATTAAATATTTCATTTAAGGCCACAAAACCAGAAAGTGGCCAAGTGGGAATTTGAATCCAGGACTAACTTGTAAGCTCAGGTTCTTTCTACTTTGCCATAGTGCCTCCTTCAAAAAGAAAAATATTTTTGTCAATAGAGAATATTTGAATAAAAAAGCCAAAACACAAATGTTACTCTATATGGTAAGTTTTTATCTGTACCTTATTAACAACTGTAATTCTTGATTCACTATATTCTTGCTCTAGAGGAGTAAAAAATATATTCTGCATCAGATTTTTTAAAATTATTATTATATAATTTATGGGGAAACATTACAGATCTAAAATCACCTTCTTGGTATTTTAGTCCTTGAGTGACAATCTAAATTGTGCACTTGTTCTTTGTAAATAGCCACTGATTACAGGATTGAAAAAGCCTGTTATATCAGAGTGGTCTAATTTTTTGAAATTTCCCTTTGGGTCACTGTATTCTCACATATGGTAAAACCTTTCTCAGAGGGTTGTGTTGAAATTACAATGGAAGTTGCAACAGGAGTCTGATCGGTTGTCAGTTTCTCTTTGGGTCCAAGAGCTAAGTGGGAAATTTCTCTCTTGAAAATCAATCTGGTTTGGAACAAGAACAGAGGAAAGTCAATGACATAGTGGTTGTAACCAAAAAAGTGTGAAATGAAGACAGTTTAGATACATGTTGTCTTATCACACTATTGCCTCTATCCAATTTAAAGAAGTGGCATGTTCTAATTAAAATTCAGGGGAATAACATGGGAACAATTGCATCTTCAAGGAGATACTTTTTTTAAAATTAATTATTTATTTTTGGCTGTGTTGGGTCTTCATTGCTGCACGTGGGCTTTCTCTAGTTGCAGCAAGCGGGGCCTACTCTTCGTTGCAGTGTGTGAGCTTCTCACTGCGGTGGCTTCTCTTGCTGTGGAGCACAGGCTCTAGGTGTGCGGGCTTCAGTAATTGTGACTTGCGGGCTCTAGAGCACAGGCTCAGTAGTTGTGGTGCACTGGCTTAGTTGCTCTGCAGCATGTGGGATCTTCCTGCACCAGGGATCGAACCTGAGTTCCCTGAATTGGCAGGCGGATTCTTAACCACTACACCACGAGAGAAGTCCCGGAGATACATTTTTTTTTTTAGAACAGGCTCTTAAGGGAACTTCTCACTTTATATTCTTTTTCATTTTTTTTTCTTTTTACATCTTTATTGGAGTATAATTACTTTACAATGGTGTGTTAGTTTCTGCTTTATAACAAAGTGAATCAGTTATACATATACGTATGTTCCCATATCCCGGAGATACATTTTTAACACAGAATTATTATTTATAATTATTAGCTTTATTATCATTACCATATTCATAAAACATCTGAGTTCTAGAGAGGTTTTCAAAAGCATATTCCTTTGAAACATTGATTCACGTATTAACACCAGATTCCATAGACTTTGAACTTATCCCCAATAAGCTATTTTTTCTGGAACTAAAGACAATAAACTGAGTATACTGTGAAATATCCATAGATATGCATCCCCTGGGTGCTCCCGAGTTTTTCTAATCTTTACTAGGTCCCTGTGAAGCAGAAGCAGGGGCACTATCTTCAGTCATCAGATTAAAAAAACAAAAAGCAAAAAACGAAAGTTGGTGAGCATGTGCACTGAAGTCACGTATTAACCCAATATAGAGGGACCTCAGTTCTTAATATACAACTACAATGGGAATTCATTCCAGATCCAATAGTGTAGAGAACAGAGTATGACGATGACGTGGGAGAAGGAGTAAATACAGATGTCCCCTACCCTTCTCCCCTCTGCCTTCCCTAGTCCATATTCCCCAAAGGAGGAATGAGGGAATTCTAAAGAGCCAAAGCAGAATGAGGGAACTGTGGAGAAGGAGGTTATATTTCCTGGCTTCATGGAGTGTTAAACTAACAAAATAGGCTATGTCTTTTGCTAAGTTAGCATATAACCTCCAATGACCATTCAGATGTAATGATATCTCTAAGCAGAACTTAAGTGGGAGGTTAATAGGCCTCAGTTTTCCATCTTCAGCTATTTTCTCTATGTATTCCCATTGTTAGGAATGTATCCAATTCTATCCAAAGCTTAAATTCTCATCTTTACCCTAATGAACACAGATTTTATATCTCCAACACTAATTTTTCAGTCAAGCTTTAGTTTCATATTTATTTCCAGGAAATAAAATTCCAACAGGACACTTCTGCCAGAACACTCTGCTTTAACCCCAAGTGTCTAAAAATCAAATTAGGGCACACTCCCACCTGAATAAGCTTTCTTTATGTGCAGCTCCATTCTCCCCCCCCCCCCCCCCCGCACACACACACATTTTCCCAAAGTACTCAAAAGCCTGAACCTTAGACTCATCTTCTAATCTTTTCTATACCCCACCCCTAATAGTCAGTTACCAAGTTCTGGCATATTTTTCTTTTATGGTCTCTAGCGTTTATCCCTACCTTGTCATTTCTTCAAATCTAGGCCTTTATCTTCATACAAAATTGCAGTCTCCAACAAATTTTTAGTAATAAGCGTTCTGATATACTAAACCCTACAATAAACTCTCTGATATACCAAAGCTAAGTTAATCTTTATAAGACCTCTAATATCATGCCATTTACTTGCTTAAAAATCTATACTCCGTCATTGTGGCCTTTCTAATCAAGTCGAAACTCCTCAGCCCAGCATTTGAGATTTTCCATTATCTGACCTCACCTTGCCTATCCAACTATATAAAACCCCATTTGAACATGATTCCTGAGTCTATACCTTCTGCTGTGGTCAGAGTTTCCCTTAATGCTTCCTTCTCTCCTCAAAGCACACCAAGTATGCTCATTCTAAGCTTAGCACTTATCCATGAACTTCTACTTGGAATGCGTGACCTTTCATTACCTAAGTGCTACAACTTTCAAGGCTCAATTCCAATGTCAACTTTTTAGTAAAGCTTTTCCTGATAACTTCTCTACATAATAGTTATGGGCTTCTCTAAATGTCTTCAACGTGGACCATGTGAATCTGATTATAGGCCACCATGTGTTGTTTTTTTAGCTGCCTTATTTTATGAACTTGCCGCCTCCTGGATTGCAGGCAGTTGAAGGACCTTGACAAGAAGTGGTTTTGTTTGTTTAGTGGTTTCTCTAGTAAAAGTCAGAGAACGAAACAGTTACAAGACTATACATTAGGTTTGATGTTGTCTTAATTATCATAAGTTAAAATCTCTTTTTTAAATGTTAAGGGTCTTAAGCAGTCTTTAACCTCATTTCTGAGCATGAAATTTCATTGCCCCACATAAGGCTTAAGATCATTTGGTTAGAGAAGCACATGGAGACAGAGTCACAAATTCTCCCTCACATAGGTCAGTTTTGTTCAGTTCTCTGTTTACTTTACCCCTGTTCCTGGCTCAGTATTTAGTTAATGTGTGAGAGGGAATGCTGATGCACATTTGCAGTTTTATCACCGCTTTTCTAAAAACAAAGGAAAACAATGCTAGGTCAGTAGCATTTTTCTCCCATTTGAAAGTGAGTACATAAACTACATGAAGACATTTAGCAGAGAGCCTAGGAAAGATTACTGAAAGAAAAAGTGCTTAATACTCATGATTGACAAAGGAGAAAGATTGGTTTGATGTATCTGATTGTCTTAGGCTGGGTTCTCAACAGCAGTGCCTGAGACAAGGATTTACACACAAATGACATATTAAGGAAGGGCTCCAGCAGAAACTTACAGGGAGTAGAGCAAGCAAGTCCTGGAATGGGTAAATAGGGTGTTATTTTAGGCAAAGTCTCAACCTCAGTCTGATACCAGAAGGAGCTCTGGAGGTAAATTATTCACTCACCAGTCAGTCCTTGGCTACACCCTGATCTAGTGGGTCATCAAATCCCAAGCACTTCCATCCCTGTGTGCCACAAAGCCCCTCCAGTAGCCCAAGGGCAGCCTCCAGCAAACACGCAGGGCAAGAGGATGGCCAGAACTGGTAAACAGGCTCCAAAGAGATGTGGGTGGAGCACAGGCAGTATGTTTACTAGGGTGTTCCTAGTTCTGTAACAGAAATAATATAAATGCTTATTTCAAATGCTTGTATGTACATAGAAGAAAAATGTTAACAGATATAAGTCCAGTTATTAACTGTGGGCTGTGAGGTTGAAGAAAGGAAACTTTCACATTTTACTTTCTACACTTCTATATTATTAGAACTTTTACAATAAGCATTACTTCTGTAAGAGAAAAAAAAAAAGCTATTAGCAAAACAAGTTTTTTTACCAAAAACTCAATGATGTATTTTGTTTGATTTAATCACGTTACTGTTGTTTTTGTTGCTAGTAACTCTAGCAAAGTAATACCATCTGAATAAAAATTGATTATCTAGACTGTTAAAATGCTTAAGTCCATTCAGTAATTAACAACTTGCATTCTTACCCAGTATAAATGATATCCATGGTACGCCCAGAAAGAAAGAAGCCTTGTTAAGATTTAATTCTAGAAGGAGAGTTAACTAGTTTTGCAATCTGTGGGCACTAGGAGTTTGGTTCTAATTGTAAGATATGGTCCACTCATCTATTTATCATCATTTATATCAAAAAAAAGTTGAAGGAAAAATTTTTTAATTGCCTTTAAAAATGTATTTTAAAAGTACTTTGGAATTTTAGCTGAAAGGTAGGATCACATTTGGTTAAAGCCTTGCCTGCTTTGGTATAATTGGGTAATAGCAATTGGTCAGACCTGTGCATTAAGAATAGTAATCTGGGGAATTCCCTGGTGCTCCAGTGGTTAGAACTCTGCGCTCTTACTGCCAAGGGCCTGGGTTCAGTACCTGGCCAGAGAACTAAGATGCCACAAGCTGTGCAGCAAGGCCAAAAACAAAAACAAAACAAAAAGAAGAAGAGTAATCTGGCAGCTATATATAGTGTAAATTAGAGGAGCAAAAGAATGGTAGCAGGAAGGTCAGTTAAAATTCTACTAGAATAATCCAGGTAAGAGACAATGAAGGTGATAAATAATGGTAAAGGAGCAAGCATTTATCATGTGTGCCCTATATGCACTGGACTACTAGTGACCAAATAGTAAATGAGGACAATGATGATTTTAAAAAGTAGAAGACATTGGGCTTCCCTGGTGGCACGGTGGTTGAGAGTCCGCCTGCCGATGCAGGGGACACAGGTTCGTGCCCCGGTCCAGGAGGATCCCACATGCCACAGAGCGGCTGGGCCCGTGAGCCATGGCGGCTGAGCCTGCGCATCCGGAGCCTGTGCTCTGCAACGGGAGAGGCCACAGCAGTGAGAGGCCCGCGTACTGCAAAAAAAAAAAAAAAAAAAAAAGGCTGTTTAATCTTCGAGGATTACTTGCTTTCCTAATAAGAACCATAAATATTGATTTTTCTGTAAGTCTTTGCAGATGACCAGAACAACTGAGCTAATTTTATGTATTTCATCTGACGTTTCATTAATCTCCATATTCATTAATTTAACAAATAAATACCGAACATCTTTATGTGCCAAGAATGTCGCTGGGAACAACATTGAATGTGAATTAGTCCTGCCCTCAAGGAGATTACACTCTGGTGGACAGAGAAAATACATGAAAAGTAATAAATCTGACAAATATTAGAAGTTTTGGAAGAGAACATACCAAGACAGAAAGGGAACAAAAAAATAATGCAGCCAATTCTTTTTCCTAGGAATTGGAGGATAAATTAGGTCAGAGACGAAAAGCTAATAATGAAGATAATGGAGACTTAGTTTAAGGCTGCCTTCCCTTTGGTCAGCTACCAGAACTTCCAACTAGCAGTGCAATGATATGAACAAAATCAAGGGGACAGACTAGTAGAGGCTGCTTCAAATGCATCGCTTATTTCTTAAGTTCTAAAGTTCACTGTGCTTGGTAGGAAGAAATTGCAGGGCCAGAGGAGCCAAAACCCCAGGTTCTTAGACTTTTAGGATGCAGAAGGGACTGTATCATCACCCATGTGTCTACCCATTTATCATACAAGAAATTCTTGATGGACCACAATTATGTACATTCTAACTGCATCATCAGGCCTACGTCAGATTTGACCATGGCCTACAACAGAAGCCAGTAAACAGTTGATGGAACATTGCAAGTTGAATACATGTACTTATCACCATCACCACCCAAACCCATATAGAATGACAGTAAAGAAATTTTTTTTTAAGTTAAAAACAAAAAAACACAAGGACAAAGAGAAGGAAGTGAAGACAGTAGTTAAGGCTTATCAGCAAAATTTTGGAAAATGGAGTGAGAATAGATATGAGTTAGCTGACACTGCAGATCAAAGGAAAGTGTAAGTAGAAGTGCTTTTGCAGGAAAGTAGTAATGAGTAGGTCAAACCCCAGAAAAGCTCAGGAAAGGAGGTATCAATTACCACTCAGGAATCAGTAAGCTGAGAGTGAGGATGACGCATCGTACAGAACCCAAGGGAATCCAGGGAAATTTCATATTAGGAAAGATGAGATTCTCTAACCCCCTTCCTTTTATCACCTACCAGTATGCTGGCAGCCAGGATTGTACTGCCAGGGTATCATATTTTGTCTCCAGAATATAAGACTGGAGTATTCCTCTCTGCAAAGAGAAAAAAAATTACCTAAGGACACTGATATTGGACAGGTCCAATCATACTGCAGCAAAGCTCCCCACTTAACAAACACAACCCTCTCCCAAAACACACACACCAACAAACACATAGTCACAGAGCCTCTAATCAGCTCTTTATACTACTTCACTCTAAGATAGGACTATACATTCAAGGCTCAAAACCTCTAACCTGGAACACAGAAACCAAAGTAGACAAACAGAAAAAAAAAAAAAAAAGGACCTGGAGGAAACAGAGATAATGCAGTGAACATGAGGAAAAACTAAAATAAATAATAACAAATAAAACTAGTCTTAATATTCTCAGAGAGATATTCCACTCATAAATTGAAAGCAGATGGATTTTTTTAATGAAGCATGAAGAGAATTATAAACCACTCTTGGAAATTAAAAATATAATTTAAAAATATTTTAAAGTCAATAGAGGTTTGGAAGATACTTTGAGGAAATCTAGAAAATAAATACCAAAGAGCAGGGAAATAGGAAAATAAGGACAAGATTAGGATAGCAATGCAGGGAATCTGACATCCAAAGAGTAGGAGTTCAAGAAAACATGACTGCAGAAAACAGAGGGGGGGCACAGGGGGGCACCTTCAAGATGGCAGAGGAGTAAGAAGGGGAGATCACCTTCCTCCCCACACATACATCAAAACTACATCTACATGTGGAACAACTCCTACAGAACACCTGCTGAACCCTGGCAGAAGACCTCAGACTTCCCCAAAGATGCCCTCAGGCGACCTACACACAGAGGCAGGGCCAAATCCAAAGCTGAATCCCAGGAGCTATGCAAGCAAAGAAGAGAAAGGGAAATCTCTCCCAGCAGCCTCCGAAGCAGTGGATTAAATCTCCAAAATCAACTTGATGTACCATGCATCTGTGGAATACCTGAATAGACAACGAATCATCCCAAAATTGAGGTCTTGGAGTTTGGGAGCAACTGTAGACTGGGGTTTCCTTTCTGCATCTAATTTGTTTCTGGTTTTATGTGTGGCAGATAGGAGTGGCAGAACATATTTAAAGTGATAAAAGGGAAAAACCCACAGCCAAGATTACTCTACCCAGCAAGGATCTCATTCAGATTCAATGGAGATATTAAAAGCTTTATAGACAAGCAAAAGCTAAGAGAATTCAGCACCACCAAACCAGCTCTACAACAAATGCTAAAGGAACTTCTCTAGGCAGGAAACATAAGAGAAGGAACAGATTTACAATAACAAACCAAAAACAATTAAGAAAATGGTAATAAGAACATACTATGGATAACTACCTTAAATATAAATGGATTAAATGCTCCAACCAAAAGACATAGACTAGCTGAATGGATACAAAAACAAGACCCATACATATGCTGTCTACAAGAGACCCACATCAGACCTAGGGACACACACAGACTGAAAGTGAGGGGATGGAAAAAGATATTCCATACAAATAGAAATCAAAAGAAAGCTGGAGTAGCAATTCTCTTATCAGACAAAGTAGACTTTAAAATAAACACTATTACAAGAGACAAAGAAGGACACTATGTAATGATCAAGGGATAAATCCAAGAAGATATAACAATTGTAAATATTTATGCACCCAACATAGGAGCACCTCAATATGTAAGGCAAATGCTAACAGCCATAAAAGGGGAAATCGACAGTAACACAATCATAGTAGGGGACTTTAACCACCCCACTTTCACCAATGGACATATCATCCAAAATGAAAATAAATAAACAAACACAAGCTTTAAAAAATACATTAAGCAAGATGGACTTAATTGATATTTATAGGACATTCCATCCAAAACAAGCAGGTTACACTTTCTTCTCAAGTGCTCATGGAGCATTCTCCAGGATAGATCATATCTTTAGTCACAGTTCAAGCCTTGGTAAATTTAAGAAAATTTAAATCATATCAAGTATCTTTTCTGACCACAACACTATGAGACTAGATATCAATTACAGGAAAAAATGTGTAAAACATACAAATACATGGAGACTAAACAATACACTACTAAATAACCAAGAGATCACTGAAGAAATCAAAGAGGAAATAAAAAATACCTAGAAACAAATGACAATGAAAACACGATGACCCAAAACCTATGGGATGCAGCAAAAGCAGTTCTAAGAGTGAAGTTTATAGCAATACAATCCTACGTCAAAAAACAAGAAATACCTCAAATAAACAACCTAACCTATACCTAAAGCAATTAGAGAAAGAAGAACAACAACAACAACAAAAAAAACCCAAAGTTAGCAGAAGGAAAGAAATCATAAAGATCAGATCAGAAATAAATGAAAAAGAAATGAAGTAAACAGTAGCAATGATCAATAAAGCTAAAAGCTGGTTCTTTAAGAAGATAAACAAAATTGATAAACCATTATCCTGACTCATCAAGAAAAAAAGGGAGAAGACTCATATCAACAGAATTAGAAATGAAAAAGGAGAGGTAACTGACACGGCAGAAATACAAAGGATCATGAGAGATTACTACAAGCAACTATATGCCAATAAAATGGACAACCTGGAAGAAATGGACAAATTCTTAGAAAAGCACAACCTTCTGAGACTGAACCAGGAAGAAATAGAAAATATAAACAGACCAATCACAAGCACTGAAATTGACACTGTTATTAAAAATCTTCCAACAAACAAAAGCCCAGGACCAGATGGATTCACAGGTGAATTCTTTCAAACATTTAGAGAAGAGCTAACACCTATTCTTCTCAAACTCTTCCAAAATATAGGAGAGGGAGGAACACTGCCAAACTCATTTTACGAGGCCACCATCACCCTGATACCAAAACCAGACAAAGATGCCACACAAAAAGAAAACTATAGGCCAATATCACTGATGAACATACATGCAAAAATCCTCAGCAAAATACTAGCCAACAGAATCCAGCAGCACGTTGAAAGGATCATACACCATGATCAAGTGGGGTTTATCCCAGGAATGCAAGCATTCTTCAATATACACAAATCAATCAATGTGATAAGCCATATTAACAAATTGAAGGAGAAAAAGCATATGATCGTCTCAGTAGATGCTGAAAAAGCTTTTGACAAAATTCAACACCGATTTATGATAAAAACCCTCCAGAAAGCAGGCATAGAGGTAACTTACCTCAACAATAACGGCCATATATGACAAACCCACAGCCAACATTGTTCTCAATGATGAAAAACTGAAACCATTTCCACTAAGATCAGGAAAAAGACAAGGTTGTCCACTCTCACCACTACTATTCAACATAGTTTTGGAAGTTTTAGCCACAGAAATCAGAGAATAAAAAGAAATAAAAGGAATACAAATTGGAAAAGATGAAGTATAACTGTCACTGTTTGCCGATGACATGATACTATACATAGAGAATCCTAAAGATGCTACCAGAAAACTACTAGAGCTAATCAATGAATTTGGTAAAGTAGTAGGTACAAAATTAGTGCACAGAAATCTCTTGCATTCCTATTCACTAATGATGAAAAATCTGAAAGAGAAAGTAAGGATACACTCCCATTTACCATTTCAACAAAAAGAATAAATACCTAGGAATAAACCTACCTAAGGATACAAAAGACCCATATGCAGAAAACTGTAAGACACTGATGAAAGAAACTAAAGATGATACAAACAGATGGAGAGATATACCATGTTCTTGGATTGGAAGAAACAACATTGTGAAAATGACTTTACTACCCAAAGCAATCTACAGTTTCAATGCAATCCCTATCAAACTACTTATGGCATTTTTCACAGAACTAGAACAAAAAATTTCACAATTTGTATGGAAACACAAAAGACCCCAAATAGCCAAAGCAATCTTGAGAAAGAAAAATGGAACTGGAGAAATCAGGCTCCCTGACTTCAGACTATACTAAAAAGCTACAATAATCGAGGCAGTGTGGTACTGGCACAAAAATAAAAATATAGATAAGTGGAACAGGATAGAAAGCCCATTGATAAACCCACACACATATGGTCACCTTATCTTTGATAAAGGAGGCAAGAATATACAATGGAGAAAAGATATCCTCTTCAATAAGTGGTGCTGGGAAAACTGGACAGCTACATGTAAAAGAATGAAATTAGAACACTCCCTAACACCATGCACAAAAATAAACTCAAAATGGATTAAAGACCTAAATGTAAGGCCAGACACTATAAAACTCTCAGAGGAAAACATAGGCAGAACACTCTATGACATAAATCACAGCAAGATCCTTTTTGACCCACCTCCTAGAGAAATGGAAATAAAAACAAAAATAAACAAATGAAACCTAATAAAACATAAAAGCTTTTGCACAGCAAAGCAAACCATAAATAAGACGAAAAGACAACCCTCAGAATGGGAGAAAATATTTGCTAACGAAGCAACTGACAAAGGGTTAATCTCCAAAATTTACAAGCAGCTCATGCAGCTCAATAACAAAAAAACAGACAACCCAATCCAAAAATGGGCAGAAGACCTAAATAGACATTTCTCCAAAGAAGATATACAGATGGCCAACAAACACATGAAAGGATGCTCAACATCACTAATCATTAGAGAAATGCAAATCAAAACTACAATGAGGTATCCACTCACACAGGTCAGAATGGTCATCATCAAAAAATCTACAAACAATAACTGCTGGAGAGGGTGTGGAGAAAAGGGAACCCTCTTGCACTGTTGGTGGGAATGTAAATTGATACAGTCACTATATGCATACTATATGGAGGTTCCTTAAAAAACTAAAAATAGGGCTTCCCTGGTGGCGCAGTGGTTGAGAGTCCTCCTGCCGATGCAGGGGACATGGGTTCATGCCCCGGTCCGGGAGGATCCCACGTGCCACGGAGCGGCTGGGCCCGTGAGCCATGGCTGCTGAGCCTGTGCGTCCAGAGCCTGTGCTCCGCAATGGGAGAGGCCACAACAGTGAGAGACCCGCATACTGCAAAAAAAAAAAAAAGCTAAAAATAGAACTACCATACAACCCAGCAATCCCACTACTGGGCATATACCCTGAGAAAACCATAATTCAAAAAGAGTCATGTACCACAATGTTCACTGCAGCTCTATTTACAATACCCAGGACATGGAAGCAACCTAAGTGTCCATCGACAAATGAATGGATAAAGAAGCTGTGGCACCTATATACTATGGAATATTACTCAGCCATAAAAAGAAATGAAAATGAGTTATTTGTAGTAAGGTGGATGGACCTAGAGACTGTCATACAGAGTGAAGTAAGTCAGAAGGAGAAAAACAAATACCATATGCTAACATATATATGGAATCTAAAAAAAAAAAAAAAAAGGTTCTTCTGTAGAACCTAGGGGCAGGACAGAAGAAAAGACACAGACATAGAGAATGGACTTGAGGACATGGGGAGGCGGAAGGGTAAGCTGGGACTAAGTGAGGCAGTGGCATGGACTTACATATACTACCAAATGTAAAATAGATAGCTAGTGTAAACAGCCCCATAGCACAGGGAGATCAGCTCGGTGCTTTATGTCCACCTAGAGGGGTGGGATAAGGGAGGGTGGGAGGGAGACGCAAGAGGGAGGAGATATGAGGATGTATGTATATGTATAGCTGATTCACTTTGTTATACAGCAGATACTAACACACCACTGTAAAGCAATTATACTCCAAAACAGATGTTAAAAAAAAAAGAAAGAAAGAAAATGGAGGGGAAGAAATTAGCAGAGAAATCATAAAAGAAAATTCCTCATATCTAAAGGAAATGAGTGTCTTGATTGAAAACATCCACCATTTATCTCCAGCAAAATGAATGAAAACGACCCACACAAGGATATATCACTGTAACACTTTGGATCACTAGGGATAAAGACCTTAAAAGCTTTCAGAAAGAGAGGAGAGAAAAAAATCAGGTCATATACAAAGAATCAGAAATCAAAATGGCATTAGACTTCTCAACTGTATCTCTAAAAGGGAGAAGACTCTGTAGCAGTGCCTTCAAAGTTTTAAGGGGGAAATGTCCAACGTGGAATCCTATAGTCAGACAAACTGTTGATCAAGAGAGAGTGGTGAATGAAGCCGTGGAAAGGATGGGGACTACATTCTAGTCAGAGGGAGTGGTGACGCATGACTCATCATCATGGCTTATTATAGATTTAATAACTGGAGGGGGAAGGAAGAGGCATACCAGGTGAGGCCTTTAGCTGAAGAGTTGTTCCTACTAGCCCAGGGAGTCACTAAGGACCTCAAGAAAGTGACATAATCCAATTTCTATTTGGAAAGTCTCAGCTGCCAACATTTGGGAGACTGGGTAAGAGGTGAGGAGTGTTGGTGGCAGAGAAAAACAATATATGTAGACAAGAGTTGATGTGGGCCTGACCTAGGTCAATAGCTGTGAGCAAAGACACAAAAGGACTGACTTCCAGGCAGTTTCAGAGTAGAATCATCGTTAGGTGCCTGATTGGATGCAGATATTCAATGAAAGTGTCTAGGATAATTCCCAGGTTTGCACCTTAGGTGAGTAGATGAATGATGATGTCTTTCCCTAGCAAGAAGGAAGGATTTAGGGAAAAGTAGAGTTCAGTTTGTAACATGCTAAGTTTACATTACCCTACACTCCACTTACACTTTCATTCTTGTGCTCCTACCTTGTTCTACATTCTACTTGGAATTCTACCTAATCCCTCCCTGTTTTACACAGGCATACCTCAGAGATATTGCAGGTTCAGTTCCAGACCATTGCAATAAAGTAAACATCACAGTAAAGCAAGTTACATGAATTTTTTGGTTTCCCAGTGCCTATAAAAGTTACTTTTAAACTATACTATAATCTCTTAAGTGTGCAATAGCATTATGTCTAAAAAACAATGTACATACTTTAATTTAAAAATACTTTAGTGCTGAAAAATGCTAACAATCACCTGAGCCTTCAGTGAGTCATAATCTTTTTGCTGGTGGAGGGTCTTGCCTCAGTGTTGATGGCTGCTGATCATCAGGGTGGAGGTTGTTGAAGGTTAGGGTAGCTGTGACAACGTCTTAAAATACAATAATAAATGATGTTTGCAGAATTGAATGAGACTTCCTTACATGCACAATTTCTCTATAGTATGCAATGCTGTTTGATAACATTTTACCCACAGTAGATCATCTTTCAAAATTGGAATCTATCCTCTCAAACGCTGCTGCTGCTTTATCAACTAAGTTTAAGCAATATTCTTAATTCTGTGTTGTCATTTCAACAATCTTCACACATATTCACCAGGAGCAGATTCCATCTCAAGAAACCATTTTCTTTGCTCATTCATAAGAAACAACTCCTCATCTGTTAAAGTTTTATCACGAGGTTGCAGCAATTCAGTCACATCTTCAGGCTTCACTTCTAATTCTAGTTCTCTTGCTATGTCCACATCTGCAGTTCCTTCCTCCACTGAAGTCTTGAATCCCTCAAAGTCACCCATGAGGACTGGAATCAACTTCTTCCAAACTCCTGTTAATGTTGATATTTGGCCTTTCCTGTGAATCACAAATGTTCTTAATGGCATCTATAATAGGTTGGTAATAGGTGAACAGAATAGGATAGGTGAAAAGATAGTGAGTCCTTTTAAGAAGGTTTCCAACTTACTTTGCCCAGATCCATTGGAGGAATCACTATCTATGGAAGCCACAGCCTTATGAAATGTATTTCTTAAATAATAAGACTTGAAAGTCGAAATTACTGCTTGATCTATGAGCTGCAGAATGAATGTTGTGTTAGCAGCCATGAAAACAATGTTAATCCCATTATGCATCTCCATGAGAGCTCTTGGGTGATGAACTGCATGGTCAATGAGCAGTAATATTTTGAAAGGAATCTTTATTTTCTGAGTACTAGGTCTCAACAGTGAGCTTAAAATATTCAGTCAACCATGTTGTAAACAGCTATGCTATCATCTAAGCTTTGTTGTTCCATTTATAGAATACAGGTAAAGTAGATTTAGCATAATTCTTAAGGACCTTAGGATTTTTGGAATGGTAAATGAGCATTGGCTTCAACTTAAGTCACCAGCTATATTAGCCCCTAACAAAAGAGTCAGTCTGTACTTTAAAGCTTTGAAGCCAGTCATTGACTTCTCCTCTCTAGCTGTGAAAGTCCTAGATGGTAGCTTCTATCAATAGAATGTTATTTTGTCTACATTGAAAATCTGCTGTTTAGTGAAGCCACCTTCATTAATGATCTTAGCTAGATTTTCTGGATAACTTGCTGCAGCTTCTACATCAGCACTTGCTGCTTCACCTTGCATTTTGATGTTATGGAGTTGGCTTCTTTCCTTAAACCTCGTGAAGCAACCTCTGCTAGCTTCAAACTTTTCCTCTTCAGCTTGTTACCTCTCTCAGCCTCCATAGAACTGAAGAGAGTTAGGGTGTTGCTCTGGATTAGGCTTTGGCTTAAGGGAATGTTGTGGCTAGTTCGCTCTGCTATCCAGACGACTAAAACTTTCTCCATATCAGCAATAAGGCTGTTTTGCTTTTTTATCATTCATGTGTTCACTGGAGTAGCACTTTTAATTTCCTTCAAGAACTTTTTCTTTGCATTCACAACTTGGCTAACTCTTTGGTACGAGAAGCCTAGCTTTCAGCCTGTCTGAGCTTGCTTTTGACATACCATCCTCACTAAGTTTAATCATTTCTAACTTTTGATTTAAAGTGAGAGATGTGCAACTCTTCTTTTCACTTGAACCCTTCAAAGACATTGTAGGGTTATTAATTGGCCTAATTTCACTATTGTTGTGTCTCAGGGGTTAGGAAGGCCTGAAGAGAGGGAGAGAGATGAGAAATGGCCTGGTTGGTGGAGCACTTGAAACACACATTTATCGATTAAGTTTGCCATTGTATATGGGCGCAGTTCGTGATGCCCCAAAACAACTACAATAATAACATCAAAGATCACTGATCACAGATTATCATAACAAATATAATAATAAAGAAAAAGTTTGAAATATTGCAAGAATAACCAAAATGCGACACAGAGACACGAAGTGGGCAAATGCTGTTGGTAAAATGGCACTGATAGACTTGCTCAAGGCAGGTTGCCACAAACCAATTTGTAAAAAACGCAATGTCTGCAAAGTGCAATAAAGCGGAGTGCAACAGAACGAGGTATGCATGTACTAACAAAAGCTGAGATCAGCATAAGAAAAAATCATTCATAAAACCCAATTTAATTCACATTTTGCAGGACTTCCCTGGTGGCACAGTGATTAAGAATCCACCTGCCAGTACAGGGGACATGGGTTCGAGCCCTGGCCCAGGAAGATCCCACATGCCACGGAGCAACTAAGCCCGTGCGCCACAACTACTGAGCCTGCGTGCCACAACTACTAAAGCCCACACGCCTTGAGCCCGTGCTCAAGATCTGCCTGAGATCTTACACTGAGGTGAAGATACAGGAATTCAAGTTTATCAATATAGTTCCAAGGATGCACTCCTAACTGCTAGACATATGGCCTTTATGAATAAAGCAGCAGAAATGTAGTGGTTCATGAAGAAGGAGGGAGTGGCTAACAAATTACCTAATTTTTAGCAATGTGATTGCTCTGTTGCTGTTCCAAGGGAAAAAGTTGAGTTTCAGGGCACTAAAAGCTATTTACAGCCTTTACCGCCCACTTTACTTGGTGCTTTGAACCTCGTCCAAATTGAATTCAACACTTACGGTTTTCTAATGCCATTGTGAGTTAATGGTTCTTTTAATCTACATCTTATCTCCCAGCTGTAGTCTTTGTGGCTGTTCCTAACTCTTAAAGTGTCAGATCAAGGGATATGAGACTTCAGTAAATCCTTCAGAGTTTAAGATTAATGAGAAGAGAAAAATGTCTGATGTCAGTTAAATGATAATGTTCTGTAGTTCCGTTTCAAATTTTGGGATGCAGAAATTTGTTTCTAAAGAAAGAAAAACAATGCTATGTCCTGTGTTCATTGTGCAGATCAGAAACAGTAAGGAAACATCTGTATAGTTGGAAGATGAGTGCCCAGGGAGGACCTCTTTGAATGAGGGAATTGATAATAATATTCTCTCTACTGTGAGTGTGTTGCTGCTAGATCACCACTGGCAAGGACTATGTTGTGTTTGATTTTTCATACTGATAATGTGAAAAAGGAGGAAATGCTGTTGTAGGTAGAGACAAAACAATGGAGACAAGTTTTGGAGGCCATGGCTGCCTTTGAAGAGAGCATCTCAAAAGTTCAAGAATACATGTTAAATGGGGAAGGAAAGAAGAGAGAGCATGAAGCTGGAAAGGTGAGGAGAGGCCAGCTTACAAGAGGTTCATAGAGTAATCCAATGTGCTAAAGAATGTGAATATTTTCCTCTAGAGAATGGGAAGCCACTAAGTGATTTTATGCTGGAGTAACCAGCATAACATCAAATTAGATTTCTGGTTTAAAATGATCTTTCTGGGACTTCCCTGGTGGCGCAGTAGTTAAGAATCTGCCTGCCAATGCAGGGGATGTGGGTCCGAGCCCTGGTCAGGGAAGATCCCACATGCTGCGGAGCAACTAAGCCCATGCACCACAACTACTGAGCCTGCACTCTAGAGCCCATGAGCAACAGCTACCGAAGCCCGCGTGCCTAGAGCCCGTGCTCCGCAACAAGAGAAGCTCCTGCTCACCTCAACTAGAGAAAGCCCAGGCGCAACAACAAAGACCCAACACAGCCAAAAATAAATAATTAATTAATTGAATTTAAAAAATGATCTTTCTGAATTCCTGTGTAGCGTGGAGAGAGGGGAAGGAAAAGAGTGAGATTGGATGCCAGAAAAAGGGTAGAGTGCTATTTGCAAATAGCACAGCAGACCAGGGAAATAATGCTGCAGAGGGACCCAGGACTCAAGCAGCAGCAATGAACAAGAAAGATCTGGAATGTAGGAAGGGCAAGTTTTAGATTACACGTGAGCTTTAAGGGGTAGAGAGATATTCTAAGGGAGCATTTCTCCATTTTTAATCCATGATCCCTTTTTAATAAATAGAAAAACCTCACATTGTCTCCCCTGCAACAAAATTCTTATGTACCCTCTAGTGGAATACGCACCCCGCAGCACTTAAAAATCACTTCTTTTTGGTTTATTCCTACTGACCAGGAAATATTTTGTCAAACATTATTTATATGGTTTGTATTACAAAACAATAGGATTGTTTCAGATATAAATTTACATTTTATTGTAAAATAGAAATATTCAATCTACAGAATAACCTAGAGAGACTAATCTCCCACTGTCGCCACTAGAGTCAGTGTGCTTAAGTGGCTCCTGGGTTTCCAGATTTGAGCAGAAAGGTCAATTGTGGTCCTTAATACGGAGAGTACAAGAAAAGAGGTTTAAGGAAGTGAATATTGAGTTTAAAGTGAATCAACATGATTTGCTAAACTAAAAACCACTGGACAGCAGGGACCATTTCTTAGCCCTGAATAATCTAAAATAGTAAGTGACTGTCCCATACCTTTAAAACATTTTTTAATAAAAAGTGTGTGTTGACGTGAACTAAGATGCCTGCTGGACATCGGGAAGGAGATACAGAGTAGGAAAGGTAGAGTTAGAGCTGTGGAGAGAGGCCTGAACTGAGACAGTACTTTAGGGTGATAATGGCAAAAGTAAAAGCGGTTTTTAAACTTCTGCTCATGAACCATTTTTGAAAAACTAATGAAAGCTATCAGTTTTTCCCAGTATATATGCATACACAATATGTGCATACAATTAACCTCCTAAAGTCTTACTTGAATCCTTTAAGAGTTTCCAGAACCCAGATCAAGAATCTCCATACCAGTCATGTTTGAGTCTTGGGTCAGGTCTCCCCACTCAGGGAGAGGGTAGGATAGCAAGGCTAAGAAAAGAGCCTGGGGGAATATCAATATTTAAGAGGCAAACAGAAGATAATCTTCTAAAGAATGAGTACAACAGTCATAGAGGTAGCAAGGAATGGGCATGATGGGTGTGATTAAATCAAGGAAAGAGATTGTTTCAAAGAAGAGGAGACGGGCTCACATATTGTAGACAGACAAAGTAAGATGGTGATAAAAAGACATCATTTGGATTAGTGGACACTTGCTGTTTGTTGCCCAGTTTTTATTCTTCTACCTTCTGGGAAGAGAATTCCAAATTTCCTCTGAGAAATCAATCCCTTGTTTCACCCATTCTCAGCCATATGAATGGTGTGGAGTTGACCTCAGATCTAATTCCAGAGGACTGCACCTTCCTGCTACCATGATAGGTTCAGAGATGGGCACATAAAGAAGGTTCATTGAACTTTTAGGATTTTATTGGAAATTCTGGGACACGGAGGCTCCAGATGTGAACAAGAAAGCAAATGGCCTTGGGAGCTGCTGGTGGTCATCTCAAGACAGAAAGCCGAAAAGAAGCTGGGTCATTGGTCACCTTGATAGTCCACTAGATCAAGCCTTTCCTAAAGCTAATCTACCTCTGAACATTTCAATTTCATGAGCCCATTTAAATCGGATCTGCTGACACATTCAATAAGAAGCATCCAAACTGATACACCTCTTTGCAGAAACTCAGTGCAATGACGGTGACAGAAATAAGACTGCTGTAGGCTAACAAATGACTGGGAGATATAATGCTTCAGTAACCCAAACTACATACTTTATTTCTGCAGCAGATTTATTGTGGCCATTTAAAATACAATCCAAGTGTTTTTGGTTTATTTAGTGTGTGCTTTTTTGTGGTTTCTTTCTTTTTTTTAATTTATATTTTATATTGGAGTATTGTTGGTTTACAATGTTGTGTTAGTTTCAGGTGTACAGCAAAGTGATTCAGTTATACGTATACACATATCTATTCTTTTTCAAATTCCTTTCCCATTTAGGTAATTACAGAATATTGAATAGAGTTCCCTGTGCTGTACAGTAGGTCCTTGTGTGTATATGTTTTTGTTTTTCTTTTTAATTCTTTTCCTCATATGGGCTTTAGGGAACATCAAAGAACAGTGTATTCTCTTTTGACTCCTTTTCTAGGACACAGGTGATAGCTCAAAATCTTAGAAGAATTTACGTGATTCTTCCCCTAATTTATTAAAGTACCTTGGTCAGCCAATATTGAAATTTACCCACCACTTTTCCTTCCCCTTACATTAAGCTATGCAGTGTAGCTCTGTTGACTTCAGATTTTCCTGCTCAAAAAAGCAAATCTAGACATTCTTCTGGAAACTCCTTATCCAAAACTCATCATCTCTTGCCTTGACCATTGAAACTCACACTAACGTGCCTCCTTGTTTTCATTCTTGCCCACTTTCAGTCTAGTCCCTACACAGCAACCAGACCGATTTTTTTTTTTTTTTTTGTAAAGGAGATCATACTGAGAATCGCCCAGTTGTTTCCCACTGCACCTAGAATTAAATTTTTTATAGGACTGCTTTGAGAATAAAATTAGATTATATTTGTAAAGAGCTTAGAACAATGCCTGGAACACATAAGCACTGAATAAGTGTTAGCTTCATTATTACTAGCTGTTCTCTCTGCCTGAAAAAACCTTCTCCCCCCCCACCATGTTCACTTAGTAATTCAATTCAAATACCTACTCCTTTTTTCTAAGCAAAGGACTTTCTCCTCTGTGCTTCCATGGAATCTAGTTCATACCTGTGTGATGAAATGTACTGAGTTTATGTCCGACTATTTATTTACTGATCAGCATCAGTAAGCTCTGGATAATTTGTGTATCCAACACAATATCTGTCATTTTGTGGCTGACATGCTCTACAAATAAGTGGAATTATGTTCATTTCAGTTTCTTTCTCCACAGGCTTATATATCCCAAACACTGGCAGATTATTCCTTCCTCTTACAGAACCCACATTCCACTTTTTCTAACTGGGACTGTTTGTTATCATGGACTACTGACAATTAATACCTACCCTTTGTTACAGTTTCCAACAACTGACAGATGTAATGGTGGTCTTTACCTGTCAGTAATATCAGTGTCACTTATTCTCTAGAGCCCCTATCGTGCCAAAGAGGCCCTAAGGTGATGTGTTAGTTCTCTTGGACATGGGTAACTAGAAGGCAGTATGACTGAAGAAAAAGTCCCCACCAGGATTTGGGGAAATTCACTTACTGTCTCTAAACTTGGTTTCTTCACTTATAAAACCATTCTCAGAGTTGCTGTGCAATTCAAGTGGAATAAAAGAGATCATAACTCCATACTGATGTCAAAGAACTATATATTTTACATCAGCCATACTGAGCCTTGACTATCTAGCCCTGCACTGTCCAGTATGGTAGCCATGGATCACAAGTGCTATTGAGCACTTGAAATGTGGCTGGTCCAAAATGAGATGTTGCTGTATGCGTAAGATGCACACCAGATCTCTAAGACTTAGTATGAAAAAAGGAATGCAAAATATCTCATTAATAATTTTTATGATGAGAATATATTGAGAATATTTTGGATATCATAGATTAAATAAAATATATTATTAAAAGAATTTCCTGTGTTTCTTTTTACTTTTTTATGTGGCTATTAGAAAATTTTAAATTATATATTGGGCTCACATTATATTTCTATTTCTACTGATCTAGAAAAGGACTCCCAACTTCTCATGCATCTAAAAACATGTTTCCATGCGCCTTGGTGCCAGGAACACTCTGCAAAAGGGCACTTCAGATGGCTTTTCTGACTCTCCTACAAAAGAGAGTGGAGGATTTATGCTGTAACATACTTGTGGGTACCAATGCTACATTTTCAATAAGGCTGGTAAAGCGGCAGAGGTGCTACTGTGAAAGTCAACTAAGCTTGCCAGCTCACCCCAGGACTACACCCCATCGCTGAGCTCATTTGCCCACTAATCAGAAGCGTTTATACCCTTTCTT
The DNA here is from genome assembly GCF_005190385.1 of Monodon monoceros. Taxonomy (NCBI): domain Eukaryota; kingdom Metazoa; phylum Chordata; class Mammalia; order Artiodactyla; family Monodontidae; genus Monodon; species Monodon monoceros. The sequence goes on along the minus strand of NW_021703783.1, from coordinate 70,725,704 downwards.
AGCTTCTGGCAATTCCTATAATGTCTATGTCCTTGTAGGTTTAAAGTTATTTCTAATTCACAGTAGAAAAGTACCTTTGTGTTGCTCTATATATGCACAATTAATAACCCAAATGCTGATGTGATAGTAATGAAAGTAAAGTTTCTTTCTTATTTTACTAGAACTTTGTTAAATGTCAGCTGAAGCAAACATGTTTTCTGGTGGCTACTTTCAAAATTGCTCCAGGAGCTATCTGCACTTCATACTCACATCATTCGTCCCCAGAACATTAACTCATTTCTTAATCAAAACTAAAATGGAAAGCCAATCACTTCTCCATTTTTCTCTTGGACATAGAAGTGAAAATAAGCTTCCTAGGAAAACCATGGAACAGTGATCCACAGGAAAGAACATCAGTGGAGGATCGAATGTAAGACCTTATGGATGAAAGGCAGGGCTTCATTCGGTGTCACTGCAATTCCACTGTAGAGGAATTATAATTTTTTTTAATTAAAATGTAAGCAGAGAAGCATGACTGCAGAAGAACTGAAGGCATCTCAGTGACCAAAGAATGCATGCTCTTAATCATCGCTGTCATCGTATTATTGCCTGAGTAGTTGAGGGAAAGAGGAAAATGAGTGCAGTGGGGGAGAAGTGCATGTTCTGGGTGTGTTTGGGGTTTGTTTAGGGATGTATATATGAGGATCCTTACCCCTAGGCCATTTCTTTAATTCATTCACTCAACAAATATTTATTAACTGTGTACCTGGGGCTTATTCTAAGCCCAGGGGATATAGCAGCAAACAAAGCCCCTATTCCCAAGGACCTTATATTCTAGCAGAAATTCCCTGGAGAGAGCTGTGTACCCTATGTGTGTGATCTAAATTTCTCTTAGTACCTTTGCTTCAGTGGCCTGAAATTCCCACCTTTATATCAACTCCACAGCCATATTGGAGCCATGTGAATTAACATATCATACACATAGAACCCAGTTTTAGAATTCAGGGGAGGGGGAAGGAGACTCAATTCTGAAATCCCCTTCTAACTGGCAAAGCCTTCCAAGTGCCATAAATAACTTCCACTGAAAGAAACCTTTGTTCTTTCTTTAAGGCTGATAAGAAAAGGTAGCCCTTGTTACCGCTGGGTAAACAGCAATCGCCTTGTTCCTCATCTTCCTCCCTCCTTTCACGTTTGCTCTGTGTGCTCTTCCTGGTGTCTGCCTCCCTGGCAGCAGGGCATGAGTGAGCACAGAGCTGGAGGATGCAGAGCTGGACTGTGGCAGCGTCTCAGTGTGCAGAGGGCTTTTCTATACAAGCCAAAGGTCCATTTTAGGGTGAAGTCCTGCTCCTTCCACAAACTAACTCTGTGACATTGGGCAAGTCTGAACATTCTTAGCCCTGGTTTTCTCTTCTGTTAAAGTACAAGTATTAAAGTAGAGATTCTCTAAGCCTCCTCTCAGTCTTAAGGATTTATGTCTTTAAATAATTGATGTAACACAAATAAGTAAAGACAGAGAAATTAGAAAGGGGCGTAAAAGGTCAAGAAGGAATTTGTGGACCTTAATTGATATTTATCAATAGCAATGGAAGATCAGTAACCAGAGAGAAAACCACTGCGTCCTCTAAAAAGTGACTTGAACAAGGTCATCCAGTGAACAGAGAATGTTTCCTGCAGTGTCTTGTTGCCTTATTTTTCAACAAACCTCAATCTATTACCTTTGGCAGTTTCTCAGCTGGACCTGTCATATCTATATAAATTAGTCTACAGCTGTAGCCAGCTGTTTTGTCAGAAGTAACAGAATCTCCAAGCATATTTCCTATCAACCAATATAAAGGCTGAATCTGGTATTTTCTAAAAAGAGCTTTTGCCCTGAACTGCATACCTAAGCTAACATTGCCATCCTTAAACAAAAAAAGCAAACACACTGAGGACATTTACCCTGGAAATTTTGGGGGGTGTTACTGCTACATGATCCACATTATGATTAGTGTCCCAAAGACTGGGTAAAAATATGGCAGGAAAATTTCTTTCTACATTTTTCCTTTTCCTCCACCCCCAAATTGGAAAATATTCACATGGGGAATCCTTAGAAATGAAAAAACAGTTTTAAAAAATAGCCTAATTTTTCCAGTCCTTCACATTTCTAATAATGGTGGGCCGGGCAGGTTCCACTAATGTTTTCCAAACACTACACAGACCACATAACTGATATAAATAGAACTAGGTCTAAACAACTTATGAAAATAGCACTCAGGGCTCCTGCAGAGGCCATCTGTGAGATGATCCTTTCCTAATGAGCCTGTGACTTCAGGGAATCACAGATTCACCCATTTTGATCCAAACCCTTTTGGAGGGATTGGATAACACACTTTTTCGGGGGAGGAGGGGCAGCAGAGTTAGAAGCGGGGAAGGGATGAAGACTAGAGAATGCCCAAGAGGAAGCCTCTGTCTGAGTTCCAAAGACTAAAATCATGGTCAGGAACAAGACAGTTTTTGTAGGTGAATCCTTCTACCACTGAAAACACTCAATTCAATGGTCCCTTCTCCCTGGATCCTCCGTAAATACTTGACATTAAACACATAGCATTTATTAAAACATCCAGTATTTACTTAGCTGTCAGCTCTGTTTATTAGGCACATCTCCTGATGGAATTGGCACAGCATTTTCTTGCCAACACTGTTTATCATTTCTAGCCACTCACTGATCAGAGAATAAACCTAGGCGCCAAAGGAAGGTGAGGGAAAAGGGAGGAGATGTTGGCAGTCTGGGGGTGAAGAGTAATGGGAAGGAGAAGCCAGGGAAGGGCTGCTTAAACTGGAGGTACTCTCCTACTTCTGCAGTAGATTTAAATGGCTAGATCAATGGAGTCATTCAAAGCTAAAAGTGAAAATTTGAAACATCTTCACAACTGAATCACTGATTTAACCATTTGATATTTTTTCACCCATTTTGTTACTCTGCAAACTCTGAAAATTCATTATAAACAATCCCATATCAAGTAAATGTAACTATTAATTCCTCTGAGAATGCTGAGTACTTAAAATATCCTTAAACAAATGTGTTTAGTTTCAATCTTGTTAAATGTTTCTGAAAATTAGATACTTGATTCTAAATATGCCAAGATGGAAACTGTCTGTGGGCATTTCCATAAGGTTTTGGAACTATACACGCTCAGAGGCACACGGCACTCTGATTATTGGACCTAATTTATAGTAACATATGTTTAAAAACCTAAAAAGTTTTAAACTATAATAAAACCTGGAAAATGGATAAAGAATCAATGTGATGTGCACATACACAGAAATAAGTTTTAATTCTCACTACCTTGAAAGGGAGTAAAGAGAGCCACAGAGTTCTATCTTAAACCCACATCCATAAATGTTAATCATTTAAAACCTGAAAAAAAATAAGGATTCTCAGGAAAAAGGCACTACACAGAACACCTCAGCATTTTAAACTGTTTTATTTTTTTCAAAATTTAAAAATCATATATACTTTTAAAAACTGTTTGATTATGTTGTAGATTCAACATTATTCAAAACTCTTCCCATTAGGACCCAGGCTGTGCAAAAATATCAGAATAGAAAAATCTGTGTAGGACTTCCTCTTAATTCTTGTTTTGTCTTCCCTTTGTGGCTCTTAATACCTTCCAACCACTGAAACATTTTCCCCATCCAAGGCTTGCAAGCTTGCCTTCCCTGTCAATGCTCTAGTCTTCCTTTCTTTCTTATCAAATCTTCCGTAACCCAGGTCTTAGCACCCCAGGAACCTCTGTTCCACTTTATACTGTGATAGAAAATCATCTGGTAAAATTAGCCATGATATCTAATACCTTTTATCCAAAATGTGCCTAATGATGAGAATCAGCTCACTGGCTAATTAAAAACATGGATTCTTGGACCTAACCTTGACCTTCTAAATCAGACTCTCTAGGAGCCAGCCCTACCAGTCTGTAATTTAGTCAAGCCTGCCCAGGTGAACCTTATATCATCCTGTCAGTTTGAGCACCCCTGGATTGTGATTCTCAGCCTGACTAAATAGTCCATTCACCTGGTGATACTCAGGCATTACACTGGACCAATCACATCAGAATCTGTGTGGATGATGCTGGAGTATCAGTAGATTGTCCAAGCTCCCTGGATGAATCTATTGGGCAACCAGAGATGAGAACTACAGATTCATGTTTCTCAGTATTTGGTCCAAAAACTTCTGCATCAGAATCATCTGGAGTGCCCTGTAAAAATGCAGATTCCTGGACCCCTACCTCAGATCTATTTAATCAGAATCTTTGAGGCTGGAATCTAGGCATCTGAGTATTTAACAAGCTCCCAGGTAATACTTCCTTACCCAAAGTTCTGAGAAACAAGCCTCTGCTTGCAGCAGATGTTTATAATTAAGGCACATACCAGAAACAAAGAGAAGAGGCTTGCCTGCTCTAACCTCTGCACTAGCCATATTGCCTTAATCGATGTGAAAAGGGTCCATACAAGCCCTGCCATGCCCTTTCAGGTGATCTTGTTATGTGGTCTCATTGAACACAATTATACTGAATTTTTTATTTGATTTTATTCATTTTTAGCTGCGTTGGGTCTTCATTGCTGCACAGGGTTTCTCTAGTTGCAGCAAGCAGGGGCTACTCTTCGTTGTGGTTTGCGGGCTTCTCATCGCAGTGGCTTCTCTTGTTGTGGAGCATAGGCTCCAGGCGCGGGCTTCAGTAGTTGCAGCACACGGGCTCTAGGCCGTGCGGGCTTCAGTAGTTGTGGCACTTGGGCACAGTAGTTGTGGCTTGCAGGCTCTAGAGCACAGGCTTAGTAGTTGTGGTGCACAGGCTTGGTTGCTCTGCGGCATGTGGGATGTTCCCAGACCAGGGATCAAACCCATGTCCCCTGCATTGGCAGGTGGAATCTTAACCACTGTGCCACCAGGTAAGTCCCATGAACACAATTGTACTGAATTTTAATAGATGAAAAAGTTCCCTAGAAAAATAAGTTTGAGAAATGCTCAATCCTATTTCTCTTTGATTTTCATAATACACATTACCAGCATAGGACACATTCTAGGGAATCCTGCTTCAATAAAATTCTTTAACTTTGATGGTTTTGTACATTGCTTTATAAAATTTATATACATTTTCTCAGTGAACCTTTGAAGCACAGTTAAGAACACTGAGATATAGAGAAATTAGGTGATTACCTAAGATCTCCAGTAGTAAATGGCAGAGTGACCCAGAACACAATTCTTTTGACTCCCCCCTTGTCAGACGATCCCCTTGGTCTCATTGCCCCACAGCTGTGATTCAGCTAGTACAAGAAGAACCGCATAACAATGCAATGGTGAGTTCCATTGTTTCTGAATTTCTTTTGTAGTTGTTGTTTGTTATTTTTTTCTTTTGAAGTATTTCCTTTGAACTGATTTCTCTATTACTATGAAGAGGAGGGGGAGGATAACACCCCAGAACAGGTGTTTGTCATAATGGCAGCCTCCTACCACCAGATGACCCATATTATCTCCCATCTGTCACAGACTTCATTCATAGAGAAGGAGAAATAACACATTTTAGAAAAAAAAAAAAATCCTTATATGTGATATTATGTTCTGTTGCATTATTTCACAGATACTTTAATCTGTATGTTTAATATCTTCATAATCAGGTAATGTCATACAATAATATTAACTCCAAAACAATTTTAATGGTTGCCAAATAGACAAGGACACAACTGTACATGCCATACTCCAACTAAATGCTAAAGCCCAATGAAATGGGCACCATAATGCCCTTCACCTTCTGGCCACCTCTGTGACATTCATGCAGGCTGGGTATAATTTCTAAATCCATTTGAAGGTGGTAGGAGAGTAATTTAAATAGTTAGTTTTAAAGGAACCAGTTAGTAGCAGGTCTGGTTACCAGCTAGCTAATCAAATGACTTTAACCAGTTATTTTCAAAACATTTATAATAAATATAGTCTTTTCCAATAAGAGTAAACCTTCCACGTATGAATTATCTCACAACAGCCCTGTGAAAATTAAAGGGACTCAGGGAAACTCAGTGTCTAGAAATAAGTGGTAAAGCAATATTTAATCCAAGTTCACTGAACTTCTGTCTCTACATTCTTTTATCTCTAGACACAAGATACCTGATTATTTCAATGCAGATTATTTTAGCAATTTAGTGGAGAAGAAAACATTTTTCATTTAAAAACATTTTTTATTATGTCTATCCTAATATTTTGTTTCCTGGTAAAATATTTTTGATATGTGTCTCACTGTTAATACATTTAAAAGACAGTAAGCCTATTTTATCTCTTACTTTGGGGTTTCAGTGACTTAGTGTCAAAGAAATCTCCTGTGTTACTACATTTTGTTTTCATAAACTGTAATGTTCTAAGTACGTTAATGCAAAGGTATGCTCTTGAAAGTTTCCATTTTTGGTATGAAAAGGAGACTGATGATCACTCATTTTATAAAGCAATGTGTCCCTTTTCTGTGAGGGGGTCTGCGAGACTGACAGATAAAGACTGACAGCAGTGTGGGGATTACCAAGGGTACAGTCAGAAACATAAAATACAGCGCACAGCATTAAGTTAGCAGGAAGAGAAAGTCAGATAAGCCAATGCTTATTCCTTGTAAAGCCCAGAGAATGGAACTCATACAGGAGCACAGATGAGGAAAAGAAAGAATCCATCAATAAGATGAAATATCTAGCATCCTGTTTATTCACCAAGTATTTATTAAGAACATACTATGTTTTTAGCAGTGGGCAGACTCTAGATGGAGAAATAAAGCTGTGCACAAGAGAAACACACGTCCTGACTTCGTGGAAATTACTCTCTCATCCAGTGTTTCTCAGACTTGGTAAACATAAAGGTCTCCTTTTTATGGGCAAAAACAAATCCTCCCAGACACCTAGTGTTGATTTAAATTAATTATATTACAATGTTACATAAAAATATATATAAATATAAAACTAAATATGAATACATTATGCATTTAGGTCATGCATTTACAAAAATATAGCAAAATCACAACATAGTTGCAAGCAGAACTTCAACACCAGTAAAATTCAAATTAGCATCATCGAGTATCCTAAATGTTGTTTTTTTGAAACCAGTAGCGACTCAAGTGTGTTCCAGTACCATAAAAAGTGTACTATTTCCTACATATGTTCTCTATATGAACACCTATAAGTCTTTGTTTAGGTGGCATACCTGAAACTATTTGATCATTACTTGGCACAAATATTGGAATTTGCAAGTTGGGATCACTTCTGTTCTACTATCATTAACCCATGACAATTCAATAGCCACTATTTGGTGCCAACATAATTGAAAAAAAAAATATATATATATATGTATGTGTGTATGTATGGTTATAATCATAACAAAAATACAAAATTTAATCTCAATGATAACTGAGAGACCCCTTCCCCCAAGAATACATCTGTTTATCCCTTTTACAAGGAGAGATAGGATGAGAAATGTGATTAGAAGAACACTGCTCTGGCGATGATGAGAGACTCTAAGCTATTAGGGATATGATGGGCTTCACTCATGCGGACAGTGTTATGAGGACATAGCAGAGAGAACACTAGCCAGGCCCTTAGTGGGCAGGCACCTTTTGAAGAAGTAATACTTAAACTGAGACTCAAAGAAAGAATTTTTATCTTAACCAGGAAGAGAGTAGCAGGGAAGATGAGGGCTAATTTTCAACCTGTTAACACTAGGATATCTGTGCACCACTTCAGGTCTGTCACTTACCTGGTGGGACTGGTTGTTAAATATTTTGCATTTTCCTGTTCGCTGAAAGAATCCTCATATATGGGAATAGGGACTGTAACACCAACTGCATCGCATTCTTGGGCGTATTCAATGAGTTACACTAGCTGGTACTTGGTACAGTGCCTGGTATGGAGTAAGCACCTTTAATGGGAATTGCAATCATGGTGGTGATGATTGGGATGATCCTTAGTGATTTAGTTAGAAGTATAACATTGATAAAACTGATGGTATAGTTGTTAACTATAAAAGCAAAGTTTAGTCTGTGTCCAGGGCCTATTTTTCCATCCTCTCCATAAATGAGGAAAAAGAGGAAACTGGGGGGCTTCCCTCGTGGCGCAGTGGTTAAGAATTCATCTGCCAACGCAGGGGACACGGGTTCTATCCCTGGTTGGGGAAGATCCCACATGCCATGGAGCAGCTAAGCCCGAGCGCCACAACTACTGAGCCTGCGCTCTAGAGCCCACAAGCCACAGCTACTGAAGCCTGCATGCCTAGAGCCCATGCTCCACAACAAGAGAAGCCAACACAGTGAGAAGCCCACGCACCTCAACGAAGAGTAGCCCCCGCTCGCCACAACTAGAGAAAGCCCACGCGCAGCAGCGAAGCCCCAATGCAGCCAAAACTAAATTAATTAATTAAATAAAAATTTTTTAATTAAAAAAAAAAAGAAGAAGAAGAAACTGGGACTCCACTATTTCATTATGATACACATTCCAGAACACCCTCAAGCAGAATTAGGGAGAGAAAAGTAGAATACTTTTTGCCTCTCAGAAGACAAATGATGGCCAACACATAGACAATATATTTCTTAGTCTATATAAAACAGTTGCCCCCTGTGTTACCTGTCTGTCTCAGGGAACTACTAAAGAGCTCTGAGTATCAGGGCCTCTGTCCTACAGATGTTTTTGCCTTTTAGCAAAAGATCCACAATCCTTCACCCTCAAGCAAGTCCGTTCACTGAGTGTCAAGAGACAGAGTTGAGGTACACTCTGATCCCCCGGTCTCAGTAGACCCCACACCTCTGGCCCACACTCATGGCAGCCCTCCCTCATTTTGGTTCTTAAAGGATGGTTCACGGACTCTATGCCCAGGCTCTTCCCCAGAATTAAGAATCTTAGCCCAGAGGGAGAACAAGAGTTGTTCCCACATTTCTAATGTCGGTAACCACAGATTGCTGGTTTCCTAACAGTTTCCTATAGACTGAAGGTTGACAGCCAATTCAACCATGAAAATAAACGCAGACTTCTAAGTTCAAGACTAGAAATAATAAGCGTACAGTGTCACAGCTAAATGGGATTTTAGATATAGGAAAATTCCAATGACAACAAAGATGGGACTCTTTAGAATTTTAATACATAATCTATAGCCTGCTCATGTCAGAAGCTCGTCCCTGTGGAGCACAGCACGAATTCTAGTAGTAAGTGGATAATCAAAGTCAGTTGTTTTACAACTACTTGATGGTACCAGTCCTCTCATTTTGCCATAGATTTCTTGGTACAAAATGACTTACTAAAGGTCACTCAGCTAGTTAGCTTCTAAACTAGGTTTACATTACAGGCCTTTTGATTCTTAATGCAGTGATCTTTCCGATGCTTATTGTTGTTCCCTGCATTCCCACATGGTTTGACTACAGATAACATTTTAAAATCTCCCACCATTTGTATCAGTTTGCATCCAGGAATCTTTCTAAGCTCTGCTTCCCAAACCTGAACTCTCTGTCTCTCTATTGATATCCCTTCATGACTGGTTGCATTCTTGCTCTCTACCTGCTTTCTTTGGCCTGACACCTCACACCTCCCTTTATTACCTTTTTTATTCACCTAGTACTTTAGCATCAGTACTCTTGGCTCAATGCCCTGCACCAAAGGCCAGCACCCTTAATTGAGATCCGGCCTTTTACTCTTACTTCCAAGTAGGCACAAAAATAGCCTCATAAAATTTCTAGCCTGTTTCTTCTCCCAGAATTTAACTGCTTCATCATAGGATAAATAGAAAACTCAGGGCCCTAAAATTCAATACCAGACTGAATGGTTCTGGTCAAATTCTTGGCCCTGTTCCTAATGCCTACATCTCATGGTGAACTCTGCTCATTTCCACTAGGGCTGATGCCATGTCTGTTGTCTCCTGACCTTGACTCAATTCTGACTCCTGCTACTTCCTTGGCAACCTGTCCTCTCCAGAAGGGACATGGAAATCAAAGGAGCCCAAAAGCAGCTGGCACCTAACCCAGGCTCTTGGCAACTGCATTTTCTACTGGCCCATCAAACTGGTAAGCAACAGAATCATCTTGGGAGGAGAGTGAGGTGGCATTCACAAATGTGAATGTGAGTAATGTGAGTTTGTCAGGCCTTATGCTTCTAAAACACAGATTTCTGTGATAGAATTAGATAAAGTTTTATTTCAAACTTGCATAACTCAGCATTATGCCATGCAAATCTTCATGCTTTTAATTTTCTGCTAAATTTTATGGTCCAAAAAAATCGGCAGATGCTGAAGAAAATTATATTTATGTAACAGAGCTTCTAATTCAATATGAAAATAATAAAACAATGAAGACAACTCAAAAACTCTGGGCAGAATTTTGAAGTCCAAGAACATCGCCTAGGGTGTACCATCCATTACAGTGACCAGATGTTACTGGTGCAGCTCTCCCCCACACAGACACCTCTCCCCCAGCACCACTCATTGTCTTCGTAACATTTGGCTTCACCCCTTTTCCAGTGACTTAAGTATGCATGGAGTTTTTTCCACCATGGGCCCAACTTTGATTTTTATCCACTCTAAACAATTGCATTTAAGAAAAAATTATTTTAAAAATATAGATATCCCCCAACTAGCCATCTTACAAATAAGTGCCATTGGACTCAGAGCAAACTTGGAGAGAGTATTCGTGTCTGTATGGATTTCGATACATAACAAAGCACTCCAAAATTTAGTATTTAGAATAACCGCAATCATCATTTTATCCCTAAAGACACTGTGAGTTAACTGGCTCAGCTAGGCAGTTCCTCTGCTCCACATGCTGTCAGCTGGGGCTGCACTCCTCCAGAGGCCAGACTGGGCTAGAATCCAAGGTGGCTCACTCACATGCTTCTGGAAGCTCAGCTGGGGGCTGTTGACTGAGCACCTGGGTTCTCCTCCACATGGTCTCTCTCCATGTTGCTTGGGCTTCTTACAGGATTCCAAGAGGTATCATTACACAATATCACTTCTACCACATTCTAATACCAAAATATATCAGGACCAACTCAATTCAAGGAGAAGGGAAAAAGACTGTCTCCTTATGACCCATCACAGTATCCAAATTCACCATATCCATGGAGCAAAAACAAACCAAAATTTTATTGTTGGAGCTCTAATTGTTGTTTAGAAAGCACCTTTCCTCAGTAGACTCAATCCCAACAGAGACCAGAGGAACTGACTCACTGCTTTTGGATCTTCTTCAAGGCAGGAACAGAGTGAGAACTTCTCAAATTACTCAGATTGGATTCTGACTTCAAGGGGGCCTAAGGCCCGTTGGGGCTATTTAAAGGATTAGGGGGCTATGTAGGTTTGAAAATCCCTGTGGTTTATAACCCTGTTTGGGATTTACCTTGAACTGTATAAATGTCAAAACAACCCAAATAATTTTCCAACAGATTCTGCCAAATGAAAGAATAGTGTGCCACTTAGGTATAATTGTTGAGGGGGAGAGGACTATACTAATTTCTCTATCAAAGGTTTAAATTTGAATATGATTTCTAAAACCACCACTCATTTGTATTGTACTTATATTCTAGTAGAATATAAGACTAGAGAGAACAAGGTTGTGGATTCAGTTCCCATGAAAAAGGTCAAGCTTTGCTTTCACTATACCTCTAAACCAAACTGGCTGTGTTATAAACTTGTACCTTGATTCACCAATGGATCTGAAAGAGAGGGTGCAGATCAATGTTACCCCTTTCTTTTGTCACCACTGTACTAGGATTGTTTTCTTTTTTGTTAAGCCAATATTGTGTCATTCAATCATTATCATACAGGGTTTTGCACACTACTGTCATTTAATAAATAGTTCTCATTTGACTTGCTGGGATAAGTTATGAGGCTGGTGACCAACCATGGCATTAGCAATGTTTCACAGGGTGAAAAATCTCACACATTTTTAAGGACAGCCTCCCTTGGTTCTTAAGTACAGAAGCTGGATATCCTTGCCAGGCCTAGAAATATATTATTTTCAGCTTATATCAGCTCAGTATATGATATTAAATTTGCAAAACATGGTAATAAAACCCTGAAGAATTAGAAGACATTTTCATAATTGTACTTTAACCTATGTAAGATATTTTATCATGAAATATCTGTACAAAATGCCATTTGACCATGATTTGGAGATGTTGCTTATTGCAGGCATTTTACAAGCTAATTTTGGATGAATCTACTACTTTAGCAAATTTGCAGTTCTCAAAAATAGGAATTCCATCCAGAATGGAATGGCAATTTTCCCTCAGGGCGTGAATGATCATTCTCATTTTGTTGAAATGTTTCAATACGCTAAATTTAATCAGAGTGGTTTGAATTATCCCCTTCCTCTGCCCCATTTCCAGTTCTGCCTTCACCCCTAACTCCCAGATTTTCTTTAGCAGAGTTTAATATCCACACATTTTTCTTTCTTCAATTACTGCCAATTTAGTCTACCCTTGAATTTCTGAGAAGTTGAGAAAGATTTTCAAATTAGAATAAGTCATCTGTAGAAATCAAAAGGCATTTTAATGACAGGACAACTTACAGGGCCTTTGGAAAACGAGATCACAATAAAGAAATCTACTGATCGAGAAGACAGAGTGAAAATGTTCAAAGGGTCTTTATTTATCACCAACATCAAGGATATTAGTCAAGATAACATGTGAAGAGAGAAAAGGGTAAAGTATCAAACTATAGAAAAAAATGATGAAGAAACTATCAAACTATAGACAGTCTTGTTAGAGGCTACCACGAAAACAAGAAATTTGAATCTAATCCTATCTTGGAAAAAACATTAACATTATTTGCTTAATATTTTCTTCATAAAGAGTTCTGTTGTCTCAGTTACTTTTTTAAAATTTATTTACTTTTATTTATTTATTTTTGGCTGTGTTGGGTCTTCCTTGCTGCACGTGGGCTTTCTCTAGTTGCGGCGAGCGGGGGCTACTCTTCATTGCGGTGTGCGGGCTTCTCATTGCAGTGGCTTCTCTTGTTGCAGAGCACGGGTTCTAGGTGTGCAGGCTCAGTAGTTGTGGCGCACAGGCTTAGTTGTTCTGTGGCATGTGGGATCTTCCCGGACCAGGGCTCGAACCCATATCCCCTGCATTGGCAGGTGGATTCTTAACCACTGTGCCACCAGGGGAGCCCTCAATTACTTAAGTGTTTAACACTATCCTTCTGTTTAACAGTATCCTGTCCTCTGAATTAAACCATATATTTCTAATTAATATGGATTTTATTTGGTAGGTTAATTTATGTATTATTCCTAGATGATTTCCATGAGCATGAAGATATTTAATGTATTTCAAATACACAGATATTTTCTAAACAAAAATATTGTACACTGTGTGTATATATATATATACACACAAAGACATACATGTATATATACATATATATGTGTGTGTGTATATATATATATCCTGTTGAAGAGTTTGATTGAGGTCTCTGTCTCCTTTAAGGGGCTGCCAGTTTTTAATTCAGTATTCTAAATATCCCAGAAAAAGTTATCCAGCTACCTACTATCTCTAGTCTATGTCTACACAAGGTACTCAGTGTCATACGCTGTAACAATTTGGAGCCTCAAATATTGTGACTGAATCCCTGTTCAGAGTTGTCCTGCCTCCCAGAATCTGACCTCTCCTATCGTATGCTGACACTGGTACATGCACAGCCACCTGACTGTTAGTGTTCAAAGTCAGTAACTTTCCTAGTCCCTTTGAAGAATGGTGCACTTTGAACCCAGTCTATACAAACCACACATGTGAGTCTAGTAAGTTTGCAATGGTGTGTTATATTACAGTATCTTGGAATGGTGAAACAAGGTTCAAGGTAGTGCTGTCAGAATAAATGTTTTCTGTCCTTTAAGTTGAATCTTGTTTGTGAGAGTTCATGTTCAGAATGGAAATCCATCATCTAAGAATTACTGGGAGCCTCACAGATATCTCCACAGCGACTACAACTCACTCCTTGAGGCCTCCTAAAAATAGGTGTTCAGGTGTCAGGAGTAGCTCACGCAGGCTACTAGAGTCTGTGATGACTCTAACCATGACAAAGAATGTCTACATTTGTCCTAAATATATTTTTAGAAACCAATTGTCAAAACAGCCCACAATGTGTGGATCTGCCAGTGAACTCTATAAACAGATGTCACTTTATTTTTCTATCTTGAAAAATATGTCAAGTACCGTGTGCTAGCTACCAAAGAGAAGATTACATAGAAGTAATAAGAAATAGTTAGCTTACCCTTAGCTTGACGTTTAAGATGGATCAGCTTTTCAGGGCATTCCATTTACTACATTTTTCATATCACGATGCCTCTACTTCTTTGTGGCAAATTTCTTGTCAAGATTTAAAGGCAGCCCTAGAGAAGATTAATGAGCTCAATCTATGAAAATGAGCCCATTACCATGTTTATTACCAGTTTTTCTCCCTATTACATACAATGGAACCATGCAGACAGACTCTTCTAACCTCTTCCCTTCTGCCTTTGTGAATTTGCCATGTACGAAAAATGTTTCATTTGTATAACAGGTTGCTTGGGAAAGGATGTGCGGTGTCATGAATGGCTGCCTCATTTCTTCTCAGCAGAGTTCCACTCTGTGTTAGCAGGCAGAGCAGTCCTCTTATTGGAGTCAAAATAGGCACATCACCAAAGAGTTAAGATATCTGTGGTACATGCCTTTAGGGTTAATCTCATTTTCAGTCAGCTGCCATATTCCAAAGGGAAAGATGGTCTCTGAAGGCAGCTCACGGCTCCAGTAGGATATCCACCTGCCCCATAAAAGGCTCCCAGATGAAGGTCTGAAGAGGCCTTATAAACAGATCCCCAAGTCCCTAGAAAAACAAAATGAGATCATCTATACAAGATACTAGGTTATGACAACAAAAGAGAAGATAATGCAAGAAAAGTATTCTCCCAGTGTTTTCTAGCATCTGATTAGAAATCATAAATAGAGAAAATATTTAAATGACCCCTATTTTCAATAGTTAATAGACTTGGGTTTCCATATCCTAGAAGAAACAGATTTCTTAGTTATGTTTATGTACTGGAAGAGTTAATCCAAAAGACAATGTTTTCCTGAAGTTTTATATATCACCAGTAAGGCTAAGACCAAATACCCTCTCATTCCCTCTCTTCAGTTGTATTCAGGATTGCAAAAAAAAGTTTAAGCTCCAGGGCTTCCCTGGTGGCACGGTGGTTGAGAGTCCACCTGCCGATGCAGGGGACATGGGTTTGTGCCCCGGTCTGGGAAGATACCACATGCCGCGGAGTGGCTGGGCCCATGAGCCATGGCCCCTAAGCCTGCGCGTCCGGAGCCTGTGCTCCGCAACGGGAGAGGCCACGACAACAGTGAGAGGCCCGCGTACCGCAAAAAAAAAAAAAAAAAAGCTCCAGATGAAAGAGAATAGATAAGTATTTTGCGGTATAAAAATAAAGTGCCTGTTAAGTATGATGTCGTAAGCAGTATAAAATTTCTATAAGCTGGCATATGTGTTACATGTAGTTCAAAGATGATCCTTCATTTTCTACCAATCTGGTTTTTAACCTGCTGTTCTGAGGCCATAAACTCTCAGAGGGAAGTCCTCTGTAATTTTACATGGAATTTGATGACTTAGAGGCCCATGGCAGGAATTACGGAGAGGGAGTTTTCTCAACTCCACAGCTCCTATAGAGAGACCAAAGCTCATTATCTGAATCTTGGACTAGTTCATTTTACAAAACCACAAAAGAGCATAAACTATGTTAACTCCTTCAATTTCATTCTTTAGGTGATGTATTCTATTCATCTCCTAGAAATGTGTATTAGATGTCAGTGGATAGAGGGGAAGGAGGGCTAAGTATGCCCAGAACATTAGAAGGACATATAGTGGGAAATCAGAAGTTAGATTAGGCTAATTTTTCATGGAGACAATCCTTCAAGCTTTCCCAGGAAATAAAAGGCTTCTAGTGAGAAGAAACAATAGACCTGAACAGCAGGAGTGTTTGGGACGGGAGCCAGGGAGCAAGAGTCACTAACAGAGAGTGGTAATTTGGAATGATTTGCTGTTTTATGTTGTGAAGCACCAAGACACAGCTGGTGTGTACTGGCTAACCTGAGGATTTGTAGTAACTGCATTGAAATGGTAATGAAGTTTTTACTTTATGATTGCAGATGTTTGTGGATTATTGTTATTAAGCTTATTAGTGTAACAGTACAAATATGAGATTTTTATTTACTTGGTCTCTTATTTATGGGAGCTTTGTTAAAGTCTTTTAAACTGAAGTCAAGAAAACAAAAGCCATGCAATAACCAAAATGTGCTGAACCATCGGGCTGGCCTTACCACGTGTGTGGGTGTGCTCAACATAGGATTCTCCTACACTGGAGATAAATCTCAGTGTTCCCATTGTTGTGCCCTGGGTCATGTTGTGAAGTAATCTGCTCATAGGTAAAACAATTAACAGTTGTATTAACCATGGTCACTCTCACTGATTCTGGAGTTGAATCGCCTAGTCCTACTCTGCCATTGACAAGTGTGTAACATTACGCACTTAACCAACCTCCTCCACGTGCCTCAGTTTCCTCCTCTGTAAAGTTAGGTTTAAAAAAATGCTACCTCTTTCATAAAGTCATTGTGAGAATTAAGTGACATTATATGAATAGAGCACTTATCAATTACTGTTAGCTGTTACCTAAAAGATCTTTTGATGTGGGAGAACACCTAAGCATTTTATTCAAAAGGTTTGAGACAAAAACTTCTGTTGGAAACTATTATCTTGCAGAGTTATCTGTTTGATCAAACAATTCAAAGAAGATACACATATGTATACTATGTGGATAACTAGCTTTCAAGCAACAATATAAATAATATTCAATTGTTAGTTTATTGTTAGGCATAATATGATCTCTTTTGGTAATTCTGAAACTGCTGAAGAATCTTGAAATTTCTCAAGATATTGTCATCAGTGAACATTGAACAGTATCATGGAATAGATTGACCAGCGTTTGTGATTCCAGTTATAAAAATTCCAGATGATTTGCTTTCATTATAGTTGTCTTCCTAGCTAGCCGTAAAGACACTGTAAATATATAGGAAGAGAAATGAGCATCTCCAAGGAATTTAATTTCTAACTTGCTGGAATAATTTCCTTAGGTTAGAAATATCAAAATTCCTCAAAATATCCCATATGTAAAAATAGAGTCATTACCATTATGCATTTCAAAATTAAAATGATTACTAGTTGACCAATTAAAGAGAAGCCTTTTTCATATTTACGATTCAGCAATTCCTGCCAGTGTCGAGATGTGATCTTGATGATGTAGAGCCAGTTTGGGACACTAATGAAGAATCCTGTGATTCACAGTCGAATATATCTGGAGTCTATTCAGAAATTTACAATAAAGTTGACAACTAATAAAAGTTGTCAAATGGGTATATCTTCTGTAGTTTTTTTGGGTTTTGTTTGTTTGTTTGTTTGCGGTACGCAGCCCTCTCACTGTTGTGGCCTCTCCCATTATGGAGCACAGGCTCCGGACACGCAGGCTCGGTGGCCGTGGCTCACGGGCCTAGCCGCTCCGCGGTATGTGGGATCTTCCCGGACCGGGGCACGAACCCCTGTCCCCTGCATCGGCAGGCAGACTCTCAACCACTGCGCCACCAGGGAAACCCTGTAGTTTTAATTGTAGCACAATTAAAATAGGTTCCTGGTCCAGAGGTGGTAGGGTAATACTGTAAGAGTAATAGCTTAAGATTTTTTTTAAAAGGTTCCACTATAAATACTATAGTATGTAGTTTATAAAATTGTATGATCACCTTAATGTGTTGATAACCTACTTCCTTAAACCAAGGTGGGTCCTAATGACGTTGGAAGCAATAAGAAAGCACTGTGTAAATTATTAAGCACTATTTGGGGGATGCGGGAATGTCAGGGAATTGGGAAGCAAACTGAGTTCTAATGTTTGTTCTAATGTTCTTATGTTCTCAAGCACATTAATTCTTCTGAGGAACAGCTTCCATTAGGCACTTTCATAGTATCTTAAACCAGCACACACCAATACCATAGGCTGTCATCAAGAAGATTTTTATACAAAAACAAGGTCTTCAGAAATTATATTTTATATATCATTATTATAACTTAATTGCTTACAATGTACATACTTCTAATTCAAAAACAATTCACTTAAATAAGTTCTGTTCTCTATGGAGATTTTTCCAAAGTGAAGCTTGTAACTATAAGTATAATGGAAGCCTGGAGCTGCATAGAGAAAGATTTCATGAGAACAAAGCCAACTCAGGGGAGAACTGAGCCAAGAGATGGAAAGAGACAGACCCTGGTGACATTTGAGGCCTCCAGATTCAACCATGCCTGTGATTCAACCTTGGTTCTGTGAGCTAGCAAGTTCCCTGTATGGCTTATGCCTATTGAAGCTGGATTTCTGTAACTTAAAAACCAAGAGAATCCTGACTAATACAGTGGTCAAAAGTTTTGGGGAAATGCTTCAAACTATATCTCTTTCTTGCACATTCCCAATGTACACTAATTTATTAAAAGATCTGAGAAAACCTGCTGTACAGAAACTTGTTTATCTTTGTTAACCCACTGTTTCCCAAACTTTATTGATGGTAGAACCTCTTTTTACCCAACACCTATGAACATCTATTCCACTGAGCACATTTTGGGAGATGATGTTCTTTAAGGGCAAGGAAGAAAGAGTTGTCAAAATTGTATAGGGACCACTACGTTTGGCCTCCGCGGTACTCCAGAGATGCACTGAAAAGGAAGCCATTAAGTGAAGTAGCCTCTTATTAGATGAGCAAGTCTAAGTGGGTAGCACCAGGGTATGGACCATCAAGACCTCCATCATCTCTTTAAATGGCAGATTATGAGGTGCTCACTCTAACTGCTGGTTCTTCCTCTGCCATGCACCAATATTTTCATTGTTTTTCCTGACTTCATTCCCCTCCACAAGGATCTCCACTACCTGTAAAATGAAGTCATGCCAGGCCATTTGGAGCTTCTTTATTTAAAGTGGCAATGAACCTCATTTTCCAGGCTCCCATCACATTTCCCAACCCTGCACTTGCAAGCTTCAGCTTCTGAAATGAGTCTCAGCTGTCTTAACTTCTGCCAGGTAATGACCATCTTTTCCACAACCCCATTCAAGTCTGAAGACCTGAGAACCAGAAGAGCTGATGGTGTAAGATCCAGTCTAAGTAAAGGAGAAAACCAATGTCTCAGCTTGAAAGCAGAAAGAGAATTCTGCCATACCCTGCCTCTTGTTCTACTCAGGCCTCCGAGGGATTGGATGAGGCCCACCCACATTGAGGGAGCACAATCTGCTTTGCTCAGTCTATGGATTCAAATGTTAATCTCATCCAGAAACAGCCTAGAATAATGTTTAACCAAATATCTGAGCACCCCGTGTCCCAATCAAGTTGACACATACAATTAACCACACAATAACAAAATCACATATCCTTCTGCTTCACTGAGTCCCAAGGGTTTGTCCCAGAAGCATGGGCTCTTTGAAATTTCATAGTCCCCCCTTGTCATCATGGCCTATGATATCACCTCTTTTAGTTCAGCAGTTCCTAGCCTTGCTTGACATCAAAACTCTATAGTATTATAAAAACATGGATTTGGAGGCTTCCCTGGTGGCGCAGTGGTTGAGAGTCCGCCTGCCAATGCAGGGGACACAGGTTCGTGACCCGGTCCGGGAAGATCCCACATGCCGCGGAGCGGCTGGGCCCATGAGCCGTGACCACTGAGCCTGCGCGTCCGGAGCCTGTGCTCCACAACGGGAGAGGCCACAACAGTGAGAGGACCACGTACCGCAAAAAAAAAACAAAAACAAACATGGATTTGGGGGCTCCCATTACAACATTCTGAATCAGAATCTGAATTTTAGACCCATCTTACATCAGAATATGAGCCCAGGCCCATTTCCAAGGAATTTTAATAATCAACTTCACTAGGAAACAATGCTTTAACTATGTTATAAAGTACATAGAGTCCCTGGATGCAGTGACCCCAAAAGCCAGAGCAGGGATGTAATCGGTTTCCAATGATTTAAGTCCCTCCCTCTCATTCCACCTGACTTTTGCCCTCCTCCAGAACTTCCCCTTTGCCAGTTTAGAGGGAAACCAGGAAGATAAAGCCATTTGTTGAGTTACTAGTACATGGCAGGAATTGGACTATATACTTTACATATATTATTTCATTTTAATCCTCTAGCCAACCTTGTGACCAAAAAAAAGAGGTCTATTTTATAGATGAAAAACCTTTGAGGAGTTAAGTAATTTTCCCAAGAGATTAGTTAAAAGAGCTGGGATTTAAACTGCAATCCATTTGATTCCAAACACCATGGTTTTCCCACCACATCACACCTCATGGTTAGTTTAGGAATTTCAGATGCCCCCTGATTGGAATGGATTAAAGATTCAGGAAAGACATGCATCTTGTTCTTGGTGATCGGTCAATAATAGGTCAGTAGGTTCAACTAGCTGACTAAACA
The DNA here is from genome assembly GCF_005190385.1 of Monodon monoceros. Lineage (NCBI taxonomy): Eukaryota > Metazoa > Chordata > Mammalia > Artiodactyla > Monodontidae > Monodon > Monodon monoceros. The sequence continues at coordinate 70,705,230 of NW_021703783.1, read as the reverse complement.
TGGAGAGAAGCAGGAGAAGGCAGTTTTCCACTCCATTAGGAAGACCCATAGCCCTCGTTCGACAGAAATATTCAAAAACATGATCATACTCACAGGGGCATCAGACATTTTTATGAAATTTGCAATGTCCCTGTCCCACATCCCTATTCAACATAATAGGCATTAAATAAATGACTCTTGAATTTAAAAATGATATATAATTTACTTAGTACTTGTATTTTTTCAAGGAGGAGAGCCTTCAATAATTTCTTGTTTGTTTGTGTGCATCCTGAGAGTAAGAATAAGAATACTAGACATTTGCATAATCTAAATTTGAGAACTCTTGAGTAATTCCCCATTCAGTTTATTTTATCTTTAGATAAAAGGTGAATCAATGTTAAGAGTTTTAATCAGCTGTTCAGAAAGGCATCATATGGCTCCCTTTCTGAGTGACATAGAAAATAAGTATTTGGCTGGCACTAATAGTCCTGGAGATTATTCTTATTTAAGGGCCTGCACAGTTCATTCTTTGGGTTTTCAATAAATGCTTACTGCCTGATTGATTTTGAGGAGTAGAAAGATTCTCTTACTAGTGAGAAATTTTAGAATGTTGTCACAGAACCTGTGTTCTGCTTGTATTCCCTTTCCTTTTTTTCTGAAAAACCTCTTTATATTTGCTAGTACCAGCAGTGTAAGCAACACAGAAGTTCAGATTTGGAAAGATAAGAGTACATGAAAAAAGATATTACCAAACTGCATGCAGTATGAATGTATGATACAGAGTCAAAATTATTGTAACAGTACTAGTCAAAAATTCACTACATCCCCTAGAACCTGGAGAATCTAGAGGATATAGCTACTAATTAATAAATGTATTCTATGGCAACGGTCATCTGAATGATTTTACTAACCTTGCAATTTATGGGTTGTAGTGAAATGTCAGACAATGATTAGCACTTCCTTAGGCTCAATAACAAATCTGATATGAAGTATCTGTAAGGACACAAGTCTTAGTCAAAAGTGGCAGTTATTAATGGACTTTGTTAGTCTCTAGGTGGTTAACATGCAAACATCTTGGCAGATGTTGCAGTAGATCTCTATTTCTTTTTTTTTTTTATTGAAGTATAGCTGCTTTACAATGTTGTGCTAGTTTCTGCTGTACAACAAAGAGAATCAGCTACATGTATACATATATCCCCTCCCTCTTGGACCTCCCTCCCACTACTCCCCCCCCACCATCCCACCCCTAAGCAAGGATTCAGCATTGTTGATTCTTGGCTTCATCTCTTCTAATCCAAGAACGAATTTAGTTTCCTCCTTCCTCCTCTCTCTCCTCTTTTCCTCCTTCCTTCCCTCAGTCCTTCCCTTTCTCTCTCCTCTCCGTTCCCTTCTCCTCCCCCCTCCATCTCTCACACCCTTCCTTCTCTCCTTTCCACAGGAATTTCTTGAGTCTCTACAATAGGCCAGATCCATGTTAAATCTTAAAGATACAATGATGAACACTATAGTGTCCCTAAATTTAAGATGCTTACAGAACGTCTTAAACACAACATAAAAAGAGGTGGAATTCAGAGTGTAAGTCACTGATTACCTAGGCAGATTAAAGCAGGTTATAAAAATATTATCAGAGTAGAAAAAATTCAGCAAGTTTCAGTGATAGCAAAAAAAGTAAAGAAATTTATTCTGAAGTTGAAATTATATATGTTCAAATAAATTTGAGGCTGTTGAAAATTTACTGAAATTGCTCAATTTCTAAGGCTTGACTACTTTATGATGAGAGAAAATCATAAAGCAGTTATTCATAATATCCAAATTCCTGATATACATTATATTTGATTATCAGAAATACTTTATTATTTAAAGTATAGCAAAGAATTTTACTACTGCTTTGAATATGTAACCATATTTGAGTAACATTTCTTTTATTTATTTCTTAAACCTAAAATGCACACTAAATTTTTTTTCTGAATCCATAACTATGTTTTTATTACATATAAGAAACTTTTTTCCCATGGTTAATTCATTTAACAAATATTTACTGAATACCTCCCATCTGCCAGGCACTGTGTCTGCAATAAGAAAAAACAAACAAAACAAAAAACCAGGCAGACATGGTCTCAGCCCTCATAAAACTTGTATACTGGTAAACAGTCTCAAATTGTGTAATATAAATTATTGGCAAAGTAGAGTTTCCTTCAGAAAAATGCACTTTATAACAAACTTGGCTAAAATGCAAATATCCCAGTAAATAGGGCATGACTGCCTCTGATGTTTTAGAACCACAGTTCTGAAACCACAAAGCACAAGCTTAAAGTGAAATGGACTCAGTTCAAATTCAGCTTTGTACCTTCTTGAATCTCTGACTCCATCTTTAGAATCAGAATAATAACCCCAACTTCACAGACCTATTGTGAAAATTACATGGGATGTCATGCAGGGAGGACCTGACACCCGAAAAGTTGTAGCTCTCGATACTGCTACTACGTCTGTTTGTGTCTTATTTTGTAACTTAACTAGAAGATTGAATTGAAGTCAAATAAAACCTCAGTGCTTGCAAAATGGTATGTCTTGGTACATTTGTGTATTTATGATTGACTGAAGGATATCTGGATTTTTTAAAATTTAAATACCCTTGTTTGTAAAGTCTTTCTAAGTTATAAGAACCACTATTATTTAATACATTTAGTATAGTCTGAGAATAATGCAGTATTTTCAAACGTAAGAAATTCCGGACCCTAAATGGAAGGGTGCTGGATTAGGAAATACTTGAACCTATGACTTTTGGCATGTGTGTGTGTGTGCGTGTGTGTGTAAGGGTGTGTGTGTTTGAGAACATTTCAGTGCCTCTGTGCCAGGATCATTATCATGAATTAATGGATTAGTAACAAAAATGTTGATATAGCAAGAGTCACGCTGAAAATGAATTTCCGGAAACATATTCTGATATCCGTAATTGCTTTTAGAACAAATAGGAAGTGTTCCACGCGTCTATTGATGATGGTAAAATCCCTAATTCGACTTTTCCCATTCATTAAAAAAATCATCATCAATTACAAATTGTGAGTTCCCATATTCCAGTTGAGATTCTGTATCTCTAAATGACACAACTTAACAACTTGCTTCTCCCCTTCCCAAATCATTTGAATTACATCACCAAATGTTTGAAGAGGATGTTTAGAAGATGTTTTTTACTTCTGATAGGGGTAAAAGAGTCACTTAAAATTAGAATAAAGAGTGTCTCATTTACTTGGAAAGAATTATAGTCTTAAAGCATTTAAAATGAAAATTATTTGGAAATCATCTAAAAAAGACAAGTAGGTGGTAATATTTTCATTATTGTTTGCATTACAAAATTTACTGCTTTATGTGTATATGCTCACATCTTCTTTTCTTTTTATTCCAATAAAATATGTGTGTTAAACATAACAAAATTAACCAATTATAAAATTGATCAGAAGAAAATTTCTAAAATGAATCCTAACATATTCTTCCTATGAAAAAAAACACTTAGTAACAAATTTTTTAAATCACATATAAGAACCTACTTTCAAACAATAGGATTTCTTTTTCCATTTCATTTCCTAGTCAGAGCAGCCATGTCATTATTTATTCATTTTTGCAAGACACACATGTCACAGATGTCCGTAGACTTTTCTATCCTTAAACAGCTTTATCAAAAGATGTATTACTTGGAAATCTGTATCATAAAAGAAATCTTTTTCTTTCTTGACTTGGTCTCTTCCCACCCTCACTTCCTTCATAAAGAAAGTGTCAGGGAGAAAGGATCACAGGAAATAGCTGTGGGGAGGATCTTAAAAAAATAAAAAAGCAGTGCATCTGGCCGCTGATGGTTGCTTATTTGGCATATAAGTGACTAGACTCTATCCAGATTATCTATCTCTTTACCACTATCTAACACTTAAAATAATTTTAAGGAAGCACCTTATAGGTCAGAGGTGTGCTTTGTCTCTGAGGAGCTCATCATGTTTGACAGGGGTTTTATTGTTTTAATAATTTTTTTAAATATTCCTGCAAAGAAAGCATAAGTGAGTTATCTGTTTTTAAAGGCTGGGGGTGTGGGGTGGTGGAAAGAACATGAAGAGGCCAGGTCAAGGAACAGGCTTACAGATTCAGCCCTGGAACTAGAATGCTAGGGTGCGTATGTGCATGTATTTGAATGTCCATTTCTGTCTTTACATCTCTCAGTTTCAGGATTTCACTGTTCGGTGCCTCTCTGCCTGGTTTCCCACTCTCAATCACTTCATCAAGCAATCCTTGACAAAGTTAATGTTCCCTTCTCTTGCCCTGTATTTCTGAATTGGTCATTACCAATTTACCTTGTACGAGCCATAGGTTTCCCCCTTGTCCTGAATCTTGGATTCTGCTTCACTAAAATATGGCAGATTTGGGTGAATACATTTGGTCTGATGGTTCAAAATGCCCTGACATGCATGGCAGCTTGACAGTAACTTCAAGAGGGTAGTGAGAGGAGAGACATCTGATGAATACAGAGATGTCATAGATGTGTGTAGTGGCTTTTATATAGAGACTCTGACAAGGAACATCTAACTTCTACCATGACCAAGGCAAAGGGCAAAGGGATGGTACTGCCCCCTCATCCCCTACATAGTCAGCAAACCCCCACTGAGCACCATTGACCAGATACTGTGCTGAACCACACACTGAATGCAAAAGCAAAGGAGGCCATGTTCTACCTTTCTGAATTTTGAAATGCTGTCCAACAGAAGAGTTAGGCATGCAGACATACCCAATTATAAAGGGAAATGACTTATAGTAGGCTATAAGCTTTTTAAAAGGTTGTGAGAGTATGGAGAATAGAGTAATCCCATGCATTCATATATGTGATTTATTCCCCCTCCCCCCTTTCAGGCTGCCTTAAGGTATAGTCTAATCTGATGTCATCTGTATAGAATTTTAGTTAATGCAGGGCAGCAAGGAAAGTCATAAAATATAACGTTCTCTGGATCATTCTTACACCCTCAACACTGCCCTCCCATTTGAAGGGCCCCTTGCCCAGTTGCCTGATGGCTAATGTTTTCCAAACCTGGAAATTCTGACTAGAACTCTAGTACTTGTGAGTAGACTGGGCCAGAAATGTCATAGGTACACCCTTCTCAACAAACACCCTGACAAGTTTCTTTCTTTTGGGGGGAGGGGGGCTCTGAATATCAGTGACAGAGATAAAGCACTAGCTCTGGGGGGGTCTGTGGGTTGGTAGTTCCCATCTACAAGTAATCATAGGTAGTTTTGATTTATTAGAGATGAAAGTGACTGGCAAAGCTTACCAGGAATACATTAGCGTAAGATGGCAATTCTCAGTCTGTAAGTGAGCACGTGAGAAGTGACAGAAGATTAATCCTGACTTGGTCAGTAATACTTGAGTAATCAAAAGCTGGGAGACATTCTGAAATACCCACTGGTGGATGGTAGGCAATTGAAACATGTCCCAGTGTTCTTGGAGTGTTTTCACTCATACCTGTGCGTGTGTCAAACTCTGCGGCAACATGCCAAAGTCAGAATGGATTGATACCAATAAAGCACTGGGAACTAAGATAGGGTTTCGTATAGAGCATAGATACCAATCTGGTATTGTACACCTAGTAAGAGATGAATTTCAACCAAAGGAAAGAGAATTTTATCAGCTCTTCAAAATTGTGGTACCAGGGTTGATGCTGGATAACTTTAATTTCATTCGTTTTCCAAAGAAGCTTTCCTTCCTTCAGATGCAAGTTTTTGAATCTTTGGCCTGAGTTTCTAATTCTGAACGTACACGAAAGATTCAAAAACATATTGTCTACACAAGGAGCAAAAAAAAGACTAGGAGAATTTTTTCTAGTAAAAAGTTTAATGAGTAGTTAATTTGAGGGAAGGTAGATTGGTGCAGCCACTATGGAAAACAGTATGAAGTTTTCTCAAAAACCTAACAATAGAACTACCATATGAGCTAGCAGTTCCGCTCCTGGGTATATATATCTGAAAAAATAAAACACTAATTCAGAAATATAAACGGACCCCCATGTTCATAGCAGTATTATTTACAATTGCCAAGTTACAAAAGCAACCTCAGTGTCCATCAACAGATGAATGGATAAAGAAGATGTGGTATATATATTCAGTGGAATACTACTCAGCTATAAAATAAAGAATGAAATGTTGCCATTTGCAACAACATGGATGGACTTGGAGGGTATTATGCTGAGTGAAATAAGTCAGACAAAGAAAGACAAATACTGTATGATATCGTCTAATGTGGAATCTAAAAAAATACAACCAACTAGTGAATATAGCAAAAAAGAAGCAGACTCACAGATATAGAGAACTAGTGATTACCAGTGGGGAGAGGGAAGGAGGGAGGGGCAAGATAAGGCTAGGAGATTAAGAGCTACAAACCACTATGTATAAAATAGTAAGTTAGGGCTTCCCTGGTGGCGCAGAGGTTGAGAGTCCACCTGCCAATGCAGGGGACACAGGTTCCTGCCCCGGTCTGGGAAGATCCCACATGCCGCGGAGCAGCTAGGCCCGTGAGCCATGGCCGCTGGGCCCGCGCGTCCGGAGCCTGTGCTCTGCAATGGGAGAGGCACAACAGTGAGAGGCCTGCGTACCGCAAAAAAAAAAAGTAATAAAATAAAATAATAAGTTACAAGGATACATTATACAACACACAGAATATAGACAATAGTCTATAATAACTATAAATAGAGTATAACCTTTAAAAATTGTGAATCACTATGTTCTACACCCAAAACTTATGTAATATTGTACATCAACAGTACCTCAATTTAAAAAATAGTTGATTTGATGTCACAAGATGCAATAAATTACCATGACCTTAAGTTTTCAAGCACTAAGTAGATTTTCTCCTGATCAATATAGAAATTAGTTATTATTCCATAAATCCCTCTTGAATTCCAAACAGTGTTTATTTTGGCAATACTGAGAGAGCACTCCTTGTTGTTGACATTAAAATCATCCTAAAAATCGCAATAATGTGATATCCTTACCCTATTTTACCCATGGCTGAAAACTACATCCTTACTTGCAGCATATCTCTTCTTTAGAGTCATTCGTTCAAATCAGCTTCAAGAAAACATATGCACAATATGAGTAAAGCAAATACACACACCCACACACACACACGCACTTAGTTTATTGAACTTAAGTTGATCCTGACCAAAAAAAGTAATTTTCATACCTTTGAGTATTTCACTAATAAATACCTGCACACTAATCCAAGCCTTGGTAAAATCCATTTGCTGCATTATAAATGCATCTATGAAGGACTTTATATACTCATTGATCTAGTTGTGTTTTTTTTTAAAATTTGTCTAATGACCAGAATCTCGTATTCCCAATCACTGAATAGTCTATGCTCTCTCAATGGTTATCAATCTATATAAGAAGGGAAAAACTCAGCATAGTGGTGGTATATTAGGGTTCTCCAGAGAAACAGAACCAACAGGAGAGATAGACAGTTAGATAGATAGATAGATAGATAGATAGATAGATAGATAGACAGACATATGTATACATACACATATAAGTTGGCTCATGCAGTTGTGGAGCCTTAGAAGCCCCACAATCTGCCATCTGCAAGCTAGAGACCCAGAAAAACCTGTGGTGTAATTTGGTCTAAGTTCAAAGGTCCAAGAACCAGGAGTGCAGATGTCTGAGGGCAGGAGAAAATTGATGTCCCAGCTCAAGCAGAGAACAGATCCTCCCTTCCTTCACCTTTTTGTTCTACTCAGGCCTTCAATAGATTGGCTGATACCAACCCGCATTGGTGAGAGCAATCTTCTTTACTCAGCCTACCAATTCAACTGCTAATCTCTTCCGAAAACACCCTCACAGATACACCAGTAGTAATGTTTTACCAGCTATCTGGGCATTCCTTAGCCTAGTCGAGTGGACACATAAAATTACCCATTACAGGTGGTGTTACCAGCTTCATTAGCAACATCACTTCTGACACTCAGCCTTTTATGTGGCTGGCACTATGCTAAGCATTTTATTTGCATGATCTCAGTCCTCTCAACAATCCAATGTGACAAGTGCTACATAACAATTATCTCCGTTCTTTAGGAAATTGAGGCCTAGAGAAATAGAGTAACTTGTCCAAGATCACAGGGTAAGAGGCAGAACAGGTGTTAAACACACAGGTCTGTCTGACGTCTAAAGACCACATCCAAACCCCTCATCCTGTAACTGCCCATGTCCAACTTGATAACAGGTGCTTGGTTATTTTACAACATCCTATACCTATGTATACATATGTGAAAATCAAGTGATATTGATGTTATTGGTTAAGTAAACAACATAATTTGTGGACTTTCTCCAGTTGGGAGCTTTCTTTTATTTACTTATTATTTATACCCTATTTTGTCATAGAGATAAAACTAAGATTTAATACCAAAAAAAATCTTCATAAAAAGCAGTTGCGGGGCTTCCCTGGTGGCACAGTGGTTAAGAATCCACCTGCCAATGCAGGGGACACGGGTTCGAGCCCTGGTCCGGGAAGATCCCACATGCCGCGGAGCAACTAAACCTGTGTGCCGCAGCTACTGAGCCTGCACTCTAGAGCCCACGAGCCACAACTACTGAGCCCACGTGCCTAGAGCCCACGCTCCGCAGCAAGAGAAGCCTCCGCAGTGAGAAGCCCGCGTACTGCAACGAAGAGTGGCCCCCGCTCGCCACAACTAGAGAAAGCCCACACACAGCAACAAAGACCCAGTGCAGCCAAAAATAAATAAATAAATTTAATAAATTTATTTTAAAAAAAAGAAAAAGTTAAAAACAAAAAAGAAGCAGTTGGTCAGGAAACGGATCTGGCAAAAACGGAGTATGTTTGAGGCAGAGTTACATTGGTTTTCATGCATTCATGTCACTCTACACCTTCTTTCTTCCCAGCGCCTAATGGGAAAGCATTAAGTTGACCTAAACTCCAAGTTTCCCAGGGTTTGGCAGGCTGTGTGGTCTTGAGGGCTGCTATGACCACACAAGCAGTCCAAAGAGCTGCTTCGGGACTAGGCCCCTCAGAGTGTGGCCGTTAAGACTGGTGTGGGTGGCAGCAGTTAGCAGACCGCAGGGCCAGGTTCCTGTAACGGTTCTCTCAGAATCCGGGGGGCCAAAAGGATTCTCTCCCACCCCTTCCACATACCCCAGTTAATCCAGAAAAGTTGATTGGATGGAGGGAGGTTTCCACTCCAACTAGAAGAACAAGTTGGGGAGGCAACATTCCACCACAGTGTGGGGATGTGCCAGGCTTCCAAGCAGCCGTGTGCTGAGTCCCAGCAGCGCTTGGGTACGAAGCAGGCCTGTCAATGTACGTGTCAGCGTTCGTCCCGCAGGTGTGACTCAGCCGGGAATTCACTCTGCTGCGGGGGCGGGCCTGTCCCTTTCATTTCTCTCAGGATTTCCTGGGAGTTGAAGGGTCATGAGAAGCTGCCGGAATGAGCATGTGCAGATGGCAGTGAACGTTTCACGTCAGCAAAGAAGGAGCACTTTTGTTTTTTTCAGGAATGGCAAGTCAAAATGCAGCCCTTAACACCAGAGGCTCACTAGGGAAGTCAAAAAGAAAAGCACGTGGGCATTCACATTAGGCAGAAAAGGATCCACGGAGCTGTTAGAAAACTGAGGGAGATAGAAGCTAAAGAAGTTTTCCTACTTACACATTGATGATGTTTATCTGCAGAGACTGCTTCTGTTACTTTATATACTATTTAGGGGCCCTTAAAATTTAATTCATTATAAATATATTTTAAATTCAAAGTTTCAGAATAGTAACTCAAACATTTCAGAAACTTCTCTTTTTACTTACATTGTGTTTTGCCTCTACTGCAAGGTGAGCAGCTCAGCTACAGTAACCCGCCCACAATTATTGACTCCTACCTCCAGCCTTGCTTCTGAATATTCAAACACACAGCTGTGGGAGTGAAGTGAGAGGCAGGAAACCTGACAGTGAAAAAACTCTCTGTTTTATGTAAACTCAGGCACTTTGGGGGTTGGGAGATGTGTTTTCCAGAGTGTTAGACACACTTCTTCAGTCCTAATTGAGAGGGCTGTTATCAGCATCTTGTAATTGCAAATGCCAAATTTAAACATCAATTTAAATTAAACAGGAATGAACAAAGAAAAATACAAACACACTCTATAGAAAAGCTTCAATTTCCTAGATTATCTGCATTTATTTTTTTGTTTGTTTGTTTTGTGGCCATGCCACACTGCTTGCGGGATCTTAGTTCCCGACCATGGATCGACCCCGGGCCCCGACAGTGAAAGCGCCAAGTCCTAACCACTGGACGGCCAGGGAATTCCCTGCATTGATTTACATGGATAGTTATCTAGGTCCGTATCTGGATACTGCATTTTCAACATGCGGTAAAGGAATATATATGGACATTAGAATCATGAAGATCAAGGTCAGGTTTCCCTGGTGGCGCAGTGGTTAAGAATCCTCCTGCCAGTGCAGGGGACATGGGTTCAAGCCCTGGCCCAGGAAGATCCCACATGCCACGGAGCAACTAAGCCTGCACTCTAGAGCCTGTGAGCCACAACTACTGAAGCCAGCGTGCCTAGAGCCAGTGCTCCGCAACAAGAGAAACCACCGCAATGAGAAGCCCGTGCACCGCAACAAAGAGTAGCCCCCGCTCACCCCAACTAGAGAAAGCCCGCACGCAGCAACAAAGACCCAACACAGCCAAAAATAAATAAATAAATATTTTTTAAGTAAAAAAAAATAAAGATCAAAGTCAAATCTAGACCCTACGACATTAAAGCACTTCAAATGTCATTGGATGAACCACTTATGTGCTCAAAGCCATGGGTCCTCATCTAAAAAATGAGGAAGAATAATATCTACATAATACACGTAATAGAGAATGTATGTTCCCCCCAGTTTGTACACTTCGGGAGAGCAAATAATCTGAGGTTTATGGGGGTCCCCCCCCATTGCTATAACCTTCAATACGTAAGACATTGCCCAGCACTCAAATATTTGTTGAATAAATGAATATTATACACAAAAAAGAGATTCCATATGTGAAATGTCTATCCCCTATTTAATTAATAAATGTTTGTTCCTTCATTAACCTCCACCTTCATTCCTACCATACTATTTCAAATGTTTAAGGCTGAATTATTTTGACTCAATTCATATAGTAGATTTATGTTCAGATATTCTTAGACATTTACACTAAGAATTATCTTTGAGTATTTCTTTTCTATTATTTCCTTTATTAAATTAATTAACAGGACTATTAATTCAACCTCCAGAATATATCTCAGATCCATCCACTTCTGTCCACTTCCACTGTCACTATCTAATCTAGGCCACGATCCCCAAATGGATTCTTGCAATAACCTCTTAACTGGTGTTTCCCATTTTGCTATGCCCTTACAATCCATAGCTGGATCTCCAGTCTCATCATGTACCATTTTCTTCTGTCTTACCCATGCTGCAACCATCCAGACTTCATTTCTGTTCCTCACATATCAAGCTCTTTCTGGTCTCAAACCTTCATACTTGTTATTCACTCTGCCTAGGAATGCTCTTATTCTGGCTCTTGTGTGTGAGCTTCCTGCACATTCACCTGCTCAAACACACCTCTTCAGAGAGGCTTTCCATGTTTACCAGGTTTTCCCTACCATGTTTCTTCATATTTCTTATTTATTTGCTCACTGATTTAACCTAGGCTAAAATTGGCACCACCATTTACTGGCTGTGAGAACTTAGGCAACATACTTAACCACTCTTAACCTTAGTATCTTCACCTATAAGATAAGGGTAATAATAATACCAATCTCACAGAGTTGTGAAGAATGAATGAGATATTATGTGAGAAAAGCTCTGAACGTTGCCTAGAACATGCACTTGCTCGCTTAATATTAGTTATTTCTATAATTTTTATTATTATGTTCACCTGCAAAACTACAGGTTCCTTGAGGTCAGGGACTGCATCTGGTTTTTTTCATCACAGCCTTGCTAGTTCCTAGAACTGTGCTGGCACTAAGTCATCAGTAAATGTTTGTTTGCTAAATGAATAAACGCTACCTAAACAGGCCACATACATTTCAGCTAAAGAGCTTCTTGTAAATACACAGGCATGTTTAAATATGCATAAGTTAATTTACTGCAATAACTACATAATGTAAAAAAGAAGAGAGAAATCGCTATTTGACAACTTCTCACCAGGTCTACCAACACTACCCTAGCCAAGCCACTGGGATTATTCTAGTAGCCTCATAATTAGTCTCCTTTCTTCTACTCTCACCTCCCTACAATCTATTCTCCTCACAGAAATCAAAGTGATCCTATTAACACACACATCAGATTATGTCAGTCTTGTGCTTAAAATCCTCCAATAATTTCCCATCGCACTTGCAATAAAGTCTAAACTCCTTGCCATAGCTGAAGGCTTACGTGATCTGGCTGCTGCCTGATTCTTCAAATTTATCTTCTACCACTCTGTTCCCTGGTACCACTAAATGTCTGACTTTTTCCCTACCAGCCTCACTCATTCCGTTCCAGTCAGGAAAATAGAATTTTTAAATTTAGAAATTAATATAAAATTAGAATAATCAAAAAGAACAGACATAGCAAAAAACACAGTAAGGGACACAGAGGTAAGAAAGCAAACAAAATGAATGAAACTAAAGAACTGAAAAGTAGTAGAGAGAAAACAGTAGAAAAAGAACTTCCAAAGAAGATCCAACATTTGCATAGAGGGCATACCCAAGAAGAAAAATTAAAATTTTTAACAAAACAAATATTTAAAGTTACAATTTAAGAAAATTTTCTTTAAATGTGTATTTGGATCTCTATATTACAAAAGCACACCGTGCCATGACAGAAAAAATTGACCCACAATGGTCAATAACTAGTCTTATAGTAATAAAATTATTGAATGCTTGAAGTGAGAGAATCAGACATCCAGGCAAAAATATCAAGTTATTTATAAAGAAAGGAAATTACATTGGAATCAAATTTCTTCATATGAATTACCAATGTTAGAAACAATGGAGCAATGCCTGCAAAATACTCCACAAAGAAAGGGTGAATCAAAAATTTTATATCCAGCCAAACTGACCCTCAAGAATAAAAATTACAGATGTTTTAAATATGCACAAATTCATGGAATATTGTTCTCATGGACACTTCTCAGGGAAACTACTAGAGGAAAAGCTTCAGTCAACCAAGACATAACTGGAGAACTACAGCAAAAGGACTTGTAGCGACCATTGAATGTATTTAACTCTGCAATTAAGACTAACACAAACCACAGTTTATGGTGAAGGAACATAGTGCAAATTGTATATGCCTGACAATAGAATAAGAACTCAGTTTTTTTTAAATGGGAGGGAAAAGGGAAAGAATGGAGTAGAATAGTAAGTAATTCCATCTGCAGTAGCCAAGAGTCAAGTGCTATAATTTAAAACTGACTTATAAGCGTATATAACTCTATAAAATAGAACATTAAGAAAGATAATTGACTACAACTGGAGAGTGAAAGAGAGAGAGAAATGAGGAAATAAGAGTAAACAAACTACTTTTATCATCATAAAAGGAAACTAATAGATTCTGTTTGAAGAAGATTACGACCAGTGACATTACATAAAGATATAATTATGATAATATTAAAATAAAATAAAATAAAATAAAAACCTCCTTAAATCTCAGCAAAATTTCACACTGAAAACAATCAGCAGACAAAGAAAACACACCATGTAGCAATAGACTTTTTAAAAAGTTATAAAAGAAAAACATGATATAAAATAATAACAAAACTAAGACCCAACACCTCTGTCAAATCAATAAATGTAAATTGTCTTGATTCATGTATATAAAAGAAAATTTTTACAGATTAAATCACAAAGTAAAACCCTACTCCATGCCAAATACAAGGCAAAAACCTAAGATCATCTTAGAAGAGAAATCAAAGGTCTACCAAACAAAAATGAATAATATAAAGAAGCCATAATCTTCATATCAAGCAAGGTGGAAGTCAGAACAAGCAGATTTAAATAAAGCAAAGAAGAGAACTTAATAATGCCAAAGGGTTCAATTCCCAGTAAAGATATTACAATTAAGTCTATCTATGCAACAAATAGCAGCATTCATTGGGCAGAAACTACAGGAGACATAAAGAGAAACAAACACAAACATGCTAATCTTGGGAGACTCCAATTCATCTCTCCAGTGCATGATTAATCAGGTAGGAAAAAATAAGTAAGGATACAATGACCTAAATATCATAATTGATATAATGCAAATGATTCATATAGTATAAACACGATAACCTGAAATCAGAGAATACACTTCTTTTCCCAAAAATGACCAATAGAAAACTTTACAAAATCTAAAAAAATAGAACCATAAAAATAGCATTCTTCGATCACACTACCTAGAGACTCTTAATCACACTATTAATAATGGTGCAAATATTCTAAATAATATATTAGCAAAAAGAATCCAGGAGCTCATTTAGAAAAACAAACAAACAAACAAAAAAAAACATTGTTACCAACTGAGATCATAATGGTCCACTACTAGAAACTCTATTAATGCAGTTCATCATATTGACAAATCTAAAGAAAAAAAGTATAGGATCTCTCCATAGATGCTGAAAAAGTGTTGGACAAAATTCATCCACCTTTCCTGATACAACAAACAAACAAAACAACCAAGAAAACATTGAAATAGAAATAGGAGGCTATCTTGTCGCAATAAAATGTATCTAATTCAAAACAAAGCCATCATAATGCTTCTGACTTTTATGGAAGTGTCTTCATTGTGTTGGCTAGTATCCACTAATACTACTACTATGCAGCATTGTGTTGGAGTTATTAGTCAATACCATTACCCAATAGAAAAAGATTATATATATAAAAATTGGAAGAGATGAGTAAAAATACCACTAATTATAGATAACATGGTAGTATAATTAGAAGATTCAAGAGGTTTTATTAAAAACTACTACAAACAATAAGAGAATTCACTAATAATGAAGTACAAAATCAATGTGCAAAACTCAGTTGTTTTTATATATTCAAACAACCAGTTAGAAGATTTAATAGGAGAAAAGTGTTCATATATAACAGCAACAGAAAAGATAAAGTACATAAACTTAATGTCAAGAAAAATGTGAGACCTGTTAAAAATAAAATTTAAAATAATACTGATGGCCACAAAATAGCCTTTCTACAAATGGAAAGTCCATGTTATTGGGTAGGAAGGCTAAACATCATATATGTGTCAATTCTCTCTAAATTAATTTGTAAATTTAACATGATCTCAGTGAAAGCCCAATAGTTCTAAGCTATATCACCAGATGCTAAATTTAGTAAGAAAAATAAACATAGAAGGGGACCGGCCCTAAAAGACATTAAAACAATTTTAAAACTTAAATAATTAAGAGTAGCATAGTGGTCCATTAGCAAAATAGAAATTCCAGAAGTAAGTGTATCAGATACATACAGGAATTGAGTGTATAAAAAAGATGCCATCTCAAGTCATTAGGAAGAAAAGGGACTGGTCGATAAATACTTTAGGGATAAGTAAAGTAATATCCATATCTTACTTCATATGCCAAAATAAATTCCAAAGGTACCAAAGATTTAAATTTTTTTAAATACAACCATAAAACAGTAAGAAGGAAAGCTGGAACAATTACTTTATAAATTTGGAGTTAGGAAGGTATGTCTAAACTTTTATGACTCAGAATCCCCAAGTCATAAATTATTTTTTTGGTAAATTTGGACACAGGAGAATTTTTTTTTTAATTGCAGAAAGAAGGTCATGAACAAAGTTTTAAAAAAGACAAACTGTGAGAAATATTTCGAACTCACCACACAGGGCTAGATTCTCTAATATACTGATATAAATTGGTAAGACCATTACCATTTTCAAATACAGAAAAAAGAAATGAAATTTGCTCTTAAATAAATGACAAGATAATCAACCTCCCTTATAAAAAAAGAAATATAAACAGAAACCACACAGGATATCACTTTCTACCTCTCAGTTGGCAAAAATCCAAAGTTAGCAAATACATTCGGTTGATAGGACTCTGAGGGAAAAATAGCATTTTCTCATGCATTGCTGATGGGAGTATAAGTTGGCCATATGCTAATATCTATACATCTTACAAATGTATATACCCTTCACCCTAGCAATTCCACTGCTAGGAAAACCCAGATATCCACTAGTGATGTGTGGAATGCTGCCTGTACATTAGTACGAGATTAGTCATTGCAACAAAAAAAATTGAAAATATACTAATGTCCATCAATATGTAACTAGCTAAATAGTTAGTAGTATGTCCATATAATGGAATTACAGGTAGTTGTTAAAAACTGAAAGCAGAAACTCTCCCTGCACTGATATCAAGTGGTATCCAAGGTATATTAAGTGAAAATAGTGTGATTAAGCAAAAGTAGAATAGTGTTTGTTAAGTGAAAAGAGAATAGAGTGTGTAGTATGTCATCTTTTGGGTAAAAAGGAGAAAAATAATGTAGCTATATTTTCTTGTATATGCATAAAGGAATTCTAAATGAATACTCCAAGATTGATAATAGCTGTTATGGGCTTCCATGGTGGCACAGTGGTTAAGAATCTGCCTGCCAATGCAGGGGACACAGGTTTGAGCCCTGGTCCAGGAAGATCCCACATGACGCGGAGCAACTAAGCCCACGAGCCACAACTACTGAGCCCACGTGCCACAACTACTGAAGCCCCCGTGCCTAGAGCCCATGCTCCGCAACAAGAGAAGCCACTCCAGTGAGAAGCCCGCACACCACAACAAAGAGTAGCCCCCGCTCACTGCAACTAGAGAAAGCCCTTGCACAACAATGAAGACCCAACGCAGCCAAAAATAAATTAATTAAATTGAATTAAATTATTTTTTTAAAAGAGCCCTCTTTAAAAGTCATGAGGGACACAAAATAATAAAAAATTAAAAAAAATAATAGCTGTTATCCAGAGGGTTGGACCTAGGGGCAAACTAAAAAATGAAAGACATGGATATAAAAGACGCTTTTCACTGTATAACTTCTTATGTTTTTTTGAACAACAAGAATGCTTTATCTATTCAAAATTAAATTTAAAAGATTTAAATAAAAAAAGAAAGAACAATTTGTTATGAAGGTAATACTGTCTTGTGTTTTTCTTAATTTTTAAAAATATAATTCTAATTTTATTTCTTAATTTTTAAATTTAATTCATTTTTTAATTTTTTGCATTATTTATCATAGCTAATAAAATTTTGAAGGCGTTAGTTGAGTCTTCATCTCACTGTACACTATTTACTTTTTAATAAAAGTTTAGCATTTCCATAATCCTAAATATTTCCAGCAGGAAAGGACATAGAAGAGCCAGGCTATAAAACTGATAACTTTTCAACTGCAAATGGTTTCATCCCCAGTAGTTTGCCGAGTGTGTAGTTTCCTTGTCATTTTTTCTGGTTGGCAGAATGCTTATGATCAAAGTATCTTTATTAATACATAAAGCTCACTTAGAACACATCTACTGACAATAAACTTCAAAGGCAGTGAAATCCATAGCTGTACAAAGATTCCCGTGTTGTGACATGCTACCAATTTTTAATTAATCAGTGTATATATCCAGTGTATTAAATGTAAGAAATGACATTTGTCACTCACCCCAAATTTGTTCAGGGAATTTCATTGGAAATAGTAAGAGGTGGTCAATTCCTACTGCCCCATCCAAGCATGCACAGCCATCCTGGCTCCAGACGAGCCACTGGTGCCACCTTCTCCTCTCATGAGGTCTGCAAGCCAACGGAGAAACTTCAGTTCCCACGTCCTATAGCTCAACCAAAGATTGGCACCAGCCCTATCCCCTTCTGATTAAAATAAGAAAATATGGTCAAATCACAACATAGTGATTTGATATTTCTGTATGTTTCAAAATGATCACCAGGATAAATCTAGTTTCCATCTGTACCATACAAAGATAGTGTTGTAGGTCAATTGTGCTTCAAAAACAAATAAATTCAAAGAAAAAGAGATCAGATTTGTAGTTACCAGAGGCAGGGGGTGGAACGAGAAGGAAGTGGATGAAGGCAGTCAAAAGGTACAAACTTCCAGTTATAAGATAAATAAGTACTAGGATGTAATGCATAACATGATAAATGTAATTAGCACTGCTGTACATCATATATGAAAGTTGTTAAGAGAGTAAATCCTAAGCGTTCTCATCGCAAGGAAAAAGATTTTCTATTTCTTTAATTTTGATGATGGATGTGATATATGTGATAATGGATGTTCACTAAACTTATTGTGATTATATTTCATGATGTATGTCAGTCAAATCATTATTCCGTACACCTTAAACTTATACAGTGCTCTATGTCAGTTATATCTCAAAACTGGAAGAAAAAAATAAAAAGTAAAATAACCCAAAGAAGACATTCCTATTTTTGTCATTATTATATCTGTATCTTAAATTAACTTCAAAAACAATATTCAAATAGATAAAAAAATAATAATTCTATGGCAAAGATGAGGAGGGCTGTGAGTATTTAGCCATAAACATTCAAGTTTTTATAACTATTGCAATATAAATATTTTGTTTAGCCAAATAATGCCTGTCGTTGTTTCAAAAACCACCTGCAAAACCTAGCTTTGAGAATAGCATCCAGGGACTAAGTAATCCGTGGCCATGGTGGGCACCATTTGCAAAGGGATTAGTAACATACACAGTCACTTTCAATTCAGCTTAAATTTCAGTCTGAATTTGAGCAGCATCATGCTGACACAACACATTCATAACAAGAGAGGAGTTTCCTGTTCTTTTTATGAAGCTTTGTAACCTTGGTTTCTGGGACTCCTTGTTTTGGAAAAAAAAAAAAAAAAATCACTTCCTGATAATTTCTCTGTTGAAGAAAAAAACTAATTAAAAGAATAATTGGGAAATGAACATGTTTTACATAAAGATATGCAAGTGATCTTTTTTTTATTTTTAATTCAACTTAAATTCTGACTACACATTATTTTTTCTCTATAAGTATGCACAAGGGAAAAAATAAATAAAATACTTCTGCTTGCTGGGTGCTTCTAATAGGTGTTCAGTAGCACAAAGACCACAGAAACCACATGATTGTGACAATTACTATGGCAACTAACAAAATTTTCAAATTGAAATACCCACAGTCCAGGCTGCCCACACAGAGCTCTTAGATTTGACACCCATTTCCACTTCAACGTATGTGTGCAAATTTGGAAGCCTCTGTCATCTTGTAACCACAGTGAAAAAAACTGCCTACGTTAACCCTGCTACTTGATTTTCAGTTGACTGTTCCGTACGTCAGGGAGTATCTCTTGCAGCACTCCATTAAAAAATGAAGACCAAAAAGTTGGCTGCCCATCTAGAAAACTGCTAAAACCTGAAGCACACACGGTACTAAATTAGCAATATCATCCATATGTTTTCTCCTCTGTGTACTCAAGTTCATTAAAAATAGCTTCCATCACATAGTGTATCTTTTTCTTCTCCTGACTCAGATCGTCATTTTAATCTGTCTGATTTAATTATCTAAAACCAAGCCCCTCACGTCAGAGAGGGCCTTTCCTCAAATAAATATCACACAGGAAAGCTGATGTGTAATAAAATTGTAAATGGTTTGGTCAGAATGTTCTGTTTTGTTTTTAGAGACAACAGAATTTCAGGAATCTTTTGGCTCGTTCTCATGTGCTGATGAGGAAAGTCTCAATATGGACATCAAAGCCATTTGGAAAAGGCTGAAAAGACAAGGAAAGTGTAAATAATCCTCTGTCCTGGCAACACACCCTTCTAATTGGAAAAAAAAAAAAAAAGTCATTGGACAGAATTCTGGTATGCTCAGCAAATGTCACTATGTGATTTTCTCTTCCTGCTTCTACTTCAGTAGAAACAAGAAACAGGAAATTTTAGGACAAGAGAGACAGAGGAAATGATGTGCATCTTAGCAGGACAAGCACACAAGAAAGGCAAATGGAGATCTCTTCTGCTAGGACATATGAAATTGGGATATACGAATTCACTATTGAGATAGAAATTTTCCAGCAAAACCATCGTCGTCGTCGTCATCATCATAATTAGCAACCCAACACTCCCTGAGTGCTTATACATACCAGGCATTGTTAAAAGTGTTTTACATGAATAGGCTCATTTCAGCCTCGCTTTCAGTGTACCACTGCTGTCTCCAACTGCTAAGCAAGTCGTAAGGTGTAGAGTGGAGCCAGTATTTAAACCCAGGCAATCTGTTTTCAGGTTTTAAACCCTGAAGAGAGAATAGGTAGGTGTCTGGAAAAGTCTATGATATTTCCCCTTGGAGTCTGTTGCCTTTCAAAGTCTGCACACAAAAACAAAAACCATAATTTACAATAGTGATGTTTGATGAGAAGATATACCTATAGTTGGAAAATGTCATCTGGGTATGGTTCTGACTAGGGGATCAGAAGAGCTAGGCTCCCACAACCAGCCTATGGCAGCAAACCTTAGTGTCCAGAGCAGCATTTTAAAAGGTGAATAAGTCTAAAGTTAGTAAGATGGAAGCAAATGGAAGCAAAAATACAATCAACTCTTGATTATTTGTGATTTATGGCTAGGAAATACAGGTCATTCAAACAGCTACTTTAGCCGATAAGTTCAACCTTCTGCCCATGAAAACCTTGTGCATTCAGTTTTTATTACTGCTGTAACAAATTACCACAAATATAGTAGCATAAAACAACACAAATTAAGTGTCTTATAGTTTAGTAGTTCAGCAATCTAGTATGGGTCTTACCGGACTACAAACCAGGTATCTGCAGGCTGCATTTCTTTCTGGAGATTTTAAGGGAGAATCTGTTTCTTACTCATTTGGGTTATTTGCAGAATTTAGTTCTTTGTGATGGGAGAAGGACTGAAGTCTTGTCTACTTGCTTCCTGTAAACTGAGGCCCATTCCCAGCTTCTAGAAGCTGCCACATTCCTTGGCTCATGGCCCCCTCGCTCACCTTCAAAGCCAGCAATGGCAAGTTGAGTTCTTCAAATCTCTCCTCCTTCCTCTTCTGTCTCATCTCTCTGACCCAATCAGGAAAGTTTCTTCCCTTTTTAGGACTCACGTGATTATATTGTGCCCATGCCATTAACCCAGGATAATCTCCTGACTTCACGGTCCATACCTTTGATTATACCTGCAAAGCTCCTTTGCCATGTAAGGTAAAATATATACAGTCCTACCCAGTTCCACAGCGTGAGCTCCATAGGTCCATAGATAAAGCCAGGTCCATAGATAAAGCCAGGAACATCCTTGGAGGACATTATTCTGCAACCTCATTTATGAATAGGAAGCACAGCTAGAAGGTTTTGTTTGTTCCTCGTTTTCTCTTTAACAGCTTTATTGAGGTGCAATTGATGTACATTGAACTGCACATGTTTAAAATGTACAACTTTATGAGTTTTGACATTTGTATACAGTATACACCCATAAATCTGTCACCACAATCAATATAATGAATATACCCATTATTCCTAAAGGTTTCCTTGTGACCCTTTTTAACCCATCCCTCCCTCCTTCATCTCATTCCCAGGCAACCATTGATCTGCTTTCTGTTGTTATAGATGAGTGTGTATTTTCTAGAATTTTATATAAATGGAATTACACACTAGGTACTTTGGGGGGGGGTCTGCCTTTTTTCAATCAATAATACTATGTGACCTAGCCATTCCACGCCTATGTACTACTTTTTTATTTATTTGTTTTTGGCTGCGTTGGGTCTTTGTTGCTGTGTGTGGGCTTTCTCTAGTTGCAGCGAGCAGGGGCTGCTCTTCGTTGCGGTGCACGTGCTTCTCTTGCGGTGGCTTCTCTTGTTTCAGTGGCTTCTCTTGTTGCAGAGCCCGGGCTCTAGGCGTGCTGGCTTCAGTAGTTGTGGCTCGCGGGCTCTAGAGCGCAGGCTCAGTAGTTTTGGTGCACGGGCTTAGTTGCTTTGCAGCATGTGGAATCTTCCCGGACTAGGGATCCAACCCGTGTCCCCTGCATTGGCAGGCGGATTCTTAACCACCGTGCCACCGGGGAAGTCCCTCCTATATACTACTTTTATTGTTTCTGGCTGGGACAATGTGTTAAGAAGAGAAAAGAGACTAAGAACAACCTGAGCTTTCCCGACCTGCAGTCCAGCTCAGATGCAAACCCCGGGCTAACTTAGACATATGAAATCTTCGACACTCAGACAATATTCTGTTCTATCCATTAGTTTTTGCTGTGTAAGAAACTATCCCTGAAACTAAGTGGCTTAAACAGTATCACCTCTCTGTGAATCAGTGATTTAAGCTGGTATTTGCTGGGTCATTCTGCTAGGATTGGCTAGGCTCACTCTGGGGCTAAAGTCAGTGCGTAGATTGGCTAAGGGCTGATTCAATGTCTCGCTCAATGTCTGGTGGCTGGTGCTGGCTGTCAGTTGATGCTGGCTGCCAGTGGGGTGATGAAGATGACTGGCCACAGGTCTCCAGCAAATTACTCCAGGTTTATATTTACCTGGTGGCAGCCACAGGATTCCCAAGAGCAGCAAGAGAGGCAAGCCCCAATGCTCAAGGACTTTTCAAGCTTCTGTTTACATCACATTTGCTAATGTTTTATTGGTCATAGCAAGTCACATGACTAAGCTCAGATTAAAGGGTGAAGAAACAGACTCCACCTCTTGATGAGAGTAACTACAAAGAAACACTGCAAAAGGACATGCACTCAGGTAGGGGAAGATTTTGAAACCTTGTTTCTGCAGTCTAGCTCATCTACTTTTCTTCTTCCTTCATTAACTACACTCCCTCACTACCCATTCACGCCTGAAGCCATGCCTCAAGTTCAATTTCCTTACCCATCACTCAGCAGAATCTATTCTCTCATAAATTACCAGTGAACTTCTTACTTGCTAAATCCAGGGAACCCATTTCCCTTGTCATCTCATTCGGCATCTTGGCATCATTTGACACAATCTTCTCCCTTGCCTTTGATAACACTATTCCTTTCGTTATAGGCCTCTTAGCTATTTCTTCACAGTCTCCTTTATGGAAAAAGTGTGTAGCATGGTGCTAGCACAAAATAAGCATTTTAAGTGGTTTGTTGAATGAATTATTGAATGAGTGAATGAATGCAAGAACAAATAAAAAAGGATTATGTTCCCCTACCCACCAATTAAATGTTAGAATTTGCCAATCTTTGGTTACTACCTGTACACTGATGATTTCTAATTTTATGTCTCCAGAGCCTAAATCTCTTTCCTTACTTCAGGCATGTATATGCAACCTCTGACTGGACTTTCTCCCCACTGACACTTCAAACTCAACCTGTCCGAGTCTGATCTCATTAATCTCACTGCCAGACCTACTTTTCTTCCAGATTCTTCCACAATCTGCCTAGTCACCCAAGTCAAAAATCTGAATGTTATCCTTGGCTCCATCCTATCAGTCGCTTAAGTCCTGTTACATCTTCCTTTTGAAATCAGCCCCCTTGTTTCCAACCACGTTTCTACCACTTTTGTTTGGGTCCTCATTAGTCCTTATCTAGATGCCTACAGCTACCCCCCAACTCAGTGTTTGCAAAATCGCTCTGAAGACAAAAATCATCTGAAGACAGGAAGCATATGTTTTTATGCTTGTTAAAACTGCAGATTACCAGACATGCCCCAAACCTTCTGCGTCATAATCTCCCAGAAAGGAGACTGGAAATATGTATGTTTAAAAAGCAACCCAGATGATTCTTGCTATCAGGAAACATGGGAAAATATTTTTTTGCCTCCCAAATGCCAGAGTTACCACCGACCCTATAATCTACTCTCCACAGCATTGCCAGTGACCTGTTTAAAACACGAATCTAATCTTATCACTCCTTTGCTTAAAATATTTTCATGGTTCTTCATGGTGTCTAGGATAATAGCCACATTCTTTAACAGACCCTTCATATTTCTCTGGCCTTATCTTTCAATCCTTTTCAGTATGGACTCTACGCTCTGTTCTTAACTCTTTCCTAAATGCAGCATGCATACCCTTTCAGGCCACTGCACCAGCTCTACCTGCTACTTAGGGCACTCAACCCCTTTATTCATCACACACATATAATACTTCAGTGAGACAGGCACTGTTCTGAGTGCTTTGGAAGTATTAACTCACATATTCATCCTTACAACCCTGGGATGGGTAAGTAGATGGTGGATACTATTGTTATCCCCACTCATGGAGAAAAGGGAGAGACATTTGCCTGGAGTCACGCATAGTTTCTGGCAAAACCACGACTTGATCCCAGACAGCCTGGGATCTGTAGAATCTATGCATTTAACACCCATGCTCTAGTGCCTTGCCTTCATCTGGTTAAACTCGTTTTTATTCACAGCACATCTCATGCATTAATACTTCCTGGAAGGCTTCTTCAATCCCCCGGTCTGAATTAGCATTCTGGGCTTATTTTTTGTCACAGCACTCATAACACTGTACCATTAAAGTCTCTTTTCTTGTCTTACAAACCAGACTGTAAGTTCCTTAACAGAAGGAAACACATTTTTTGTATCCCCAAAACCTAGCACAATGCCCAGCATGAAGTACTAACTTATCCGTTGAATTTTTTAAAAAGG
This sequence comes from Monodon monoceros, assembly GCF_005190385.1. Lineage (NCBI taxonomy): Eukaryota > Metazoa > Chordata > Mammalia > Artiodactyla > Monodontidae > Monodon > Monodon monoceros. The sequence goes on along the minus strand of NW_021703783.1, from coordinate 70,680,634 downwards.
AATAAATGAATGAGTAAACTTATAAGGGAGCTGCAGGGAACATCAACAACAGACAATCTGAACATTCTGCCCCTGAATCGTCAAGTCATCTGTACACAATTTCATAAGGCTTTTCAATTTTGGGCATATGAGATGGCCTACCTTGTATGAAAAATAAACTTTGGAGTCTTCTTACAAATTCTACAGATGTTCATGGGAATTCAAATTAAACGCATGATTGGACATTTATTTGTTTAATCTATTCAGTAGATTTCTTTTATTTCTCTGTGTCAAGCATGAAAGTTAAAACTATTTCTAGACCTTTCATCTTAGCTCAGCTTTCCCCTTAATTTCTTCACTCCAAAATGTTGAACAAAACAGGTCCCTTTTTGTGGTTGGAAAGTTTGGCTTTACATAGAACCTTTCAACACACTACTGTCAGCACCTGATTACGGGTCATTTTTTAGCCTCTGACTTTCACTTCCTTCCTTAAATAGGTCTTTCAGATGAATCGTCTTCAGCCACTCTGTGATTATGCAGGGAACAGTTACTCAGTATATAAATGAACAGGATGCACTCAGCTCCTTCCTACCTTGTATCCTTCTGTGCTCTGATTTTGGGGGTTTCATTTTCCATTCAGTAAAAATTTGAGTGACAACCGTGTGCTGGATTTTGTGTAAGCCCTCAGTTCATTAACACTTCCTGCAAGTATGAAAGGAAGCAAATAACTGGGGAAAGCTCACATCTACCAGTTTTCAGCCTTTTAGCATCTTTGGTTTGGAGAGGAATTTAGTGGAAAAGGACTTGGATGAGACTTTTTATAATACTTGTGCAATTCTTTTTCTATATGTCATGTCATTATTAAAATAATTGTGTGTTTGTACAATACATATACATATAGATGTAAGTAATCTGTCCACCACCACAGTAGTAGAGCCTTCTAACTACTCAAAAATTTATCCCTCAGCCCATAACCCATGAAAACTTTATCAAATTCATTCCTATAATATGCATTCTGATAGTCGTAACTATTGGATCAATTTTGGAAAATAATATATTTTGGTAAATAATCTATTTAATGATAGTTTATGGGTTGTATCACATGTACACATGTCCGTGAATATTAATATGAAAGATTCCACTTTTTTCCATGTGAAACCAGGAAAAAATCAAAGTACCAAGACCTACAATACTGGAAAATACTAGAATGAATTAAGGAAAGAGGAAGTTTACAATAGAACTTCTTGTCTTTTATCTTCCATATGAATGACATCCCACATATGTATGATCCTGACCTACATCTCTACAGTTGAAGGCTGTTTCCTGAGTGAATCACAGCTGCAATGAAAGGTGCAGCAACAGAGGTATGAAAATACACAGGCAACAGCACTCTGACAGAGCAATTCTATAGGCAAGAGATTAAAGGACTAATGTGCAGGACCTCAGATATGGTAGGTTTTAGGAAAGATTTTGAACCTCTATAAGAGTGCAAAAACTACTTATTTAAGAGCCTTTCCAGGCTGCTAAAGAAGATTCTGGCTTTGTGCTGCTTCCCCCTCTCGTTTATCTTCTGAGAAGAGAAGAGATGTCAAAAGAAAGTAAGCTTTGGGCATTAGTAATGGAGAATCGTCAGAGAATGAACAGAGAGCAGTGCCTGCGAGGTGGTAGGAAAGGAGGAAGATGTAACAGAGTCAATTAGGATGAAGAGCCAGAGAGGGTGGGAAGAGAAAAATAAAAACAGCCCAAACTGGGGGCAGAGGAAATGGCTCAGAAAAGAAGCTAGGAGTGCGAATAGCTATGGGGTGTGACGGCAACTTGTGGGAAAGAGAAAAGAGGAAATTTTCCGAGAGCTATTTGTACCCTTCCTAGTATTTGAGAAACACAAGTGCAGTATTTGAGATGTTCTGAAATTACTTTTGGTAGCTGAGTTCCTTTGCATACAGTACTGCCCTGAACAGAACTACATGGTTCATGGCTTTATAAACATTACACGTCTTGCAGTGAAATGTTATGAAAACCACCTTCACTGTCATCTGGCCAGCAGTATTTGTTGCCTCTGGATGAACTGATAAAACCCCTTTAGATTGACTCTACTTGGACCACATTGCCTCTTCTCCTCTCCCCATCTTCATTTACTGTTCTTTGTGTCCTTGTTGAAATACAAATAACAAACTAGACTTTAACATCCTTGATGCCAGGAACTGTGTCTTTTCTTATTTTTGTACTTCGAGTTATATCTGGCAGAACACCCAGGATGTGATTAGATATTCAGTTAGTTAACTAATCAATTAATTAATCCTAGGATACATATAAAGTTTTGCAAAATAAAATGAGTAAAAATGCATGAAGAGAAAGCCAAGTAGCTTTGGTTTTGTTGGTGGTATTTTAATTATTATCACTTTCTTATTGGTCTTTTCAATATTCTGATTCGGCCATGTATTGGAATCTAAGAACTATCAGATACATTAGTCACTGGTGATTTAATTACTACAACTTTGTTTACCGACCTTACCAAAATGTTCTGATTTCAGCAACATATTTGGAACTCAATTGTTATTACTACCTTTTAACACTTCAGAAAATATCACTAATTTAAGAGACTATTATTCTTCTAGAAAGTAGTTATATAAGTAGCATTAATAACACTTGCATTTTCTACCATTCTTGTCTAAAAATTAGCTACAAAATTGGCCAGTTTTAATTCTCTAAAGTTTATGAAGGTATGCACGAGATCATAGCTATAGCTCCCACACGAATTGTTTTGATTGTCTGGAAGTCTTTGTTGTTTCATTAGCTATTATCCTTCTGCACAAAGTCCTTACATAATGAAATGCACCAAACCATCTCTGGATCCAGAATAGCAGTGTGCCATGAGTAGTATATAAGACAAAGATTTAATGGCTAGGTGAGAGCACCCATCGAGAATCTGGACTGAACCGTAGGAAGTTAAAAAGGAATAAAAACATTTGTTCTCTGACAACAAGGAACTTATATACAACATACACAAAATAAGTTGCTGTGATGTGAAATGAGAAGCATTAAAACATATACATACACACACTTTGCTGTCATGCATTCATAAACTTACATTTTCAGTTATGTTGTTGCTCTCTCAGTGTACACACATTGCCAGATAGATGTGTTTTTGACCGGGTAAAGTAGAAGAGTCCAGTTGAGGAAACAGGCCTGGAAGAGGCAGCACTTACCAGCTGTGTGCCCTGTGTAAGTCTTAGAGCTTCACTGAGCCTCCGGTTCTTCATATGTGAGGAGGAGTGGACACCTACTTCTTGAGTGGGGTCTAAAGAGGAAATGAGGTCACCGTGGAAGTGCCTAGCATAGAACACCCCACAACCAACCGTTCTCTCTCCACATTGCATTTTACTTTGATTTCTGACTGCTAACTCACGGTAAAGCCTGCACCTTCTTGGCAGTTCTGCTTCTTAGACACCAAGATTAAACAAACAAACAAAAAGCGCCCTTCTGATGACTACAAAAAAAAAAACTATTTACACAAGTCACAAAGAGGTAGCATTAAATACGTTACTGATGAGAGTTGTTCAGATGTACATATAAATGCTTGGCTACTTAAAAGATACAAAAGGCAATTAATATAAAGGAGAGGAGGTTTCTGGGAAGATTGTAGAACAAGAAGCTGTCCCTTGAAAGGGTATTATAAGTAAGGTATTATTAAGGAAATTTTTATCGTGTTTATTCTTTTATGATATAATGCACACTTTAAAAAAAAACTTAGGGGCTTCCCTGGTGGCGCAGTGGTTGAGAATCTGCCTGCCAGTGCAGGGGACACGAGTTCGAGCCCTGGTCTGGGAAGATCCCACATGCCGCGGAGCAACTAGGCCCGTGAGCCACAGCTACTGAGCCTGCGCGTCTGGAGCCTGTGCTCCGCAACAAGAGAGGCCGCGATAGTGAGAGGCCCGCGCACCGCGATGAAGAGTGCCCCCTGCTTGCCGCAACTAGAGAAAGCCCTCGCACAGAAATGAAGACCCAACACAGCCAAAAATTAATTAATTAATTTTTTTAAAAACTTGGAAAGCATATAAATTTTTTTTAAATCATAAAATCAGCCATAAACTCATACCAGATATAAACTCTGGTAACATTTGGTGTTTTCCTTCCAATGTTTTTCTTCATATGTGATCTATATTTTTTACCTATTTTAAATTATATAATTTATGTGTCTTTGCATCTCATTTTTTTCTTAGATTGTGTAATAAGCGTTTTCCATGCTATTAAACATTTTCTGAAATCATGCTTTTTAACGATTTTTCACAGCTGCCTGTTATACATAAGATACATGCACAATAACTCTGAATATCACCACTTACAAATTACTCCTTTATACTGCTCCCAGTTTTTCACTTTTAGCAGAACTTTAGATGATGAGAATGATGCGTTTTAGTTAAAAGTAACATTTTGACCAACATGACATAAACTTTACAGACTGGATAATGAAGAGAAAGAGATGAAGGGGAGCAGCTCAGAATAGAAAGCCAACATGGAATTATGTTATCTCTATATACTATCAGATAATATAACAATGCAATTGTACTTCTAAGTAAGTTAAAAACATCTTAAGGAAGTCAGAGAGCATTTACTTACACCAAGGAATGGACAGGAATTAAACAGTGAAAAAAGGTTATGTTCTTTCCAATACACTGATGAATGTGAGCCCTGAACTACCTTTTGTGGTCACAATTGGTCTCTGGAAAGTGTTCTGTATCATAAGAAGATGCCATATTTAATAAACATCAAATGGCAGAATGATATCTGGCTAATAAGACAGATAAGGAGCTCATCTCATACACAGGTTGAGCTCAAGTGAACTCTGGCATAACCATCAAACAGTGCAAGGAGGGTGGGCAGAGAGGGCAAGGATAGAAGGGAAGATTTCTTCCATTCAAAACCACGCAATTCCATCTCATCAAGTCTTTCCTGATGATCTCCTTCTCCAGTGCCTCCCCTCATCACAAGCTCTCACACTGCAGGCACATGCCATCAGTTCATGGACTCAACTAAGTTCTAACAGTGTAAGGACACATGGAACAAATTCAATGTTCATGAGGGTCATCCTTTGTTCCTCTTTTGTACAGCACTGAATAGTCTCTTCTGACGTTCCATAGACCCTCCTCCTTTGTTACACTGAAACTTGAGCAACCATAGATTGTGAAATGAAGGATTATAAACCAGGGCCAGGAGAACTACAGCAGAAAATGAACTAAGGTAGAAGTTGGAACCAGATTATAAGAACACGTTGAACAGATAGCCTGGAGACAGAGATACATAAAAAACCAAAAGATAGAAGGAATTGGAGAGGTGAAGTCAGACAAAGAATCAGAACCCAGAGAGATCAGGTCAGGAGAAGGCACCAGTGCAGAAATAAGTCAACACTTGGGAGGACCAGAGGTCACTACTTCAGAGACAGAGTGTCTTAAACCGAAATGAGACCAGCCTCAAATGGAAGGACATTGTTTACTCCTCCTGAAAAATCAAGATCCACAGATTGGCATCCTGGACATAGAACCAAGAGATTAAGATGAATGCACTGGGTTTGGTAAACTAGCACCTCATTCAACTCCCTGAGGCCCAGTAACTTATCTGGCTTTGGGACTGGGTCTTTCTCTTTTATCTGCCTTACCTCCTATTCTCCAGTTTCACAGCAGGCCAGACCCCCTTTTGATTAATAACTTTGGTTTAAGCTATATTCTTCATAGGATCCTTTGGTTTCTGATTGAAACTACCCTATGCAAGGCCACCTCCTCACTCGTGCAAGAGACATCCTTTCTGTCCTATATGGCCCCAACTCATTTCAGACAAAGACAGATGCCCCTTTCCATTCCTTCCCAGGGTTGAGAGTGGCAGGATGTGTTTGAGCTGCTCAAAATCCTATTTTCTTTGGAGTTGAGAAAGAAGGGGATACAAGAAACAATATGAAGAGAACAGAACACCCAGGGACATCCAAAAGCACTAAAACCTCCTGTAATGGAGCAGGGCCCCCTGGGCCCTTCCCAGGACAGACCCCATGTCCTCTGCCTGCCTCTTGTCTGTAGAAAAACTTTAGCCAAGGAATAAATTTCATCAGAGAAGTGAGAAAATGCAGAAATGAAGGAAAATAGTCAAGCAAGAAAAAAATAATAGTAGTTTAGCCATTAAACAAAGTCAAGGACTTTTAGTTCCTCCTCAAGGGCTATAGATAATATTCTGAGTCATATCTTTTGAGCTGTTTTACAGATACTGAAACCTCCACCATGTAGAAGAAGTTAACTATGTGATGACCAGACTATAGCCATGACATAAACTGCTCCATCTTGCACAATTCCAAGAACTGGCCTCAAAGAAACAGGAACAAACCAACCCTAGAACTAAAGGCTAACTGTACTTAAAACAATCAAGATGATACTTACCAGACCACCACATGACCAATTTCAGGATGACTGTAGGAGTTGACTATGCTGTTCTGCACGTAGCCCCTCGTTCCACCTGTACACCCCTGAAACTCTCCTTTAAAATCTTTTGCCTCCTGATCGGCAGTTCGGAGTTGGCTCTTGGACACGAGTCCACCTTCTCCCCAGATTGCTGGCCTCCTGAATAAAGCAACCTTTCCTTTCCTACCAACACTTGTCTCTAGAATATTGGCTTTCAAGCAATGAGCAGCTGAACCTGAATTCAGGAACACTCCCTCTAAGAGATGCCTCTTGCCCTGGGCAGGACTGCACAGACCCGCGTGCACCCATGGGGCCACACGCAGTGCATCAGCTTTGCCTCAGCCTCTCCTCTCTCCATTATCCTTCTCAGGAACTCTGAACCTGATCTGCTCATTCTTTCACCAACCTTTTAGTTAAAACGAAAAGTCCTCTTGAGCACTTTCTATTTTCCAGACGTAGTTGAAGCCTTCCTCCTCGTACCATTTATCTTACTTAAAAATTTCTCATTTTGTGGATTCACAAAACATATTTACATGTGAAAGGCAGCCTCAAGGGGATTCTGGTACATTTGTAAAACTCTTGAAGAGAAGTATTTACATTTTAAAATGAATAATAATGTAGCTTATTGTATATAATGTATATACAATAATGTATATTATTGATTCCTAACTAACCACCAGAGATTCTGCTAAGCGCTTTATATTATAAAGTATATATTATGTATTATATAATTATTTATCCCAATATTTTCAACATACCATGATTGCTTTCAATACACCTCTTATTTCCATTTAACAGAAGAGAAAATTGAAGATCACAAATAGTACGTGATGGATTCAGGACTGAAGACCAAACCCATATGACCGCAACATTCATCCTCTGGTCAGTATCCTGCATGGTTTCTTGCTCTGAGTAACTCTGGCATTGCTGTCTTTGGCATTTATTTGGCAAGGAGGATGGCACTTTCCACTCTCCTACAATGAAGATACAGCTACTGCACAATCTTGGTCACAGAATCATTTAGCTGCCCTGAAAATGGTTGTATGTGAGGCTTGCTAGACTCTAAATTTCCATACTGATCACCTTTTGAAGTGGGAGTGGAAAGAAAAAACTGCAAAATCATCCTTGGACTGCCATCCTGGGAAGTAAAATGGCATTTTTGAGTAGTCTTTCAATTTCTTTCAAAGCCCCCGTTAGGAATGAAAGGTGTTGCTTCCATCAGAAAGCTCCTTTCACTTCACTGCCCTTCTCAAGATCAGCTTTCTTGTCACTTACAGCTGAAATTGAAGCCAAGCCCTTGGGCTGGACCTCAGGACTCCACAAACTCCTCCCACAGCCTTCATTGCCTTTCTTTCTAATTCAGAGTTCTCACTGCTCCTGGGGCGCCTGGCCTGCGTCCCTCACGCTTGGCTTGTCTCCTGCCTCTGCCCCGCAGTACCTCCCTGTAAGGGCCATTTCACTCCTCTCTGCCGCCCCTCTTCCTGTCCGCTCTTATCAGACCTTCACTCAGCAACCTCTTCAGTCATACTCACTTCATCAGTGCCCTACTTTTTAAACGGTCTGAAGCCCATTTTATATTCATGGGCTGTGTGTCTCTCTAGCCATAAAGCAAGGTCTTTGGGGATAAAGATTCTATTTTGCATAGAATAGAGGAGTTAACTGAATGGATACTGGCTTAAGGAAATAAGATTATTAGGTGCCTGGCACAAGTAAGCATCCATGTATTATAACTCGCATACTAATAATAATTCTTGTTTTTGGTGCTTTGGTTCATAGAAATATATATATATATTTAAAAGGTGTTAAGATATCCTGACAACTCTGGTACCTTGGGCACAGCTCAAGACAGGAAGCCAGAGAAGGCTGGTTCACTTTATAGCAGTGATTCTCAGCTAGGGACAAATATCTGGAGACCTTTTTGGTTATCACGACTTGGGGGTCAGGGATGTTACTGGCATCTAGTGGATAGAGTCTAGGAAGGCTACCAAACATCCTACATTGCGCAGGAGGCCCCCCGCTGCAAGGAAATACCCATCTCAAAATGTCAGTAGCTCTGAGGTTGAGAAACCCTGGTTCAGAAAGTAAGTTATTCTGCGGTCAGGTTGTCAGCATTGCCTGGGTTTGTTTGTTTGTTTGTTGTTTTGGCAGCTTATTGTCCAATGCAGAGAATATAGATTTTGTTTTTTAGATTGAGAATACCACCATTTGCCACCAAATATCAGTCATTTTAGCTAAATACACTGTGACACAGCTTGTTTCACCTTTACGTTCAAAGTTACCATCTCAACGTTTTAAAATTACTTTTATTAACTTTTCTACTTTTGTATGCAATATAAATCAGTTTCCAAATTCTTAAATAAAATATTTGGATTGGAAGAGACCTTAGGCATTATCTGACCCAAACTTTTCATTTTACACGTGAAGAAACTGAGACCCAAAGTGGTCTGGGGACTTTTTAATGACAGAAGCAGGACTGGATCCTAAATCTCCTAACCCGTATTCCAGCGCTCTTTGCACTGTCACACAATGCAACCACTATGTACATGAGAAGGAGTAAATTCTTCTTTGGGAGATTCTTTCTTTCTAAGGACAGACCTAGTGACTGTGCTAACTAGTTTCACTAAACCATAAGGTAGAAAATAATTGCTACAGTAATACATGATGAAACACTTGTCCTAAAATTCTGTTTTGGAAGTGGAAATTCTAAAGCCATCTGGCATTTTTCACTTTTAAGCTCATTTAGGTAATACTTTTCAGGATATTATCATGGTTCTTCAAATAATTGTGTGTTAAGACTTTATCTTTGTTAGATATTGGTTAACATTTTCTTGGTAAATAAATTATTATAGTAAACACTTAGATGAGAAAATCTTAATAAAAACCTTTCAAGAACAATCTTAAGTATTTTTGTTCTATGCGGTAACTTTGGGTTTCACTTCATTGCCAAAGAAATGACTGGAATGGAGAGGTTAATTAACTTATTTATAATCATGCAGTATATTAATGGTAAAGAAAGGATTCCAGTACTCAGCTTTTTGTTTTGTTTGGATTTGGTTTTTTGGTTTTGTTGGTTTTGTTTTGCAAAACAAATGCTTTTAAATTATGCATTAGATGGAATTCCCAGTTTGTTGTTCAGCCTATATCCATCCTAGGGGTGTGAGCTTCTGAGCTCTCAAGCAATGTGAAAGAAATGAGTAATAAAAACTGATATCACCATTTCTTAATGTTTACTATTGAGCTAGGTTTATTTAAATATTTATGATATGAAGATTAGAGATCAATTTGCGCCTTTACCCTCCACCATTCAAATTTGAATTTGTGTCATTTGTCCCAAAGAAGGCTCAGTGGAAATGCATGGAGAGATCAGTTTGAATCAAACACTTCAACTCAAGGAACAATTTAAAACAAGGCCCCACTAATCAACAAAAGTGTCACTAGTTCCTATTCTGATTGAAAATGAGGAACAGAAAGGAGGGTGAGCAGACTGGAACTTCTTGCAGTGACTCGTTTGAGATTTATGACAAAAGGAGGAAGTTACTTCCCAGAAGTTGTGTTTGAAGTAAAAAGAAATGTGTTACTGGCATATGAATACCAGACAGGCTGACACCACTATTAGAGGTAGGAATGATGTGCAGAATAAATAGCCACTAAATGTAGCGACAACTTTGAGTGACAGATGAAGAATAAAAATGAACAATTTTTCTGATAATGTCGGGAAACAAATGCCTCTTCCTTTCAGAAGAAAAAGATATATATGGTTGTGAATTCAAGCAACCTCCCATCTAGTGAACTTTTTCTCCCTAACAAAACTATAATTTTGGCCCCAAACAGAGCAATCCCTTGGTAGAAATTGTTACTTCTTCACTTCATTGAAGGTTTACAACTGTTTATTCTGACTGTTTCTGTCCAGTTTTAACAATGTGTTTTATACTAACATTGTCCTGTCTACTGCATAATAAGAGATCCAAAAATAGGTTAGGCATTTTGTCTTCTGTAGGCCAAAGGCCATCGTAAGTTCAGATGTACTACTCAGAGCAAATTTGCATGGTTTTTGTACCAAAAAGATGTAATGTTTTAGGAGTCATCTCTTTATAAAATAATAAGAGAATAGGGCTTCCCTGGTGGCGCAGTGGCTGAGAGTCCGCCTGCCGAGGCAGGGGACACGGGTTCGTGCCCCGGTCCTGGAAGATCCCACATGCCACGGAGCAGCTTGGCCAGTGAGCCATGGCCGCTGAGCCTGCGCGTCCGGAGCCTGTGCTCTGCAACGGGAGAGGCCACAACAGTGAGAGGCCCGCGTACCGCAAAAAAAAAAAAACCAAACATTAAAAAATAAAAAAAATAAGAGAATCAATTTTTGTATTAATTTAACTTTGTCAAAAATAACTCAAGAAGATATGGAAAAATTTTTTAGAAATTATACAGTACGTGTCTGTGTCAGACAATCAATAACATCTTGCCTTTGCCAACAAAATGAACTTGAATATTATTTAAACTTCCCCAAGAAACTTCTGGTGTGCATCAAAAAGCAGAAAAGAAAATAATGGGCCTCTGCCTCAGGCTACTATGTATGCAGTTTCCCTGGATGATGGAAATCCCATGGTGACAGCCTTTCATGACGGCGATAGATATTTCCAAAAGTACGGTTCTATTAAAGTCCCTCTGAACTTAAGAAAGAAAATATTAATTAGGTAGTATGATGTAATGTGTCACTTTTAATTATCCTATCCTATGAGAAAACTTGAATCTAATATCAGACCAATATTTGGTTTCAGCTAAGGAGAATGGTATCTGCTTGTTTATTACAAGGATCTCTGAATCCAAAATAATGAAAGAAAGCTAAAGTGTATTATGGAGTTATCAGTCCATTATAGGAATTCTTTAGCTATACAGAGGACAGTTTTGATAAATGGCTCTCAAGGGACCCTTTTAATTTCCATAAATAATTGATTATGGCCATGTTAACATGTGCAGTTGTTTGAGGGTATTCTCACTTCTGCCCAGAAATTTCAAGATATGAGTTGAAATGTTACTTTCATATGCTATTAAAGTCCATTATTTCTGCCTTGAGATTTCATATTATGCATCATGGCAATTGTTTCACTTAGTGAAATGATCAGAAATTCACTTTGCCCAAATCTCAGTTTTGATCTTTGCATAATGTCAAAATTTCTCTTCGGAAAAAAAAAAACAAAACAAACAGCAATTGATGGTTTTTCTTTTATGTTTAGTATTCAAGTTAAGAGTATACAATTTGCAAGGAAGACTCTGGCCAAGAACTCACCTCCCCATCATCAGAACTTCCCCTTAACTTCTCACCTCCTCAGTTACAGTGATTTTTCTTTGATATCTCAGTGATTTCCCAGCTCCCACCAATTCTGTATGCTTAGCATTTGGAAGGACAAATTAACTGACATGACTCCATAGTTTTGTCTTTTTCAGAATGTCATATAGCTGGAATTATACAGTATGTAGCCATTACAGACTGCGTTCTTTCACTAAGCAATATGCTTTTAAGATTCCTCCAAGTCTTCTGTATATTGATAGCTTGTTTCCTTTTAGTACCTATTAATATTCCATGCTATGGATGTGCCACAATTTATTTATGTATTCACCCTTTGAAGAACATCTTAGTTTCTTCTAACTTTTGGCAATTCTGAGTAAAGGTGCTATGAACATTTGTGTGAGGTATTTTGTGTGGACATGTTTTCAGCTCATTTGAGTAAATACTTCAGAGCACGGTTGCTGAATTATATGGTAAGAGTATGTTTAGTTTTTTAAAAAGCCATGAAAATGTCTTTAAAAGTGGCTGAATAGTTTTGCATTCCCACCAGCAATAAATGAGAGTTCCCGTTGCTTCACTTCCTCACCAGCATTTGGTGGTGTCAGTGTTCGCAGATGTTCTTTATCAAATTGAGAAAGTTACCCTCTGTTCCTAGTTTGATAACATTTTGTGTAATAAATGGATGTTGCATTTTGTCAAATGCCTTTTCTACATCAATTGATATGATCATACGATTTTTCTTCTTTATCCTGTTGACATGATGGATTACATTATTTGATGTTTGAATGTGGAACCATCCTTGCATACTTGAAGTAAATCCCACTTTGCTACAATGTAAAAAAAAAAAATTGACATGACAGTTCATCATGTGACTGACCTTTGGGGTTCACTCACAGAACCTAGACTATGATGTCATCAATTCTAAGAATAACCATGGATGGAATTTACTGAGCCTTTACCTCATGCTGGTCACCATGATAAGCACTCCATATCCATCATTTAATTTAATTCTTATCACAATTACTATGAGTTATTGCTATTCCCTTTGACATATGAAGAAACTGAAGTTTAGAAGTTTCAGGGAACATGCAGGTAGAAGGTGCAGAGCCCAGATACAAATCCAGGTCTGCTCACTTTTAAACGAGAAAGAATGAACCACTCCTTCTTTTCCCCAAGGTAGAATCTAAGAAGAACAAGAGACAGTGGTTCAGCATTGAGTTCAATCTTTGCTAAACTCGGGGTCTCTAAGGTTCTATTTGTGTGACTGATGAAGAGAGGCCTTAAGGGAAAATGAGCCAGCAAGAGGTCCCTTCTTCTATTCTCAGAAAACCCAAAGGGAGAAGGGGATGAGAAATGAATTAAAGAGACCAGACTTTACAAAATGTTGAGAATTACTGATTCTGTGGAGGGAGAAACAATTTGAAATTTTAAAAATATATTTAATTAACACTAATATAGCACAAACTGTCAAACACTGTTCTATGTACTTCATAAATATTAGCTCATTCAGGCCTTATAGTTACCTATGAAATGGGTACGATTATTTTTCTTGTTTCAAAGGTGAGGAAACTGAAATATAAAAATGTTAACTTACTTGCCCAGAAACCTGCTGTCAGTAAGGGGCAAAATTAAGATTTAAACATAGGCAGTTTGGCCTTAGACTGAGTACTTAAGCACCATAATATACTGCCCCTGATAGGAAAATATTTTGTTCCTCGAGTTCAAGATCCCCTGGGTCCCTCAAATGTTTTTAAAGAGGCTTTCGGGTTCTCTTCAAGAGCTTTTTAATTTTATGTTTAGTTCTCAGTTCAAGTGAAGCTTAAGCTATAACTGACATAGTTTTCCTGTTCTTTGGAAAAGCTGCTTGTTAAGAGGGGCTTCATGTTAGCAGGGACCTCAAATTCAGGGTCTGCCAGCCAGAAATGAGGGAGCACAAGGAATTGAGGTAGGCAACAGGGTCTGATCTACTACCCACACACCGGGTTGTCTTCAGATGTGGTTCCTGTCATGAAAACATCTCAGGACTCCCAACTGCTTTCGCTCTCTGATAGTCCATTGGCCTTTGTGTGTACCTCTCTTATCATCCTTCACTCCTGATGACCACTATTACCATTCTCTTTATATTAACCAACCAACTTCTGTGTTGGAACTGCCTTGAAAGTTCTATGTAGACTTGCTGGTTGCCCTCATTATCTACTTTCCCCTTCTTTTATGATAGAACCTTCCATTTTAACTAGTTGCATTACCAGGAAGCTAAAAGACTACATCTCCCAGTCTCCCATGCATAGATGAATGTCCCATATGACTAAGTTCTGGCCAAATGAAAGTTAAGCAGAAATGTTGACTGAGACTTATAGAAAATGTCCTTAAAAATGAGGATACTGTGGAGCATGTTGGTAATGCGTTGGGGCAGGGGGATATATACTAAATCTCTGTACCTTCCACTCAATTTTGCTGTGAACCTAAACCTGCTCTTTAAAAAAAAGTCTAATAATCTTTTTTTTCTAATGAGGGCTGTGCCTGTCCGTTCCTCCTTCCTCCTTCCTACTGCTGTAGACATAGATGGGATGGCTAAATTCCTAAACCCATCATGGACCATGAGGTGGCCTTGGGAACAGAAACCACATGCAGCAGAAAAGCAAGGGGAAAGAAGTGAAGTTCTTCACCAGCCCTGACTACCTCACTCCAGACTCCTTTATTAATGGGAAGGAAATATACTGCTCTCCCATTTAACCTGAGGTTGTTTTGGATTTTCCTGTGATAAGCAGCTGGACTTGATCTTCAGTGGTGTAGAAGTACAGAGACGACGTTTTATTCACCCTTCATTGAAATATGCAGCACAGTCTCAATAGCGCAGGTTCAACTGAAAAATATACTTATTGAATTGAATCTCAAAAACCACTGAAAGGGCCCAGAATTCTCCATTAAGATATACACCAAAGTTCCTCCTGGCCTTCTTGTCTACATCTAGTTAAACTCATCCCAAACAAATTTCATAATTGTTTCTTTTCAGTCTTTCTTGATTATAGGTTGCATAATTGAAAAATATTTAATTAAAATGCTTTATGAATATTCCATATGCTTAAATATATTTTATTAGCTTTAGAATAGAAGGTGTGACCAAAGTATAGTTTTCTGCCTTTTATTGAAAACACAAAATTTTAGCTTTATTATTAGGGATTAAAACAGCTTTGGAAAGAAAATCTAAACTGAAAACAAGTCAGCATTTACAATACATGTTCTGTTAAGACAATCCATTCTGAGTTTCAAACTAGCAAGTTACAAGGAAGCTTTTAGAAGATAATGTATTTGTAAATTGGTGAGTAGGGCTACATATAGACATGTAAACGCCAAAAATCAGTACTATAGTTTCTGGATTTGGGAACTATGAAACCTTAGGATATTCTTTAATCATAACTTATTAATTGTTTGACTTTTATCAGTTTTAGTTAGTGAGATTTCATCCTGTTAAAACAATGGCCACAGTTTTAGCATTTGGGCTCTTTTTTTATACTGAGGTATAGTTGATTTACAATATTATATAAGTTTCAGGTGTCCAACATAGTGATTCACAGTTTTTAAAGGTTATACTCCATTTATTGTTATTATAAAATACTGGCTATATTCCCTGTGCTGTACAATATCTCCTTGTAGCTTATTTTTATATGTTTGTACCTCTTAATCCCCTGCCCCTGGCTTTCCCCTCCCCACTGGTAACCACTAGTTTTGTTCTCTATATCTGTGAATCTGTGTACTATATTGTACAGGTAAAAGAAAAAGTATTATTGAGTCTTTTTATATAATGTTTAAATATATGTAATAGAATATAGCTGACCCTTGAACAACACAGGGGTTAGGGGCACCAACCAAAGCAGTGGAAAATTCGCATACTGCCACCTCTGCCTCAAAAACAGAGGAACTGATAAATGACTCCCCCAAGGGCAGGAAGCTGAAACAGTTTGGATAGAGTCAGAACTCAAACCCCAGTTCTTTTGATTCCACATATTATGATCTCTAATCGAACACAAACTTTTCCTCACACTTAGTTAATTTAAAGATCTATAAAATAAAAATCCAAGTACTGCATTTATTGAAAAAATCTGCATATAAGTGGACCTGCACAGTTCAAACTTGTGTTGTTCAAGGGTCAGCTGTACTGATGAAACTTCAACATTCAAATAGAAAATGTTCATTAGTTCATTGATACGTCTTTTGCATCTCTTACAGAATCATCTAGAAACATCTCTTTTCAAGTTTTCATCAGTATTATCTAATCTAAGCTTTAATCAATAATTATCATTAAAAATAACAGTAGTCAATATTTGTTGAATATTTACTATGTGCTAGGCACCGTTTTAAGGGCTTCACATGTTCCACAAATAGAATACTGAAACTCAAAAATGATAGCAATATGCCTCAATCCTACCAATAAAAGGTAGAACTATGACTCAAATCCAACTCGGTCTGACTCCGACTTCAGGGTCTTTCCACCAGTGAACACACTTTGCTTCCTTCTATTAATAACAAGGGGACTATAATTTCATTATTTTTGTCATTACATTTTTCTTCAAATAGGGGTTAACCAAATTAATGCCAAAAGATTTGCCAGCCAGTTTGCTAGAATCAAGAGAAATTGTAGGTCTTTCTAGTCTGCCTGACTTGACTCTTTTTATATAAATGAGAAAACAAATTACTTCATTATGTAAAGACTGTATCAGCACTATTATTATTTACCTTTGAGCTTCCTCAGAGCCAAGGCAACAAAGCAAATAAGATGGGCTGCATAATTCTTATATCAGGACTTTGAGAAAAACGTTTTTTTTGGCATCAAACTCTAAAATCAATATATTATATTGGATTTATGAAGAAACATAATCAATAATGTCTTAAATAGCACTTTCACAACAAAAAATAGAAGTGATATTATGTGCCTGACTTCTGGGTCATGCCTCTATGAAAGCCAATAATGCAACAGTAAAGCGTAATTCAGCAATAGTAATTTTTGCAAATTACCACAGTCAATATCTACAGATGTTCTATAGGAATCAAACTTTCATTTAGCCACCAGTTACACTATATGTATAAGAGGTAAAAATATCACGTCAACGCTGTCAAGCCATAAAATAACGTAGTCATCCGGAAGTATTCCATGATGCCTACTGTCCAAATTGGCTCAGCATTTCTTTGACTTGTATGATACTGCACAGAATTACACAGATCCTCCCTTTGAGGTCACAAACCTTTTCAGCTATCTACTCATCTAAACAAAGCATTCCTTTGTTGCCCTACATCGTCCCTTCATATAGCTGGCATCCCTGAGCATACGGGTACAAAATCATTATGGCTACATGTCCACTGGTTCTTGCCAGCTCCCAGCTCCTCCCTAGGCAGTAACCTCAGACAGGCAGCTGTAAAGAAAGTGCAAGGGCAAAGCCACCTGAGTTGACCTATTGTGTTCAAAGTGCTTCACCTCCCCCACATTCAGCAGAGAGCACACGGAAACCATCCTCATGGATGTTTGTGCTAAAAGCTGTCTTTGCCTGAGCATTTGCTTCGTAAATGAGGCCATTTTAACAAACACAGTGAAAGTGATACGACGAAGAGATGTGGTTCTTTTCCTGATTAAGACATCATGTAAAACATAGAATTAGCTATGGTCCCTCCTGAGGAAACTTACGTAGACATTTTAAACTCGTAGTTAACATTACACGTTCGGATAATCAGCGGCTGCCGCCTTACCTTGGATATACTGAGGCACAAAGGGAAAGGAGAGCATAGAAAACTGCTTACCTAGTTCACAAAGGTACTGAGAAGCTTAATGCTTCTAAAGCACTTGAACCGAAGACACAAAGCATTATCTTCTTACCACGACATTGTAACAGACGTCCATATGGTCCCATCTTCCACTAATTGGACTTAGATGTTGCATGCATTTGATGATTGTGATAATGGGTGATGTGATTATAAGATCCCCTCCACAGGGCATTTTGTCCACAAATAAAATTGTCTTTATCCTATAGGAGAAAATGTTTCTCAGCCTGAAATAATTTGACTTTGTCACCGTGGGTCACAAACTGTGCCTTAGGTTTGTGGTGTGCAAAAATGTCTTTTAGTCAAGTGCCTGTCCTAAGAGGTTTCTTTAAAAAAAGAGAATGGAAGCCTCCATTTGTACCACGTGACATGATCTTATCTGCTGTCTAGACTGTGTTACCAGTTCAGATCCTTTACTGTTGGGTGAACTGAGTTTAAAGGTAGATAAAACAAAGCTATAGTTACCCTATGTAAACGGATCTGGAAAAAAAAAAAAATTAACAGGCAGTTTACCTACCACGACATCGTACACAGTACTTGTGTTCATTTACTTAGTTCTTGAAATCTTATATAATTCATACTCAGCATGAATGTGTGAATATTGTAATTACACTTGTAATTAAATTGGAGTTTATTTGAGAACAGAGAATCAAAAGTTCATGAAGCTTGTTATCTAATTCTCAGATTGTAAAGTAAATAGGTCAGGTTTTCAGTGTTGCATTTTTTTAACCTGTCAATAAGAGGAAAAAAATTGCAATGCCTTGTGACTTTGAAATTTTCCTATTAAATTTTTTTATTAAAATCTGAAATTTTAAGTTAAAAATTTGCATTGCTTACAAACTAGTTTCCCTTTAAGAACTATATACCGTTCAAGTTTTTCATTTCTGCTTGATGTTATTGTGAAAGTATTTCTGTTTAAACATTGAGTATTTGGCAATAATCGTCTTCTCCAGTGCCACAGCCATTCTGATTAGAGTTTAAGAGATGAATTAAGGTCTCCCTTTCAGTAAAGCAGGTATTGATGCAGCCATATGTATCTTAATGAATAACTGATGTAAAACTTCCTTGACTCCTTTTTGCAGCCACTTTTGAAAAGTGGAAGTCAGGCCCTCAGAAAAGGTGATCCATTATCTTTGTACTGTAAGCCAAAGACATATACAGAAACTCACATAGCTCTCCCTCCACCCATCAAAAACGAGACAAGAAAACACCAAGAAGATTGATATCTATAGCCTGTTGCATTTTCCTCAGAAGGAAAAATACACATTAGCTCAAAATGAGAAAAAGGTAAATTCCTATTACTTCCAACAACACACTACACTACAAAAGGACAGTGGACTATCTTTTTTGGGGAAAATATCTGCATAAATCCAATAAGATTTTTCTAAGGATTGGGAAAAATTGGAAAACTCCATCTAACACAATAATTTAAAGAGATAAAACCTTGACATATATGTAACTATTTGAGGACAGCTTCTTAGATTTTTCCAGTAACAGAATTGTACCTTTGCCTAAAAGTTTTTGACCTCAATTAGCTAAGTATTTGGAAAGGAATCCCAATACTGAATGGGAAAGGAAAGATTTAAAATGTAGGGAGAAAAAGGCTCATTTCATTCAAAAACCCTTGACCTGTGTATGGTTTCATGTGGGATCTGGGTACTGGTATTGGTCATCATTTATCTCTCACTGCTTTTCAAAACATAAACTGTAATGTCGTTCTTATAAAATTTCCGTATAGCTGTGGAGGTCTCCATCCTATTTTGCCTCTCAGCTAACTCAGCTTTATTATTTACCATAGGTGGGTCCGTAACTCATGAAACATATCATTCTTTATAATTTTTTCTTATTTTAATCTTTATCTCCTACACTTAACTTTATTAAAAATTCTTTCGTCTAACATTGTATTTATAAAGATACCCATAGGCCTGGCTAACCAACTGATGCTGTTGTGTTGCTGCAGAAGGGAGGTTTTAGAATTTATTTAGATTTCAAACATGGAGATGAAGGTTGTTTCCCTTCTGGAAGTATCAATCAGTGCAGTCTTTATGTGCCATGTTTAATGAAAGTGAAAGCCCCAGTCATTTAAAAATGAATAAACTGAGCGTGGAATCTTAGACCACTTACTTACCAATGAAAACAGACCACTATGATCTGGAAATTTAGGAAACTGATTCAAAACTGACAATTTGATGTTAATTTTAATTTTCTACAGTAACCCACCATTCAAAATTTATTTTTAAATTTTTAATTATATATTGTGTCCTATAGGAATGTTGCACCACTTGGATAGAAAGTAAGCAAAGCTATAGTTTTGTCAAATTAATTAATATTAGCACTACCAATAAAGAACCATGGTGAAAAAGGAGATAAACTTCAGTATCTACTGGTATGCTTCTGTTACATTCACCATCAATTATTTCAGTCTTCATTAATTAGTTATATGAGACACAAACATGTGTTCTTCAAGGAGTTGGTCTCATTATAATTAGATAAGTATGGCTTTGTAGGGATCTACTCAGCATATTATGTAACTCACATACAGGACAGCTTATAATAACTCAACTCTTTATTATAATTTGACTATATTGTTAAATTGTAATTTCATTAATAGAGAAATAACAATGGAATAAAGATCTCTCGGTGTAAGATAGAACATTTTTGAAACAAAGAGAAATAAAAGAATCCTGGGACAAAGTTTGGAATAAAAGAGCATCAAACATGTTATCATTTTTCATATGACTTAATAGCCTGGTTATAAATTTAGCTGGACACTAACACAGCTTTATATCCGATGGCAGGTAATTTTTACTCAGCTCTTAGATGATAAGCTGGAATCATTAGTCTTTTTTTCTTCACTCTATATCAAATACATGCCAGACATAGGTTAATGAGTTTTTAATCTGTCTAAGTGGGCTTTTAGCTTTCAAACAACCTTAGGATTTGCTCCAGTTACCATTTAATATTAGAATCATTACATTGTACGTGTTATCCAGTTAATAGAAAAGGCAACACATAATTTTTAATGTGTGTGTGGGGAGGGGTGACATTTAAGGAAATAAGACTTGTACAGATATTTCTCAAGTCCCTTTGAAATCTACAGTCTACCCACGACTTGTATTTAGAACCCTGCCATGGTCAAAATCACAATGGTCCAGGCAGCATCATTAGACGTAACATCTTCCTGCACCAAAGGGAATGAAACCTTATCTAAGAGGCTGGGTTGTAAATGATATCAGCCGCCCTGACTTAGGAATCAGCTCCACTGAATTGTCTTCTCTGTCAAGTATGACATACACTAGAGAGTGAAATTGATTGGTAGTTTACAGGAGAAAGATGTAACATTCAGATCTTTCTGATCTGAAGGTTACATTTCTGTAACATGTATACATTTCTTTCTGAGAAATTCTCTCAGAAATTCTCTTCTGGAAGGCAAAATCCCCTTTTATAGTCTCAGCAACAAATGATTAGCTGGAAGATTAAGATGTTAATAGGTTTTTCCTAGAAGACCAATTAAAATGGTGGTTATTTATCCTTTTTTATCCAATGAGCCAAAAGATAAAATAGATCATTTAAAAATTATAAACATTTTAGACTCTTTTTCACAGAAAAAATAATTACAATCATTCTCAGTCTATTTTAAACGTTTTTAAGATTTAGTACTCATGGAAATATAAATATATATATATGATAATTCATGTAAAATTGCCTATGTAACCATGTTTAAAAGACACTGCATCCTGTCCCGAAGGAGAAAATGAGAACAATATGCAAACTTTCAGCAGAGTTTGCAACTCCCTGCATGTTTTGGCTTTTGTCTTTGCAATTTCATTTCATGCTTTACTCCTCCTCACCCTATAGAATCCAGCCACACTGATCTCTCAGCTCTGCAACCATATCTAACCCTCCCTTAGCTGTTCCCTCTTCCTGGAATGCTCATCTTTCCTCTCCTTGAATGGTTGCTTGCTTATCTCTCAGGACTTGGCTTAAATGTCATCTCCCCAGTCAGGACTTTCCCAGTAATTTATCACAAGTGGAAACCCTCCTTGTTAGTTCTTATTTGAGCATCTTGTTTGTGTCTTTCTTAACACATACCATAATTTGTCATTTGCCTATTTATTTGACCTCCATTGGAAAGGAATCGAAATGTCTAGTTCTATACCGTATTATGACCTTTGGTAAATTCTCAATAAACATTGGTTCAGTAAATTAATTGATGCCCAAAAAGAGGTCATAAAGGAAGATGTCTTTATGTTGACATGTCATTTTTTTTTTAAACTCTAATGCTACATCCTTGCAAAGCAATTCACTCTATAAAATTACTTTAAAATGTTTTAGGGACTGCCTATCACCAATAAAATTAAGTTCAAGATCCTTAGCCTGACACACAAGGCCTCTAGAACTGGCCTCTGGAGCCGTGACCACTGCTGTTGCCTCCGTCCTCCGCTTCCTTCTTCATGTTCTAACGATGGCAAGCTATGCCGAACCCCATGCCTGGGACCGAGTAGGCACTTCACAAATATTTGATAAAGCAACTGCTAGCAGTTTCCCGCACACACCTGCCTGTTTTGGTGGTGTCAACTGAGACTGCAGAGCTACTCAGAGATAGATCTAGAAATATCCCTGTATGACATGTTAGGGCTTAAAGGCTTTAAAGCGATGGGAAGCTATGGAAGGGCTCTGAGCAGGGGGATGACATAAGGAAGTACTGCTCAGAGAAAAGTATCATGTGCATTCTTCCGGCATTGGCATAACTTAGCATGTCTTCATGTAATCAGCTCTAAGAGTGACTTAACAGCCCAGCACGAGGGTCAGGGGCGGAGTCTGGAAAATATTTCTAGTCAGTAGTTTCCACTTGAGTTGCATCTTGTACACTTTCAGTTCTGTCTTTTATGGAACACATAAGTTTTGAGTAACCTCCAAAGCCACCCAAGTAAAAATAAATCAAGAAGGATTGTGTTTACACTTTACTTCCCTGCATGTCCTTAGGCAGGAAGAAAGCCAGCTTGGGGGTCTATATCTTTCCAAGTCACTTATCTTGGATATGTCTGAAGCACCATTGAACTTTCGATGATTTTCATTAAGGTATATTTTCCAAAGTAAAATAAGCATAGGAACAAACAAACAAAAACCTCCCTGTTTCAGTACAGGTAGTTCTGAACTTTATATTATCTGTTGAAGTGTCATATACTGATATAATATTTGCTAATGTTCGGTTGATAATGGCTACACATATGTGAATAAGAAATGCATGGACAAATTTTATTATCATCATCAAAGAACTTCTCATAAAAAGTTTTCTCAGCATCTTTTGATAACTTTTGGTAATAAATATGCACTAAATTAATCATGAATCGTTTATTCCCTCTGCGGTAAGGATTATTACCTGGTGTTTGAGCTCCTTTTTTTAATAGCTTAGGTATTAAAACTTCTCTGTGGCTGAGTGTCGGCTAGAACCAATTTTACTCATTTGTCAAAATAATCTGAAGCTAATTAGACAGCATAAATCCAACGTGTGCAAAGAAGAAGGTACATTGTTCTTCAGAGATATCAGGCAGCTATGCAGGGACTAGGCATTACCTATCTCTTTTTTCAAAAATAAATCCCTATAACTTTCATAAAATCTGAATTAAAAATCAGTGCTTTCCAAAACTTCATGAAATAATCT
Source organism: Monodon monoceros (assembly GCF_005190385.1). Classification (NCBI taxonomy): domain Eukaryota; kingdom Metazoa; phylum Chordata; class Mammalia; order Artiodactyla; family Monodontidae; genus Monodon; species Monodon monoceros. The sequence continues at coordinate 70,657,458 of NW_021703783.1, read as the reverse complement.
GCAGGTGCTGACATGCTGATAACCACTGAGCTGAGAAGAACAAAGTTAACATGTCAAAACTGGTTGCATTTTGGAATATTCTAACATCTGGGCATCAAGTTGGATGCATATGGGTAAACCTCAGCTTCTCACACTCAGAAAAGGATGAGCATGAAAAAGAAACAGAGGCAATCAGAAGTTTGCAGGAGCAGGCCAGGCACCATCTGGGCTATGTAGGAGGACTGCTGGGGAAAAAGGAACATGATGGCATATGCTATAAAAGTACAGATTGTAAAGAAGGGTAGCACCCTGATTTTGCAGACAAGTAACTACATTTATGTTGCAAAAGAGCCCTCTAAGATTCGGGAGGAAGAAAACACTCTGCTTTCAGGTTAGCTGCTTTGCAGTGTTCTCTAACACTGAAGGGGTGGGGATAGGGGTGGGAACGTGCATTTATTATAGCCCAATAGGTATAAATAAATAAGTGTTCACGGGCATCAATCTCTTAAGGATTGAGTAAGAATCTTAGGGGAGGACCCATGTCTAAAATGTCTCCTGCCTTCCCCACAGAAATGCAATGCTGGGCATGTGAGAGTGGCGGAAGCACTGTATTTGAAACTCTGGGTTTAATTACCATCTGTGTTTTGGCGAGAAAGTCAACCTCTCAGCCTAACTCCTCCTCTGCAAAAGAAAAATAAATAAATAAATAAGGGCGGGAGTGGTTAATGCCAGTCCTGCTTGGGGTTTTTTTAGGATTTTTGTCAGAATTAGTAGATTAATATATGTGAAGATGTTACATAAACTGTAAAAAGCTCCTCTGCTGGAAGGCGATGATATTATACCTGGAGCAGAAGCGCAACAAACACTTGTTGATAGACTGGTTTCAAGATTAGGATTTATTCATGACTCACCTATGGAAGGATTCCTTTCCGTTTACTTCAGGGCTTCTCAACCTCAGCACTGTTGACATTTTGAACCAGATGATTCCTTGCTGAAAGGTGGAGGGTGAGGGGCGGGGTCTGCCTGTGCACTGTAGAATGTTTAGAAACTAAACATCCCTCTAGTCTACCCACGGTTGCCAGTAGCAGCCTCCCCGCGACACCCCGAGGAGGTGAGACGACCAAAACCATCCGCAGACATTGCCAAATGTCCCCGGGTGGGGATAGGGTTTGGGGGGGCAAAATTGTCCCCCAGTTGAGAACCACTGATTTAACTTTGAGACAAAATCCCACTATATTCCGGAAAAGCCATAACGTTTTGTATCCCTGAAGCACAAATGATAACCAGCAGTAGTTACCTGTGATTACTCTGTAGAAGGCACTCTGCTAAACTATTTGCCTATATTAATTTCTTTAATCCTACAACAGTGAAGAGGTTCAAGTGTTTTACAGATGAAGAAATTGAGGCTAAAAGGGTTGAAGTGACTTGCCCCGGTTCAAAGTCAGAATAAAGCAGAGCTGGTGTCTGGATCCTGCTCTGTAGGATTCCAGAGTCTTCACTCTTAACCATCCCTGCTGTACGTGCTCACAGAGATAAGACGATCAAAACAGCCCCACTCTCTGTTGAACATAAGACAACACATGCCGAGGTGAACCTGACTTTGACAGAAGGATAAAAGCACACAGCCATCTAAGAGCTGTAGCTGCTTGGTAAATATTTATATGAACCATGAAACTAGGCAAGGCATTAAAAAACAGGCATGTCTGAAGAAAGACAGGCAGCAGGTCCTAACATATTGATGCATAATCATCATCTAATTCCACAGGAACCGTTTTTTGAGGGGAAATTATATTTTCTTTGTAAATATTTATATTTTCTTATTTAAGTGATATGGAAAGAGATGAAGCTTCCAAAGTAGGAAGCAACATAGGTAAGGGTAGGCCAATTAAAGTACATATTACTTGGTGTATATGAACACCAAAAGCCTTCCTGTGGGATCAAGAAGCTCAGGGCAAATGCTGTTGTTCGTTAAGCATCTATGTGGGTATGTTTTGCCAGGTGCTTAACAAAAGTTAATGCCCGATGACTTAATATCTAGGATATAGGCTCTTTCAAAATACAGAAGCTGTTGATATTATTCCCAATTCCTGGACCCAAAAATGCAGGCAAGGTAAGGTTGAGCAATATGTATCAAGTCACAGAAGCCAAGAGAGGGCAAAAGAAAACTTTAATTACAGAAGGATGTATAACTCAGATCATTCTACATGTACTGTCAATCATTAATGCCCACTGAAAGAGTGGCTTGAGTAGCAAAGGTATTCAGTTTCTTAAGAGAGCCATCCCTCGTAGATGATTCCTTCTCAACTGACCATGGACAAGATTGTAACTGCTAATTTACTACAACGAAACCTGATTGCATTTCTGTCTGACTTCTATTCTGCTCCACCAAACCAACCAAAATTCCTGACTTTACAAGTTAATACACATATTTATTTCCTCAAATAATAATCTTGAACCTTATAAATGTGAGGAGCATTTCTTTCTACCCATAACAAGAACACATCAGTGTTACTGCAGGGGGCAGAAGATCTGGTCCTTCCCTGATCAGAGATTCAGTTTGAGCATATGCACGCAGGGTATGGTTACAATCTTTTTCTCAGCTTCCACAGCCAGTATCACGTGTGGTACACACTGCCACCCTTGCGCTTGGAGAGACAGTCCTGGGGGAAGCACCTGGCCCTGTGCTTGCTCCCAGAAGGTGTTCTCTTTGTGTTGGTTTCATTGTGGCCCTTGCACAATGGTTCAGATGAACTGTCCGATGATGCAGGTGTCTGAATTCTGAAGGAGACAACTGCTTAATTCAGGATTCTTTCTGTTACAAAGGATAGGAACCCAACTCAAATTTGTTTAGGCAAAACTGGGAAGTTATTATCTTTCCTAAATGAAAAACTTTAGGCATGAACCCTCCCAAACTATCTGCCCAGCCCTTTTAAGTTACAATGAATCTTCACATTTATTGCCTTGTTAGATGGATAAGAGATAGATAGATAGATAGATAGATAAGAGGTAGGCAGGACAGGTCTTATCTTCATTTTCTAGATGCCATTCAATGATGTACTCAAGGTCTCTCAGCTAGTAAATTGCACAGCTGATTACTGGTTGACCCCAGGTACCATGAATCCTAAACACTGCATTTCCCAGTGTAGCACATCTTGAAAGGAAAGTCTTAGACAACATCCTTACCCTCAAGATATCCAATTATAGTGAAAAAAAACCAAAAGAAACTGATGCCCTTGAAAGCATTTTTGTGTGAAGATTTGATTTGTGCTTTATTAGAACTATTTCATTTTCTTTTCCTAAGAGGAATTCTATAGGACTATTTTGTGGAACTTCTACTAACAGCATGTGCAAAGTAGAAGTGGACACTTTATTTTGTCACAATCATACTAAATGGACAAATGGACCAAGGACCATATCATTATCCTCAGTATATCACCATCATGTTACTATTGGCAGCAGCAATCACAAGCACCTTGAGAGTAACTCCTAGCTGGGGCCTGTGTGCATCTGGAGGGTCTCAAAAGCCAGCACTGCATTCATTCATCATCATATCCCTGACACCAAGTGTAATTTTGGTTGAATTAATGGAGAACAAGTCCTAATGAGACATAAAATCTGAAGAATGAGTAGAGGAAAAACAGAACTCTGGAGAGTTTATGAGGCCTGTGACTAGATATTATTCTTTTTGAGAGTGTGATGAAAATTAATCATTTCTTGAAGTTCCCATTTGTTATAAATGAAGATTACTAATTGATGAAGGACACATATAAGTTACCCTATTGTTGTGGAGCTGTATAAAGTTTCAATGGAATTAAAGTGGAAAAGTACCGTTCCTCCACCTGCACTCTGAATCCCATCCCTCCTCCCACATCAGGGGCTTTTTGCCATCAAATACCCCCTCTTCAGTTGTATGTTTACTCAACATAAAATTACAGTCATCAATCCCAATATTAAAACAATCCTGGCTCCTCCCTGTATCCCCCTGTAACTACTGCTCTCTTTCCTTCCTTTCAGAACCTAAAGTCTATACTTGTTGTCTCCAATTCTTCATTCCTCATTCATTTTTCATACTGTGACTCGGTTTTCATGCCCTCTATTCTGCTAAACTTGTTCCTGCCAGTTTCCAATACCATATACTAATTTCAAAAGTATTCTTTTTATTCCTTATCTTACTTGACCTCTCTCTGGCATTTGACATTATAAACTCCTTCCTTAAAACTCTCTCCTTGGAAGGCCACATTCCCTGGATTTCCCCATTTACTCATTCTCACTTAGAACAACTCCCTCTTAAATAATGTTATTCCCCACGGTTCCATTGTCAACAAGCTTTTCTATCTACACACTCTTTTAAGAAATCTTATCTACTCCTGTGCCTTCATTGACTATCAATGATTTAATGTCTCCCAAATCTTTGTCTCCATCAATAAACCCACAAATGCTTCAGCAGTCCTGCAATTTCAACATGTCCCAAATCAATTGCATTGTATTAAATCCCACCAAGGTTCACATCATTGACTCCCTGTCACCATGAATACCAGTATTATCTGTTCTGTTGCCGAAGTTGGAAACTTTAGTCATTCCAGACAATTCTGCCAGATCCTTTCAATTCTGCTTTCTAAATGTTTCTTCTGTTTGGCCCATTTTTTCCCATGCTCACTGCCACTTTCAAAATATTTCTGCTGGTTGTTATGAAAAATCTCCTTATTTGGCCCACCTGTGTATGATCCACCTAATCACCTGCCCCCATTTCCCCATCACCACTTAATTCATCTCTAAAACAGCTGTCAAAGGCCATTCTAAAAACCAAATCTGATCATGTCATTTTTGTGCCTAAAATGCTTCAATGGCTCCCCATTGCCTCCAGGATGAAATTTTAACTCTATAACATGTCTGCCATACAAGGCCCTTCATTATCTGGCATCTCACAGACACATTAGTTAATCTCTGTATTTACAACCCTAGTACTAAATAGCCCTTTGACAGGCACCTACTGAATGAATGAATGAATGAATGAATTCTGGGAAAGATGTCCTTAGATTTTAAAAACTGTTATGTGGCTTTTGTTTATCTTCAACAAATAATATTTTTTATACAAAGATAAATTCACATAACTTCTTTGTTTGGAAGCTTACCATGTATCATCCAAAAAACAGGATCTTAAATTTTGCTTCTTTTTTTAGGAACTACATCTTCTAGAGAAAACATCTAATAAGATATTTTAGAATACCCCCCAAATATATGAAGAACTCCTGAACTTGTAAATGGGCTATGTTCCAAACATTCTTTTATAACTTGGTTCTGTGAAACTTGGAATGCATTTTCTCATAGAAACAATGTTTTATATATTTTATTAAATTTAGACTTAAATTATTTTAGAATGATTTAAAGTAGTATATAATAAAATGCATATGTCATAAGCTATTAGAGTAATGAAAGAAGGTCTATAGCAATATATTTGGCCTGTGGAAAGTAATTATATCATAAATCTCATAAACCTACACTAACCCAAAACCAGGTAGAAATAAATATGAGAATCTTGTCAGCCAATACAATATGAAAGGGAGAAAATAATGAGGATTTTTTTTCTTTTTTACTTTCTTAACCTCTTTTTTACTTCTTAATGTCTAATAAAATGATATATACTAATTCATCAGGAGACACATTTTCTTTGTACTAAATTCTCAGAAGAAATTTTTTACATGGATTCTTATACAAGGAATGTTTAATAGACTATTAGGCAAAGATGGTTTAATAGAAAACGCAGAAATATTATACATAGAGCTACCGTCGATGAAACTGAGAGCATACTTCATTATATTCCTATGAAGGCATTTCTATAAGTAATTCAAATAATATATACCCGTCTCTCTGATGCTCTAACTTGATATGGAATCAAATCTGGTCACAGCCAGCATGTATCACTTAGAATGTGTGTACATGCACTGTCTCATTTATTCTTCACAAAAACTTTATGTGGTTAGTACAATTATTACCATTCCCATTTTACAGATGAGAAAACTGAGGCAAAGAAGTGAATAACTTGTCCAGTTCACACAGCTACATTGGTAACACTCCCCTTACATTTTTTCTCTCTCAAATATTCATGATCTCATTCAGAATTTTAAAAGCAGTTGAATAACAAAATGTTGGGGTTTGAGCTTTCTATTGACTTTAAAATGAGTTGGGCCACTCCTACCTTTCAATGTTATCCTACTCTACTATTCTTCTTGCTCACTGAATTTTCATAAAGAAATAAAATGCCTCTAACCAGCCAAACTTGTTCCCCACATTAGGGTTCTACACTTGAAAAAACCCTCTACCTAGAAAATATTTTTTCTATTACCTCTACCTAGAGAATGTTTCCCAAAAACCTTTATGTGACTGGTGTTTTCATATAATTCAGGTCTCAGCAGAAGAGTCAAACAAGTTCCTCCTTGGCCACCCAATCTAGAGAAGCCTACTTAGATACTCTCTCATGCATCACTAGATTTCATTTTCAATCTGTTTACTGTTATTTCATTTATTCTCTTCTCCCAGCCTCTAGAATTGTGCTAATAGAAATATAATGTGAATCATAAATGCAAGCCACACTTGTAATTTTTTTTTGAATTTTTGAATTTTATTTTATTTATATTTTTATACAGCAGTTTCTTATTAGTTCACACTTGTAATTTTAAACTGTCTAGTTGCCTCACTAAAAAAATGTAAAAAGAAATTTTAATTTTAAAAATTAATTTTAGTAATATGTTTTATTTAACTCAATATACCTCAAATATTACCCTTTCAATAGAAACCAACTAAAAAATTTAATGAGATATTTAACATTCCTTTTTTCATGCTAAGTATTCAAAATCCAGGGTTTATTTTACACTGGCAACACACTGAAATTCAAATGAGCCACATTTCAGGTACCCAATAGCCACATTCAAATGTTCAATAGCTTCATGTGGCTGTTGACTACCATCTTGGACAGTACAACTTAAAATGTAAACTCTAGGGCTTCCCTTGTGGCACAAAGGTTAAGAATCCACCTGCCATTGCAGGGAACACGGGTTCAAGCCCTGGTCCGGGAAGATCCCACATGCTGTGGAACAACTAAGGCCATGCACCACAACTACTGAGCCTGCACTCTAGAGCCCACGAACCACAACTACTGAGCCTACGTGCCACAACTACTGAAGCCCATGTGCCTAGAGTCAGTGCTCCGCAACAAGAGAAGCCACCCCAGTGAGAAGCCTGTGCACCACAATAAAGAGTAGCCCCCACTCGCCACAACTAGAGAAAGCCTGCGTGCAGCAACAAAGACCCAAGCAGCCAAAAATAAATTAATTAATTAAAAAAAAAAAAAAAGAAAAGATGGCCTCTCCCGTTGCGGAGCACAGGCTCCGGACGCGCATGCTCAGCGGCCATGGCTCACGGGCCCAGCCGCTCCGCGGCATGTGGGATCTTCCCGGACCGGGACACGAACCCGTGTCCCCTGCATCGGCAGGCGGACTCTCAACCACTGCGCCACCAGGGAAGCCCCAAGAAAAGATTTTAAAAGAAAAAAATGTAAACTCTAGTTCACTGCTGTATCTCTAGAATCTAGATTAGCATAATAATGCCTGACTCTTTGGGTGCTCATAAATGAATGGAATGAATGGGTGAATGTCGAATGTGTGGACTATAAGTGTTCCATGTCTTAAATTGAAAGAAGACCCATATTCTGTTAGTGCCAAATTTGCACATGATAAACTGACATTTTCTTATATAATTTTAGGTGAATGCTGACACATTGATTCAGCCAGTGAAATTGATTTCAGATATCTGGCTTCCAGAACTGTACAAGAGTAAATGTGTGTCGTTTTGAAGTAACTGAGTTGTGGTAATATGTTATAGCAACCTTAGGAAACTAATACACTTACTGATTTATCAAGCCACCTCCATATTAGATATAATTCTCTGATAGCTTGCAAAAATAGTCACAATATCCACTCCTCTCTGTATCCCTATCCCTTTGCCATGTGAATTAGCAGATGCTCTCTTTAAGAGGTATAGTTGGTTTCTCTACACTGTCTGTTGCTTTGGCCAGTAGAATGCTGCAGAAGCAACATTCCGTCAGCTCCTAGTCTAGGTCTCAGGAGAGCTGGCATGCTTTCTTCCTCTCACCTGGAACTCTCTGTATTTCCATGTGAATAAGCCTGGTCTAGCCTACTGGATGCAAGAGACAATGCACCCAGGTGTCCTCCATTGCCCAACCTGACAGTGAACCATCAGCTGGACCTGTGAGTTAAGTCATCTTAGGCCAGCCAACTCTCAATTGACCTGCCAGCAACTGACTGCAGACAAATGAGCAATTGCCACAGAGATCAAAATAACTGCCTAGCTGAGCCTAGCCCAGACTGCTAGCCTATAGAATTATGAGCTCAATAAATCATTGTTGTTTAAAGCTACTAACTGTTGGGGTAGTTTGTTATGCAGCAATAAATAACTGATACTCTCCCATAAAGCAAATTCCTTCTACATGTGCTCAACTCTCCCATACAAATTCAGAGAAGGAGTCTGCCAAAAGAAGAACAGTTTGTAGTCTCACTTGGGGACAGTGCCAATTATTGCATTTCCTACTGGAACTCTATAGAGCTAAAATTTTCTACAGAAGCAGCATTTCGTCATGGTAAATATCTCCATGAATACTTGACTAAGGCCAACCGCTCATCATATATCACAGTATAGATAATACAGAACTAGAATTTCAAGGTAGGTATAAGTACATAGCTGATCTAAACATTAAATACCTTGTTTCCAGCCAAATACAATTTTGAGTGACATTAAATCCTTTTTGCCCAGTAAAGATGAATTAGTTACAAATATACTATAAGAACTGATAACTGTAATGTGATAACTATAAGAACTGACCTGTTGAATAGTTAATTAGTCTGGTCAATCTAAATCCTGAAGAATAGCTGTTGAAAAAACTTGATTCAATTTTGTCACAGTTGATATCAAATTGCACAGTAATTAGCCACTAATTTCAGTTAGTTCTTATTCTTAGTCCTAAATAAGAATAAAACTATGCCACCAGAATACAGGAGGATACTGGTCTTCCTGTCTGCTAAGACAGGAACTCAGTTTATCAGGGTGATATTCAGATAAATGACTAAGATGCCAGGATGTGACCTATATACCAATGTTTAAAATTGTAATTCAAGAATATATTTCAAAAATTGGCACTTGATTAGCAGTCCAGGCTGCAGATGATCCCAACAGCTTGCAAAAATACCTATGAAGGCAAAGGAAAGACAAAAATTGATGACAACAAAAACTAAAACTGACAATCATCCTACCACCAGAAACAGAAAATTCCATTAACTGCAGGAACTAGGGAGGTGAATTGTAAATTATAATAACAGTCACTTTAAATAGAGAAAATTGACAACATGAAAGAATATAGAAAGAGCTTTCATTTATCTTTCACTGTATATCATGCAGATCAAAGATGCAAGATCAGTACTAGCCAGAACACCAAGCGAGGGAACCCTTCCAGGACAAAAGTAACATTTGGAGGGAGAGAGCATACTATACCCCAATTTGGCCCTCATTACTACCTTCCTTTCTTTGGAAAATGAGACTCCCAAAACACAAAAAGCAAGTGTGGAGTGTGTGTGTGTGTGTAGGAAGAGGATGAAGAGGTGGTGGTGACAATAGATATACTGCACTCTTGGAATCATAGATTCAACAAGTAAGGTACTATGAGCAAAAATGAAAATAAGGACAATCTGTTAGTTAACCATGGGGACTCTAGTTTTACTTTTACTCCCTTGGTTCAAAGTATCAGCAGGTATTTTGAGTGGCATAGAATCCATATCAATCCAGCCAACCTGCAGCATTTAAATAGCCTAGGTCTTGTGAACATTAATCTGCTCCCCAACTGGTAGTGGCTTATTACAAATTCTTTGGCACAAGGGAAATTCTTTTTTTTTTTTTAATTAATTTATTTATTTGTTTGTTTTTATTTTTGGCTGTGTTGGGTCTTCCTTACTGTGCTCGGGCCTTCTCTAGTTGTGAGTGGGGGCTACTCTTCGTTGTGGTGCGCAGGCTCCTTATTGTCGTGGCTTCTCTTGTTGCGGAGCACAGGCTCTAGACACGCAGGCTTCAGTAGCTGTGGCGCGTGGGCTCAGTAGTTGTGGCTCGTGGGCTCTAGAGCGCAGGCTCAGTAGTTGTGGCACATGGGCTTAGTTGCTCTGCAGCATGTGGGATCTTCCCGGGCCAGTGCTTGAACCCGTGTCCCCTGCATTGGCAGGCAGATTCTTAACCACTGCGCCACCAGGGAAGCCCACAAGGGAAATTCTTACCACAATAAAAGAAAGAGAAAACTTCTCAATGTTTTCAGTAAGATAACAGAAGATAAGAAACATTTGAATTAGGAATAGAATTCAAAAAGGGTGACATAATAAAAAATGTAAAAACACAATTGGAATCAGGTAATATTTAAATGATATTAGAAATGAAAAAGCTGAATTAAAATAGAAGGCTGTAGTAAAACTTAATCTTTAGCAAAACTGAGACAAAAAAATATTGAATTAGTGACTAAGGTCAAAATTTAGAAGTCTTCTCCAAACATGAAGAGAAAAATTTACAAAAGTGAAGATAATAAAGTCCAGAGAATAGAGATTTAATAAATAGATAAATTAGTATTATTGAAGAACCCTGAACCAAAATAGCAAAATTAAAATTGAAAACATAATAGAAGAAAACTTTACTGACTGAAATGAAGACGTAAGTCTTCAAATTAAAGGATTTGCTTTGTTCCATAAAAATAATGAAAAGAGAGCCATAAAAAAACACATTGTAGCAAATTTTTATTAAAAGATGAATCAATCCCTATAAATATTCACGTAGAAAAAAATTAGTTTTATGTGGAATAAAAGAATTCTGGCTTCAGAGTTCTCTGCAATATTAAGTGTCTTAAGACAACAGTGTGGTATTTCTAAAGTTTTAAGAACCAAAGCTTGTATCAGCCAAGGACTGAGGTAATACTGAGGAAAATAAGAAAATAGAGAAACCACATTAAAGAAACAGAGGGTGAGGGATAGCACTGAGCGTCAAAACCAATTAAAAATGGAATTATTGAGATAATTCTTATAATCACCACTGCATAAAAGTAAAAGCAAATATCAAAAATAATTATTAATAGAAACTGTACTGGCATCCAATTATCCATGTGTTTATCCTAAAAATATTGTATAAGTTACAAATATATATCCAAAGATCTAGTATTATTGTTTATAAAACCAAAATACCTAAGTCAACCTAAATATTCATCAAGAAAGATGTAGTTAAATAAATTTTAATATATTCATGCATTAAATACTTTAAAAGAATATATAGATCTATATTTATTCAAGTATAAATATGTACATAAAATATTATACATATATGATTTCATACCTTCATTTAAAAATATATATGTGTATGTGAGTACATAGGAAAATATCTTAACATATGTACCCCTAAGTGTTAACAGTATTTATGCAGAATGTTCTTTGTTTGCTTAGTCATTCTCTGCTTTATCAGAACTTTTTATAATACATAACAAAGCTACATAGACAAAATTTGTAAGAGAATCCAGAAAATCTCGCTCAGGATTTCTTTGACTTTATTAACTACATCATGTATTTTATAAAATCTACTTTTTCTAAACTATCACCATTTAGATTAAGTTTTAAAGCTCTCTTATTTAAAAATAAAAAAAGATTAGACCAAGAAATAACCCATGATTTAAAAAATAGACAGTAAATAATGAAAATTTCATATCCAAACTTATAAAATGCTTCTCAAAATGACACATAGAGGCAAATATATTACTATAATTTATTATTTAGTAAAAGAATAATCATTAAATTCAAGATATTAGAACATAGAAATAAGAAAAAAATAAATCAATGATAAATTCAACATTCTTTGAAAAATAATATAGACTAATTTCTCATGAATATAATAAAAGAGGTACACAAATGGACAAAATTAGAATGCAAAGGAGATATTATAATCATAGAGAATTTTCAACGATTACCATTTTCAGTGGTATACAGTGTACAACTCTGAACTAGCTGTTCGTAAAATCTTGACAAAGTGAATTATTTTCTTGAAAAATATCAATTCCAAGATCAACCCAAATTCATGCAGAAATCTCAACTAGAAGGAAAAGAAGGAAAATGCTTGAGGAACAATTGATTTTTCCATTGAGTTTTGCTTTTTTTTTTTTTTTTTAAGAAAAAGCTACCCCCATGCCGTATAAGCTGTTTCAAATCATAGAAAACTCTAGACCCACTTCATTTTATGATGCTAGCATAACTTTCATAGTACAATTGTCAGTTTGTGAGCAATTATTATGAGTCATCAATAAATATGTGTGCCCCCATAATTACTGTTACCTCGTACTCTGGTTTCTTAAGACCCAAAATTTATATTCATTAATATTCATTAACGGCTGTATCAAACCTGAGGTCATCATTGATATTTACTATATTCCTTTTTAAAAAATAGATAAATGATGTATTTGTTCTAAAACTGGATTTTGGTGATGGTTTCAAAGCTGTAAGCACTTACTAAAACTCATTGCATGCAACACTTAAAATGATTGAGTTTTAAGGTATGTAAATTACATCTCAATACATAGTCTGCCTAAGAGAATCAAACTAAATAAACAAACTGCTTTTTTTTTTAATAAAAATATTCAAGTGTCTATGTGTGTTAGTCTGCTTGGACTGCCATAACCAAATACCACAGACTGGTGGCTTACACCACAGAACTTTATTTTCTCACATCATATCTTTTGAGAGTTATGATGGACGATCCCAGTAAACCATGAGGCAGCCAGGACTCCTATTATTTCATAGTACTTGCTTAGCAGAGAATACTCTACCCCAAATTACTATAAGTAGGGTATTACTTCTTTCTACAAAAAATTACTCATCACAAGACCCTCTTGCCATCTCTGCTTTCTCAATCCCCCAGATCTTATCATGCAAATTATGAGTAGATATATATTTAGCAATAGTTCTATTACAGAAAGAAAAATAAAGGGAAATGGCCACTAACTTTAGATAAGTGTTCTCTCTCCAAACTGAAGATAATTAAAGAATTATTTATTAAATAATAGTATTGACCCTGTCAATATGTACCAAAGGTCTTAAAATTCATTGACTTTATAATTCTACTTTTCAGAATTTCTTCTAAGTACATCATCAGAAATTTGGCCATAAATGTATGTAAAGTTGTCCATTTTGGCATTATATGTAACAAAAAATATATCAGCAATCTAAATAAGGAAATGGTTAAGTAAATTGTGATATATTCCTACCAGTAAGTATTATATACCCATTAAATTTAATAATTGCCTGGAAATTTTACGTGAAATGAGAACGTTTTCACAAAACAGTGTAAAAAAAGTTATGTATGGAGGTTGTTGGTTAACCAGTTCATGATTCTGAGAATTAGTAAAGGAAAATGCATTTTTCCCATTTTCCTGCATTTGCTATACAAGATGTATTTTTCAATAGCTAAATATTGATGAAGTAAAGTTCTTCATAGAAGAATTCTAGCTAGCAAATGCAAAAGGAACATTAGAAACAGAAAATCCCCATTTTTCAACAGAAAGAAAGAAAAAAGAAAGAAATAAAGAAAGAGAAGGGAGGAAGTGAGGGAGGGAAGGAAGGAAGAAAAGAAAAGAGAAGAAAAGAAAAGAAAAAGGAAAAGAAAGAAAAAAGCAAAGAAAAGAAAAGAGAAAAAGAGGTCATAATGAATGGATGTTGAAACCCTTCAGGGAACTTTAAAAATGGGTGTGTCAGGCTAACACCACAACAAAACAACAGATCAAGCCCAGCATCATTAACAGTGGGACAGTCAGACATGTGCCTCATGAAATATACAATAATATTCCTGCCAAAAAATAACTAATAACAATGAACAAAATTGGACCTAAATCCAGTCAAGAATCTAGATCCAATTACCAATTATAAGAAAATATGGGGAAAAAGGAACATGTTAAATGACATCACAAGGAACATCACAAGTCAAATTCAGATGGTGAAATAGTCTACAAAACAAATAACAGGTTTTCCCTCAAACAAATGGCATTTTTTAAAAGAGAGGAGGGGGAAATTATTATGGAATAAAAAGACAAATGACATATCAACTAATTGCAATGTATGGACTTTGCTTGGATCCTGATTAACAAACTTCATCATAAAAGTGATCTTTGAAATAATTAGGAATATTTCAATATGGATTAATACTAGACGGTAATAAAGAATTGCTGTTTTAATTTTAATAAGGCTTATAATAGCATTGTGATGTGTTGAAAACAAAAGGAAACCTTTTATATTTTAAAAGTGTATACCAGCATATTTATGGTAAAACTATATGTTGTTTGAGATTTGTTTTAAAATACTGTAGCAAAAACAAATGTGGAATAGTCTCAGAGTGAGGAATAAGTGAAACGTGACTGGCAAAATGCTAAAAATTATGGAAGATAAACAATAGGTACATAGAGATTCATTATACTCTTCTATCTACTTTTATGTATGTTTGAAATTTTCTATAATAAAAAGTTTTTTAATGCACATTAATACATGAAACAAGACTGAGTAAAATAAACCTAAAACTATTAATAGTGATTAACAATAGATGATATCTCTGAATTGTGGAAATAGTGATAAATTTTGCTTTGTTCTTTATACTTGTCTTCAATTTAATTTTCTACAAATATCACAAGTTACTTCAATAAGCACAAGAAGTAGGCACTTAAAAAAATAAATGCTGGCCTCTTGATTAAAAATGTTGGTTAAGTTCCTCCTCCTGGCATTTGATGATATTACATTATGAGGAGTTACATTTTTCTTCTTAGATTCATTCAGCATCTTTGAAGTAATGCCCCAGAGGAAAACCATCTTCCAAGTTCGGATGTTTCATAGATGAGAGTTTAACAAAAGTATTACTAATTCTATCATAGAAATGTCCTGTGATGCCTATGTGAACTAACAAGTACCTAAAAGTACAAATATCAAGAGAGACTGAGAAAATCGGAACAGTCATCTAAAAACTATGAATGCCCTGGCTTCCCTGGTGGCGCAGTGGTTGAGAGTCCGCCTGCCGATGCAGGGGACACGGGTTCGCGCCCTGGTCCGGGAAGATCCCACATGCCGCAGAGCGGCTGGGCCCGTGAGCCATGGCCGCTGAGCCTGCGCCTCCGGAGCCTGTGCTCCGCAACGGGAGAGGCCACAACAGTGAGAGGCCCGCGTACCAAAAAAAAAAAAAAAAACAACTATGAATGCCCATATTAAATAGAGAAGAGGGCAAATAAGCACATTATGGCATAGGCTAGTCTTTACTAGTTAGCCGAATTAAAATTAAGAGGAACAATTTATTATAGGATGATCAGGCAACTCTTTTTTAAAAAAATCCTCCTGAGATTAACTAAAATCTGTGAAACTGGTCTGTCTTTACATCTGTGTTATTATGTTTCTCTATTTTGGCCCTTAAAAAGGCCAAAATCCTTAAGTGTGAAGCAGTCAATTATTTACAGTCCAGGTCTACTGTAAATAGAGGATGTTAAAACCAATGGTCAAAGAACTTCCAATTAAATATGGCAAGTTATATGCATGTATTTACCTCTTTCCCACTCCCCAAACATTTCTTAAAAATAAGAGTGAAGGGATTAAAAGGGCATAGACCCATAAAAACAAAGAGGGCAGGATCGCAACAATAAAATTTTAATAGCTGAAGCAATGGACAAGTAGTTATTGATTAGGAGGCCAGAAAAATCTAGCAATACATATCGTAGGACCCCAGAAGGACTCAGAAACTGCGTCCTGGTCTCTCTGAGAGGATATAGGTGGGGCTGAAAAAAGAATTGATTGAAAATCTACATAAAAACCTTATTTTCTCCCCAACTCCAAGCATCCACAAAACGACCCCTCTCTGAATCCAAAAGTGGACTAGAGTTTTACTCTCTAGAGAGCATAATCAGAAGACCTCTAGTTTTGGGTGGGGACACTACGTACCTCTGAGGACTAGGATATCACACTGAATACAAGGAATTAAGTAAAAATCTATTAACCAAATGTGAAATTAGAGTTTGATACCCAGCTAAATTATCACTCAAATGAAAGTATAGAGCAAAGAAATGTGAGGTCACCCCCAAATATGTTTATCTCAGAAAGCTATTAGAGAAAGTGTTCCACCAAAATGGGGAAATAAACCAAGAAAACTGAAAATGTAAGATCCAGGAAACTAAGGATCCAACATAGACGAGAGCTATAGATTCCACAGCTGTGCAGCAGGCCTGTTCCAGACTGGAGCGCAAGGTATGAGGGCTCAAGAAAGGATGCCTCAGGGGAGAGGGATGGGAAATAAAAGAGACAAAGAAATTTAAAAGTAATCTGATATGTTTTAATATCTTGAGGAAAATTTATATTCCCAGTGCTTCTGGCAGAGAACTTTTAGGTAAATTAGTGAAGAGGTGCATAGAAAACTAAGCAAAAAGAAAAGTAAGATAATTATTACCTCAGGGAGGAAATTTTTTTTAATGTATGAGAAAGGAAATGTGAGCCTTATATACTACATCGTTCAGCTGTAAATAATGTTGACATAGTCATAATAATATAGACACAAAAGCCTTTATTAAAACTTCAATATCTGTATCAGAACATGATGAGAAAGGAAATGTGTGTAGGTATTTATTAGTGAGGGAAGAATGGAGAAGAGATAAATTTTCATCTTTCATAGAAGGAAGTCAGAAATAATAAGTAAAAGTGGAAAATCTCAAGAAATAACAACATAGGCATGCTATTTAGAAATAAGTAAATAGAAGAAATTGCTAGAATATCTATGAGGAATAAGAATCTGGGGTGCAGAAAGGTAGACACAGGTAACAGCTGTTTTTGTGTTGTAAGCCTAGTTTAAAAAAATGGCTTTTTAAACCATATATATGTGTATAGCGCTGATAAAAAGTAAACAATTAAAATTTTAAAATAACATAAAACCCATGAGCAAATTTAGCAGGTCAATCTTGTAACCTAGTTCATTTTCTTGCCACCTTCTAGCATAGGGTTTTTAATTAGTATGAAGTATGTTTCTGGAAATCAGGGGAAATATTGCCATGCATTTTTAACGTCTAGTAGTTAATTAGATTTTAGTGAAGATGCAGAACCACTCCAGCTTATCTAGTCAGAAACAATACAGAGAAGCGGGTACACACAAAGTTCAAGGAGCAAGACCTAGTCTTAGCTTCCAGAAATGAGTCCCAGGTACAACGATGAACTATGTGGGAACTGCTGTTTCTCCATCAGAAATTTAGAAAATAGGAAAAATGCAATTGCTTATTCCTGGAACACACCATCCTAGCCACAATCCACACCAGCAAAATGGATGTTCTATGTGCTACTTCTCAAGGTCCAAGAAGTTAGGAACAGCCGTACTTACTGCAGAAAAGAAAGTGCTTCATAACCAAACACTTCACAACCAAACTTGCCCAAAGCAACAACCGAAGCACAGCCACCTCATTTCTGACTTCCAAAATGTCACACATGGACATCTGGGGAAATCCCAAATATAAGGTAAACTGGGAAATGTAGGCTTTGACTTTCCAGCCTCTTTTTTTCAATAATGCATGACCCAAAGGTTGGAATGGAGTTGGGTGAGCCAAAGAACAGTAATTTTACAAGGAATATGTAATGCTATAGCTGCTAATTCACTAACAGGCCCCAGATGGGATCAGCCACCCACTCAGGTCCGAACTAAAGCTAGGACAGTTGTTAATTCCATTAGGAGAACTCCTAAAACTGATCCTCTCAGAAGGCCTAGCATTTAGTGAGAGTCAGTGATTAGTAATAGCTAATAAAACTATACATTTAGGGCTTCCCTGGTGGTGCAGTGGTTGAGAGTCCGCCTGCCGATGCAGGGGACGTGGGTTCGTTCCCCGGTCCGGGAGGATCCCACATGCCGCGGAGCGGCTGGGCCCGTGAGCCGTGGCCGCTGAGCCTGCGCATCCGGAGCCTGTGCTCTGCAACAGGAGAGGCCACAACAGTGAGAGGCCCGTGTACCGAAAAAAACCACAAAACTATACATTTATATATGACTATGTATCATATTATGACTTTTTCTGGAGAGTGAATGACATGATAATTAAGTATTCATGGACAAAACAGTATCAGACAATCTGGACAGGAAAAATCCACTGATGAGATTATGGAGACAGGGAAGAAAGGCAAATTAAGTGGAAATTTTAACCCTGTATACCATTCAAATGATAGATTCAGGCCAACTCAATGGCTTTTAAGGACACATGAAATGGAATTCAAGAGATCTTCTTTAACTGCATCTTAGTATCCTTGAGGCTCTTTCTTATGCAAAATGGAAGCTTAGTTTGTAAAAAAGTGAAGGAAGGGTCCTGGTTAGGAGAAGTTTAAGAGTTTAATTCCTGGCCACCAGGGAAGCATATGGGGTCACTCCATGTTTAAAAAAAAAGATTCAAAAAAAATTTTTTTTTTTTTTTTTTGCGGTATGCGGGCCTCTCACTGCTGCGGCCTCTCCCGTTGCGGAGCACAGGCTCCGGACGCGCAGGCCCTGCGGCCATGGCTCACGGGCCCAGCCACTCCACGGCACGTGGGATCTTCCCAGACCGGGGCACGAACCCTCGTCCCCTGCATCGGCAGGCGGACTCTCAACCACCGCGCCACCAGGGAAGCCCCCCAAAATTTTTTATATCCTAAAGCCCATGGTAGTGATCATCCCAATCCTAGACAACTCCTTACTTTCCATGATAAAGGGAGGGGTTAGGAAGGCTGATATACCAGACACTAGGAGAATCCTTCTGAGATTTTTACTTTAAAAGGTGACTATAGTGTTTGGAGTAGGTTGCCAATTGGCCAAAGGAGACTACACAGATACACAAATATATATATCGCATACATAAAAACACATTTTTAAGGCTAGGTTAAAATTCCAATATAATTAGCCAAAGATTCCAAATGTTATTAGAAGTGAACCGATATGCACATTCTATCGATTTCATCGATAAGAGATTGAATTATCCCAGAAGTAAGAACAGCGTGTTGGTCCTTAGCATGTTTGCCCTCAGATTCATCCATCACCCTTCCCCTCTTCAGCCCTTCTGCTCTGCTCTGTGTGCAGAGGGGCTAACGCACAGGCTGTTTTTCCCAGACTCCTTTGTCAACGGCTCTTCTGCTGGATGTAGTCAATGAGATGTCCAATGAGAAGTGCTGATCAGAG
The DNA here is from genome assembly GCF_005190385.1 of Monodon monoceros. Taxonomy (NCBI): domain Eukaryota; kingdom Metazoa; phylum Chordata; class Mammalia; order Artiodactyla; family Monodontidae; genus Monodon; species Monodon monoceros. The sequence goes on along the minus strand of NW_021703783.1, from coordinate 70,638,207 downwards.
GATGGTAAAGGAAGAGAAAAGGGAGGTTATTTCTCCCTCTCTGCCTTGGGGATCATTTCTGGCAGCAGATATAGCTCCTCTTTGACCCCAGCTACCACTAAAAAAGCCCATCCTGGTTCCAGCTTCCTTTAGGTAACCTTGACCACTAGGCTCTATAAGATCACCTCCTCCCTCAGTTTCTCCAGCAATTGCTAATCTCATGCATGATGATTTCTGTTTTCCTGATTAGACTCTGACTGATAAAATTATTGCAGTAATTCTTTTGAGTTGATCTACAGTTTTTTTCTTGGGGCAAGAGATAGTTTGTACTTGGTCTGTGATTCTTCTAAGTAATCAACTTTAGTGATTGTCTTTTTTTTTTAATCTAAGTTTATTAACTTTTCCTAGTGGGAAACTGTGTGTGAATCAAGGATTTCATTTGACCTATGAAAGAGAATTTTTTATTGGGATAATAAAAGGACTCTGTAAGTGCTTAACTAGGAGACAAAAGCCAGCCAGCCTCCTCTGTTTGGAACAATGGTTGTCAACCTGGTTATCCATCAGAATAGTATGGGGAGTCTTAAAAATCACCCCCACCAAGGAGCTTCTCATTTAAATAGCCTAAGATGAATAATTTTTAGAGTAGTGGTCCGCAGACCAGTGGCATCAGTATTACCTAAGAACTAGTTAAAAATGCAAAATGTGGGTACCCCCCAACCCTATAACTACTGAATCAGAAACTTCTTGAGGTTGGCACAAGAAATCTGTGTTTTAACAAGCCTACCAGGTGATTTGATGTACACTGAACTTTAAGAACCACTATTTTAAAACTACCCAGGTGACTCTGTTGTGCAGCCAAGTTTAAGAACCACTGGTTTAGGAATAAACTATCTATAAAATCATAACTTTAATTAAACATGCAATTATTTAATACCTACCATGCTTTGGAATTTCCTGTGTCCAACAAAAGACTGAAAATGAGATTATTAATAAAATTTGAAACTGCAGAAAGATGATGCATTAAAAGAAAAAGTTGTAAGAGCCACAATTATTCAACCACACAGAACACAAAAAGAAAAATGTATTATGAAATTTCTTCTTTCTGAATTAAAAATAGCTAACTAGATAGTAAACGTGCTTCAACAATAAGGCTGAGATCCATTGCAGAATGCATATCCAATTAACTAACATACATTTCTCCAACTTGTCTTTAATTACACTAATGGCAAAAATCTTTGCTAGAGATGACTTTAGATATCATGTAATCCAGCATTTTGCAACCAGTAATTCATGGTCCTGAGGGCTTACAAAAGTTTTCTGGCAATGTAGCAGTTTAAATTGTTTCACGTGAAAATAACAGTAACTCCAACTCCAACTAGCATAAATGATCAAATACATTTTAGGCTCCCTCATTTTCGGTCCACAACTAATGACAATTTCTGTTGGAGTTTGCCCCAACTCCATTTCTCTACAATTCTCTTGGTTTTACTCTCTTCCTTATATCAACTTTGACTTCAAACTTGATATTCCTCATTGTAGCAAAATGGCTGCAGCAGTATCAGGCCTCACATCTGCATCCCATATCATCCAGAGAAAGAGAAAATGTCTCTCCAGATAAATACTGAAGAAAAACAAGGATTCTCTTTTTCCAGAAATCCCTGGAAAATATATTCTGGTTTTTCTTTAGCCCAGGTTTGTTTATGGGACCTAATCCTTGTGGTCAAGAGAATGAACTGGGCTTCAGTCAATCAGGGCCCATTACTAGAGCTAAGGATGAAGTTGTTTACTCATGAGACAAATGGAAAACTAAGATGCTATTGCTACAGGAAAGTGCAATGAATACCAAGAAGCCTAAAACAGCAAATTTCTGCTACGCATAGGGGAGGGGAAGTGTTTTAAAATTGATAAGTAAAATAATTGTTCAGATGTTTTCCTTTAAATTAGATGCATCTTAGAGCCTCCAAGAATTTATCAAATGACCATTCATGGCATCCAGTGGAGATGAGAGGGATATTCTCAAGACAATCATTTAGTCAGTTTACTATCCAGGTTAATACTACTAGTTTAGTGTTTTATTTGCTCTTCAGCTTAAAATAATTTTTATTCTTAGTTATAGATTGTATAATTTAACACCTATAAGGGACCACTGTTTGGAGACAGAAAGACATACATATTGACATGTGTTTTTCATGTTCACCCAGCACCTTCTGAAGACACCGCCACAATTTTCTTAATTGGGAAAGCATCAGCACCTTTTTCCTGGTGGGTACCATATAAGTGGAACTGTCAGTCAAGATGTCTCTCTCTCCCATAGCCACACAGTGAGCATGTGACCCAGAGCAGGCCAACCCAATTCCTTTTTCTGGGACAGGAAAGAATGACAGAGCTGATTCATCTCCGTGATGACACTTTAAGAGGACTATTCAAATTACCTACTGCTCACAAAACCCAAGAGCTTTCCACGTTCTTGCTGTTCCTAGCGTGGCCCTTCAGCTTCCTTTGATGTGTGAGTCACCCATGGCCTTCCAGTCAATTCACTTTTTGCTTGAGTTTTCAAGAATAGGTTCTATGGTTTGCAACATACAATCCTGATAAGAAGCATAAAAATGACAATTCTGAACATTTCTTTCAAGATGATCAACACTGAATTCATAAATTCAAAAAAATTTTATACAGTATATCAATGTATGTCTAGTACTTTGAAAATCACTGTTGAATAGGGAAAATATAGTAAGATTTTATCCAATTTTACTTATAATTTGTTAGGAATAAAAACCTTCTAAACTCTCAATGTGTTATTTGTGGATAAGTGCTTGGGAATAGCAGCTTGAAGCCTTCTCTTTTATCCTACCATTTAGAAACAAAAGACAAAAATATGAAAATAAGATAGCTCCTTTTTAAAGCAAAATTGTTTTAAATGTTAAAATTCTAAGTATAGCTACAAAAGTGGCTTTTCAAGGTTTGATGCATAATAGGCAGTTAGATTTTAGTATATATTTTAATACATATTTAACCCCCAAAGAAACATGATGTAACATTATTTTTAATTGATTCATCAACAAATTATGCTTTTTCTCGTAAAATAAAATTCAGGAAAATTAAAGAAAATTAAGCTTTTTCTTAATAACTCATAGGGATGTAATGTATAGCATGGCAACTATAGTTAACAATACTGTATTGCTCATTTGTAAGTTGCTGAGAGAATTGATCTTAAAAGTTCACATCACAAGAAAAAACATTCTGTTAACTATGTGTGGTTATGGATGTTAACTACTCTTGTTGTGGTGATCACTTTGCAATATATACAAATATCAAATCATGATGTTGTACACCTGAAACTAATATAATGTATGTCAGTTATACCTCAATTTATAAAAGAAAAAGAAAATTAAATATTTTCTAAAGCTGAATGATATATTTAAATATATAGTGACTAATGCTCAATGTATATAAAACAATATTAAGAAAAAGAATAAAAATGTGTATAGTAATCTTTGAAGACATACTGATTTGAAAATTTTACTTGCCTTTCAAACCACTTATATTTCACACAGGTAATAATAATTATTTTTAACTCCTAGGGATCTTGGATAGATTATTTATTTCATTGAAAGGTGATCGAGTCAAAAAAAAAAAGCTGGGAAACAGTGATACACCTCATACTTGACAGGAACCAGAGAGGTCACACAGATAACCCTGAGAGGTGAGATACAAGCAGGGTTCCTTAGACTCTCAGGGCCCATCAGACATTCTTGCTTTCTGCCACCACAAATGCACTTCAGTAATTGTAGAAAAGTGAATTCTCATCAGCTTCTAGGCAATGTCTGTAACTTTATCAATTCTAAAACTATACATTTCTATACAATTACATATATGATTTCCTACAAACCTCCAGATGAGTCTTGAGTTGAACCCACACATTTTGAGGCTAAAATCCAGAGCAGTTGCCCAGGACCCACTGCCCATAGATTGATTTAAGACCTTCTCAGTATTGAGTGATATTGCTAAATTAAGGTTTCATACATCTGAGTTTACAGAGGTTGAACTTCTAATATTCAAAAGAGGTATAGAGGGCTTCCCTGGTGGCGCAGTCGTTGAGAGTCCGCCTGCCGATGCAGGGAACACGGGTTCGTGCCCCGGTCCGGGAGGATCCCACGTGCCGCGGAGCGGCTGGGCCCGTGAGCCATGGCCGCTGAGCCTGCGCGTCCAGAGCCTGTGCTCCGCAACGGGAGAGGCCACAGCAGTGAGAGGCCCGCGTACAGAAAAAAAAAAAAAAAGAGAGAGGTATAGAACCTACTGCGCTCCTCCAATTCTCCGCTAGGAGTTTTCTGTGACACCAAGGCAGGGAACCAAGAATGGACAGATGGTAACTTTTATTGTGTTCCTTTGATTGTTTCTGTTGCCCCAACTAGTCACTTTTGAACATTTCTGCTATCTCCAGCTGTCTCTGATGAAACCAATACATAAACTTCCAATAATTCAGGACACCATGACATTGAGAGTCTGTAAATAACAAAGAATAATTCAAAGCTCCTGGACAAAATTGTTCCCCTTGTTAAATGGGCCACCCTGATAAGCAGGGGAGGGGTAGACTTAGAAGGTTGGAGAAGAGTACAATATCAGACCTTTAAAATACTTGTAAAAGTTTTATGTTAGCTTGAACTAGGGCCTTATCTGACTCCTGTGACATGATGAATGTCATGTGGCTAACAAAATCTCATTGTAGACAGTTTCCACGTTCCTGTAAGTAAGCCAAGAATCCTATGATCTACAGCTACAAAAATTAAATAAACAAACAAGCAAATAAATAGAGGAAGAGTTTTAATCAACCATAGTATCCTCCAATGTGCTCCACCCAATTGATTGGAATTCCTGTCGTGTTATTTCTGAAAGTATGGCCAAAAGATACAATTTTTTTATCAATTATTTTATTTTTTGGTGAGAACATTTAAGTTCTACTCTCTTGGCAAATTTTAATTCTATAATTCAATGTATATTCACCATGTTACACATTAGATCCTCAGATCTTATTCATATTATAACTGCAAGTTTGTATCCCTTTACTAGCTTCTCTATTTCCCCTAAGTCAGATCTATCCCTGATTTTATTTTGTTTTATTTTATTTTAATTGAAGTATAGTTGATTTACAATGTTGTGTTAGTTTCTGGTGTACAGCAAAGTGATTCAGTGTTTTTTTTTTCAGATTCTTTTCCATTATAGGTTATTACAAGATACTGAATATAGTTCCCTGTGCTATATAATAAATCCTTGTGGTTTATCTACTCTTTATACAGTAGTGTGTATCTGTTAATCCTATACTCCTAATTTATCCCCCCCTTTCCCCTTTGGTAGCCATAAGTTTGTTCTCTATATCTGAGCCTGTTTCTTTTTTTTAAATAAATTCATTTGTTATTATTTTTTAGATTCCACATATAAGTGATATCATATAATATTTGTCCTCTGTCTGACTTACTTCACTTAGTATGATAATCTCTGGGTCCATCCATGTTGCTGCAAATGGCATTATTTCATTCCTTTTTATGGTTGAGTAATATTCCATTTTGTGTGTGTGTGTGTGTGTGTACAGATACATACATCTTCTTTGTCCATTCCCTCTGTTGGTGGACACTTAGGTGGCTTGCATGAAAAGACACATTTTTCTTGAACACTCCGCAACTGGGCCTGGAATCCAAGTGAGTTTGCCCCAGCCCCTGTCTCGTTCTGAAATTTAGGATTCAGGCATAATGTTCATCTCTACTTCCTCCTCCTCTGATTTGCCTTTGACTTAAATTCCAGACCACTACCACAACAGTTTCACCCCTTCGACAGTTTAGTCTCTGTGCTTCTGTCAGCTTGCGGTCCATGAGAAGCTGCTAATGTTGCCTTTTTGTGATGTATCAGTGTTTTACCTGATGGTCAGGTCCTTGTAGCATCCCACAAAAATCTACTTAATTGATAATATCCCTGAACTGTGGTAGTAATACCAGCAGATCTCCACATGCAGAGTTTTAGTTGGAGGTGCCAATCACACATCTTCTTTGGCTACAGTGGAAGCATAAATTCAAAATCTATATAAAAATTTGCCTTAGAATCAGGCTTAATCTAGGTTAGTGTCTGACTCCATTGTGTAGTCAACACTAAGTAAAATCTCCTAAGATTTTTCCTGCTAAATGATCTCTGTATTTCTTTAAGTTTCCTAAGAACACCAAAAAGGTATGACCACAAAAAAGAAGTGGGGATGGGTATGATCACCAGAAGATTTGCCATTTTTAGGGTGTTCATTCTCCAGTATTCATATCTTGGTGACATAGGCATGAAAGTTATATATTATTTGGACCCACCTGAATCAGGGGATGTCTGTGCTTACTTTTTCAACTCTGAAACTCTGCTCTCTGATTTTTGAAGTTAGAGTTTTTGTCGGAGGAAGCAAGAGGACAGAGTAAGACTAAGATTATTCGTAAATATTGTGGAATGTCTTGGTAGGATGAGTGAAGCACGGGTAAAGCAAATGCCATACTAGATGTGAAACTATGTTTATGGAAAAGAAAAGGGAAGCTTTCAGGGAGCAAAAATGCACCAGAATATAGAAACCACAGAAGACGGAGCTAGAATATGCTTCAGATGTCTAGGAATAGCAGAGTTAAAATGTCCATACGTTAGCAGACATGTAAAATTTCAGAATAATATTTGACAAAATCTTTTGTTTCAGACTTTTCCTATCTGTCCAGTTTCTTTCCCTTCCTTCCTTCCTTCCTTCCTTCCTTTCTCTTCCTTCTTTTCTATGATATAGGGTTAGATAATAATTTGTTGATTTTAATCTTTCTAGGTTTGTTCATGTTTCCCTTTCCTTGACTCTGTGGGCCCCAAAAATGGATTGCCTTTCTGAACACTAAATGGAAACTTTTTTTGTATAAATGCAGAAACCTGGACCACACGATATTGTGTATAGACTTTCAGGGAAACCAAAGTGAAAATCCCAACGAAGATACTTTTAAATTATTGCCTCTGTACATATGGAATGTGATTTCTTATCCAAATTTTTTGAGATAATTTATGAATTTGCTATATTGCATACTCTTTAATCAACATGAATACCAAATAAGTGAAATTATTTACCTAGTCATTTTAGATTTACAAAGAAAAAAACTATATATACCTTGGATACAATTACTAGTACATGGTCAGTCCATTTTAGCTGATCAGCTGGCTGGCTGAATGCCGGTCTGTCTCTCTCAGACAGCCCATGTGGCACAATGGAAAGGCACTGGGCTAGGAGCCAGAAGATCAGATATCAGTTCTGTAGTGTCCCTGGGAACATCGCTCAGCCTTTATAACTCTCCGTTTTTTTATCTGTAAAACAGAATAAAACTATCTTCTGGCCTGCCCCGCTGGATTGTTAGGAGAATCGGAGAAGACAGTGCATGTGAAAGCATTTTGTAAATGCAAGGCATTTGTGATATAATTTTACTTAACTAGTAATTGATATTCCCCTGCTTTAAAGCCATATTTTCAGAAATGAAGACAATTAGTTATGGCAGTTCGTATATATCCCAAAGCTAATTTTGACATAAAAACATCAAGTTCAAAAGCCCAAACCATGTGGCCTGTCCTTAGGCCTGAAAATTATTCAGTGTTTTGTAAAGCTGAGGTCAGTCAGTTGGTGCCTCAGGATGGTATCAGCAGCCGGCCAGTGATACTCAGCTTTAGCTGGGGACCAGTTTTCCTCTGACCTCAATATTACAGTGTTTCAACTGTCATGTGTTTAAAGCCTGTAGGCTGGTTGATAAGAAAAATGAGGCAGGGTGCAAACACCTGGGGCTCAGCTAACTTAGTAAGTTTAAGTCACTGTTAGGAGTGGGGAGGCATTTCAGCAACTTTTCTCATGTTTACTTAAACTGATTTTAACCTTAAGGTAAACTATTAACCTACTTAAGGAGCAACCAAATTAGAGCAGTAATGTAGTTTCTCAATTCATTTATCAAAAGGGCCTGCTAGGTTACCTTGTCCGTGAATGAATATATCATCACTTTGTCACCTAAGTATTCAATCTGGGAGAAGTTATTTTCCAGAAAGTGATAGCATCATCTTATGTTTGTCTGGTCTTCAGGGGATGAAGGGGTATAGCTCCATGAGAACATGACTGATAGAATGGAACCTGCTTGAACATTAGTATCATGACAGCAGTCTCATTGCCAGTGGTTAAAATTTCAGCTTTCAGTTTTCAGATATCAAAATAGCAAGAAAGGTTTCCATAAATGAACTGATACTTTTCCCTACCTCTGCCACTTCACAGCCACAGTATATCTGGAAGCTAAGATATGGGCACGGGACTTTGGGTGTTTCCATTAGCAGGTTGGTTTGCACTGCTAGATAAAGATGTCTGGGGGAGTCCAAATCTCATTTACCACGAGGCTCCTTTTTATTTTTCCACTCACCTTCTATATTGTATAACACAACAAAGTTAAATAGCATAGATTCCCAGGTCGAGGGCTAGCAATAGACTAGACCAAGTCTATAAGAGGTCAAGCAGTGGACAAGCAGAAATTTTAATAAAATCCAGGGAGCAGGGGTAGGAAATCCTATGTGTTAATTAGCTCTACCTCTTTCAGGCTTCTGATAGCTGTACAATTATCCTCTGCTTCATTACCATGAGCTTGTTCAAGTAAAACAGCAATTAATAAAATTTTAGACTACGCTTCCCAACAATTTTTTTAAAATCTGCAAGCAAAATTATTATATCATTTTACCACAGCCATTTAAAAAAAATAGGATAATATTATTACCAAATTGAGACCTAGCTGTGACATGTCCAGGCACTTTCCTAATTGATAAATCAAGAGTTGAACCAATCATTTCTAGAGTCCCTCCAAACACTAGTATTCTGTGCTTCTATTTCAAATGGCAAAGGGATGCAGACAGCTCTTGAATTAACTGGGGTGAAATTAGTATATCTAATATAATGTAACTGATACTACTAAAACATAATTTTATCAATTTATTTTGGGCTCTTCTTTTCCTAAATTTTTTTTTCCTCTTCCTGCTTATTTTTTGGTAACTGCACAAATAGAAAAGAAGGGTCAAATAGGCGGCATAGACAAAAAAAGATGTAGGTCAGAGGATACAAACTTTCAGTTATAGGTAGAATAAGTTCTAAAAATCTAATGTACAACATGGTGACTACAGTTAATAATGTGGTATTGTATACTTGGAAGTTGCTGAGAGTAGAGCTTCACCTTTCTCACCACAAAAAAATAAAAAAAAGATTAACTACGTGAGGTGATGGACATGTTCATTATATTGATGTTGGTAATCATTCTGCAATGTATATGTGTATCAAATCATCATGTTGTACACTAAATATATACAATTATATTTGACAATTACTCAATAAATTTGGGGGTGGGGGACAAAGCAGCTAATCTCTCAATATTAAAGCACTGGCTATTATCAGGATTTCACACAACTGCTTATGAAATTTACTGAAAATTCCTCCTATATCTATCTTTACTGTAAGTAGATTAGGCCTTAAAACATTTCAAGCGAGATCCTATCTAGGATTGCTTGCCTTCCAACTAATGAATTTATTTAACATCATTGACTAGTTTTGATGCCCCTCCTCCCATTCATGGAATAGAAGAAACACAGCAGTGACAATTCTGCTACAGTGCATGGTGCTACTAGTTGGCCTCAATCCTGACCTAGAAGGAACATCTTCAAAACTGAGAATTAATTTAGAGTCTGTTCCAGGTCAGTCCTTGGCATCTTTGCTGAGAAGACCTATTAATGCCAACCTCAACAGAAATAAACACAAGCCCATTAGGAACTGGACTGAGACCATTAATCATGTAGCATAAGACAAATAGCAAAGCCTGTCAAATGATGAACATACCAACTCAAAACTGAGTCCAAAATAGCAATTCCAAAATGTTATAGTAGGTAATATCCCATTAAAAGGTATAAAGTTTACACAAGACCAACAAACAAGTTAATATACTATTAAAATAACTTACTAGAAAACTCTAAATATAATGATTTCATGATGCAATCTGAACCAGAAATGCTTCAAAGTAACATATTGTAGTTTAGGACATTTTGCTACAAATTATCCTTCATACATGGCACGATTTAAGATAAAAAGATGCATTTCTGAGTTACGGTGAATTTTTTATTATCCTAAAAAGAGTATGCTAAAAAATACTAAAACATGACTAGTAATCTACTGGCTCAATTTTTAAAACACTTTCAAATATCTCCATAAATGGAGAGATTTATAGGGTTATCAAGTAGGTACAGAATTTTCTTGACAGTAAATTCTTGTAGAATGAAGCCAATTTATACTCATTTTTCAATATCTAAAATAACTACAAATTTAAATTAGCAAACTACATTATGCAATCATATTGATAAGCATGTCCTTGGTGGTTCATATATAAATATTTTAGCTACTTCTTTGCATCCATCGGACAACTGGATTAGAAGGCTACTTTTCTGGGGTCCATCCATCATCATAAGGGGCAGGTCCAGACTAAAAGTCTGTCTCATGTAGCTTACAGACAAGGAGACTCCTATTTTCACCTGGACAGGTGTTGCTTCTGCTACAAGGCACGCTAATACTTCAACAGCCTAAGTAATGAGGGAAATGAGGCCAGGACTGGGCAGGGACAAAGCTGGGAGAAACTGACCCAGCTATAGGGCTGGTGCCCAAGGAGGTAGTCTACCGTTAAATGACCAGTCCAAAAGGGCACAGTGATCCTCTAGCTTGGTTGCAGCAGTCTTCAGTATCTGAGATCCACTGAGCAAGTACAGTTTGGCAAAATGAGGTTTCGGGCAGCAAGTGATCTGCCAAGACAGATGCGGTTGTCACCACAGAAATCTGTATCAGTCAGGGTCCTAGAAGGAAGCATCCATCACACTCAGGTTAGGAAAATTCAAGAAAGTTCAATTAAGGGACCATTTCTAAAGTTGTAGGATGAAATCACAAGGGAAAATACAATGCCCCAATACCTAGCTAGGCCGTAACCATCCCTAGCTAGAAGGGGTAAGGAATGAAGGCAATTCCTAGAATCTGGAAGCAGAGGACCACCTGGAGCAGAGCTCTGACCTTTGGAAGGAAGTGGGCAGCTCACGGTAACCCCAGAGGGAAGAAGCTAGAAATATAAATACTCTGATCTCACTCAAGTCACTCCCTGGAATCTCCTGCCAGGGCTCCCCCGTTGGGCAGACCCAGCTGGAGCCAGAAGGCAAGTGTTGGTAGGTTCGTATGGATCAGTATGGAGAAGGGAGGGAGAAAACAAGGTGGAAAAGGGTGGAAAGGAGTCTGGCAGGGCAAACAGAAAAACGGTGACATAAACAGGATCCCCCAAAATGTGTGGGAGTCTGGGGATGAGGGCCCAGCATCTGGAGAAAGGGGCCAACAGAGTGAAGCAGAATATTAGAGCCCTCATCAAAAAAGAAACTGGGTCAGAGGAGGACTCCACCCACATAAGAAGTCAGATGCTAAGCAGCAAACCAAGGCAGAAGTCTGCTGGCACATGCTATGCCAGAGATGTGGGAGTGAGGGAAAGGCCACAAGCATGCTGGAGGACTGGCTCCAGAGCAGAAAAGCTCATCCTAGATCTACCTCACTGATGCCTTTGGCATCGAATGTACCTTCTGCCTGCGTCAGGGGTGTCATAAGAACAAGTCAGAAGTGAGACTGGTGAAGACCAGAGTATCTGCAACTGAGGAAATGGGAAAGAAAGGAAGTACCAATGCCGTCGGAGACTGTTAACGGTCCTTGCAAGAAATGGATGACATGTTCAAATTGGGAAATGTAAGGGGAGTCTACAAAGGTGTGGGAAGAATGTAGGAAATGTAGAGAAACTGCAAGGGATGTGCTCCACCCCTAGACTTGGGACAACAAGGGGAGAGGGCAGTTATAAAACCCAGAACTGCAGGCTGAGAAATGCCCCAACCTTCAAATGAGGAACACCATCTGTCTTGGGAGAAAAGGAGGGGGGAACCTATGGAGAAGAAACCCAGGGGACGTATCTCTGGACTCACTCTCTACCCTCTTCAGATCTCCTGCAGGACTCCCCATTGACCAGACCCACCCAGAAGCCAGTAGACCAGGTTAACAGTCCACACAGGTCAATGTTGTAGGCCACAAAGAAGGATGCAGAAAGTTGGGACGGGGACACGACAAAGCTAATAAAAGTTATCCAGCACAGGCTATAGTGTAATCCTGGTGAAAAATGATGAGGTTCTTCCCATGAGATACTTACCCATAACAAAGGAAAATTATTAACTTTACATAAAAAAACTAGCAGACTCCACCTTGACTAGATGATCAAGTTGGCATCACCACAAATGGGTCAAACTGATACCTTGTGTTTCCCTATATGATTCCCTGAGAAGAAATCCATACTTGAGTCTGAGCATGAAGAATCATCAGACAAACCCAGACTGAGGGACAGTGTACAAAACAATTAGCCCATCCACTTCAAAAATGTCCATGCCATGAAAGGCAAAGAGAGACTGAACAACTGTTCGTGGTGAAAGAAGACTAAAGAGACATGAGATCTGAATGCAGCACACGACACAGTGTTTTCTCCTGATGCAAGGGCATTACAGGACAAACTGTGAAATCTGAATTAGGTCTGTAAATTAGATAATAGTGTTATATAGATGTTAATTTCCTGATTTTGATTCTTGTACTGCAGTTATGTAATAAAAAGCCCTTGGTTTTTTTTGTTGTTGTTTTTTTTGCGGTACGCGGGCCTCTCACTGCTGTGGCCTCTCCCGTTGCGGAGCACAGGCTCCGGACGCACAGGCTCAGCGGCCATGGCTCACGGGCCCAACCGCTCCGCGGCATGTGGGATCCTCCCGGACCGGGGCACGAACCCATGTCCCCTGCATCGGCAGGCGGACTCTCAACCACTGCGCCACCAGGGAAGCCCAAAAGCCCTTGTTTTTAAAAAATACATAATGAGGTATTGGGGGGTAAAGATGCCTCATGTCTACTTTCAAACAGTTCAGGGAAAAAATGCATAGAGAGAAAGAAAAGAAAGAAAATATTATAAAACATTGACATTTGGGGAATTTGGGTGAAGTGTATATAAAAGTTCTTTTACTATTTTTGCAATTTATCTTTAAGTAGAAAATTATGTCAAAATAAAGGTAAAGATAAAAGTGAGGAGAACTTGAACTGGTGCAATAGCAGTGGGGCTAAAGAGAAAGGGACATATACAAGAACTATGTAGGAGGTAAAATGGATCAGATTGAAGTGATGAATTATGTGGGAGGGGTTTACAGTGAACATAAGGCATATGGTTTTGACCACCGCATAGTGCAGACGTCATCATTTTGGTACTCTTAGCGTGAATTGCTAAGTTATCTGAATGATATATGAAATGTGCCCTGGATAAAATTCGAATATCTATTTCTATAATTTGTTATTTTTCTATCTAATTGACACAGTCAGATATTAGTAGATTCAAAACAAGATCCTAAATATCCACATCGTCAATGGTAACAGGAGTTTAATTCTTTCCCCAGGAAAAGCAAGCAATTGTGGATTTACCCAGCAAGGGGTGAAAGAATGCCCCTGGCAAATCAGTTCCTCTTCTCCAGTCTTCTCTGGGATACAGAGCTGATTAGGGCTCTTTCAAAGCATCAGAAGATCATTTAGAATGCAAAAGTAACTCAGACCTGTGACAGAGTGGTTCCCTGCAACTGACTGGGGAAGCAAGTTGTAAGAGAGCATTCCAAACCCTTCTACTCTCATGTAAAACACTTTGTTTGGCACAAAGTTGAGATAGAAAATCATATGTCTTATAGGCTTCCATCAATCTCAAATAGTCACCAATATGAGAAATTAGTCCCATTTCTCTGACCGTCCTATGTGTCCTATTCCAGGGCACAAAGCCCAGTTGTTTAAGGCATGGCCTATTCAACAAGCGTGTACTGAACACTTGCCATTAGCATCAGCCTTTAATCTGGGTCAGATTTATGGGTAGGTATAACCCACATTTTGCAGGAAATAGAGACTTAAGGATATAGCTTTTCTGCCATATTTCTCATAGTAGTGTAAGTTTTCTGGGACTAATTGTTAATATGGATTTAATGCTTGATGACTATGAGTGATATCTGTTTTTATTACTCAGAGTCCTAGTGAGATGTTGGTTAAAACTAAAATACCTAAATAATGGTGGATTCTATTGAACAGCCAGCAACTAGTGCCAAGAAGATTAGCTGCACCCACACTCAGCTACTGGGCTGAGAAGGGAATGATATTGAGCTGAAATAGGCAACTGGTTACTAATTAACGTTGTTTTGAGATGCTTCAAGAACCCATAGATCCTGCAGTGTTACCACGAAACATCCTTTCCTTTGAAATAACCACACCTACCAAGGTCTCCATTAAAATGCAGATACCCTTAAGGTATGTCAATAATGCAGAAGGGTAAATCAGTTTATTAAATATTGTGAAGGATGAGGATAACATAAGAGTATTTTTGGAGCTGGAAGTGGAAGATTTTGAAATGGAAGAAAGCACAGAAAATAGGGAAGTGCAAAGTTTTAGGAAAGAGAAAATCTCCCTACTTCACAGCTTTCCATAGGACTGGCCCTAAAGCTAAATGTCATGAGTGTGTGGGTGTGTTTTCTTTAACTTTGTCTAGTCAAGACATTTTTTTCCAAGGCTACAATCTACATCCCCAAACTTCGACAAACACCTTTTATCAGAATGTGAGTTGAAGAACAAGGGTGCAGAAACTCAAATAACAACTAGAATCGCCAGAACACATGCCTTTAAATGTGGGAAAAAGCATCAAAATCATTAAGTAATCCAGGATATTTGCTTATCTTCCCTATTTGCTTACCTTCCTATGACCTGCCACTTCCAGCATTCTCTCTCTGCCAAAAACAAAGTTTTGTTCTGACCATGGGAAAGAGCATCACTGAAGTCTGCAGCTGTTTGGAAGAATATCTCCAAGTGTGGGGTTGAACATCTTCAATTAATTTTTCAAAGAATATTTCCTTCCATAGAGATATGTTTGGGATTTCAGGATTCAAAGCATTGTACCTTAAGCCTCATTTTCAAACTGAGCATCTTCTTTAATTTTTCTCATCACACAGAGTGTGCACATAGTAGACACCTCCCTGGGACCTGTCTGATCAGAGCCCACAGTTCAGCAGGAGGGATCTTCCAACCAAGAGCTAAAGGTAAACACACTCTGGATAATGGCTTATATTTAATCACTTCAAGTGCTGCATCTCTTTCTGATAAGTTCTATTTTATTTTTCTTCTTTAGTGATCAAAAAGGAGCAAAGAAAAACTTACAACAGTTTTCTCCTAGTACTTTGGAACTACATTTCTAAACTTCTCCCACCCTGTTGCCTAAAGGCAGATAAACTCTTAACAATATAAATCTTACCTGAAACTAACATAATGTTATATGCCAATTATAATTCAATTTTTTTAATATTTTAAATTTTAAAAAGTGTTTAAAAGATAGTATAAATCTGATAAAATCCAATAGAGTTAAATCTCTTGTCAGGTCCCACATATGTAAAATGGCATAATGCTTTCTAGCTCACATGATCATGGTACAGATTAAGTTATATTGCATATGTTCAATATCTTGCACAGAATAGATGCTCAGAAAAATGGTACCTATTATTTCTAAGACTGGCTTTTTAACAGCTGGCAATTCAAGAGTAAGATAGAGCCTGATAATGCTGAGAGCATCAATGATACCAATTAGCTTGTGTATGCTGCTTTACAATTTCCGATGCATTTTTTTACACATTATCACACAACAACCCTGTGGGGTAGATTGATAGTGTTATTGTATTAGTTTTTTATTGCTGCATAACACATTGCCACAAATTTACTGAATTAAACAACACAAATTTATTATTTTACGGTTCTGCAGGTCAGAATTCCAACAAGGGTCTCATCAGGCTAAAATTACAGTGTCGGCAGAGCTGTGTTTCCTTCTGGGGGCTTTAGGGGACAATTGTTTTTCTTGCTTATTCAGGTTGTGGATAGAATTTAGTTCCTTGCAGTTGCAGGACTAAGGTGCCCGTTTCCTTGCTGGCTGTCAAGTGAAAGCCATTCCAGCTCCTAGAGTCTGCCCCATTCCTCAGCTCGTGGCCTCTTCCCTCCATCAAAGCCAGCAACATTAGGGTGAATCCCATTCATTTTTCACATCTCTCCTGCCTCATTTTTCATGACATGTTTCTGATTTCAGCCGGGAAAAGTTTCCCCAGTTTTAAGTGTCTGTGTGACCAGATTGGGCCCACTCTAATACTCCAGGATAACTCCCCATCTCAGGGTGCATATCTTTAATCACATCTGCAAAGCCTCTTTTATCATGTAACATAACACATTCACAAGTTCCAGGGATTAAGACATGGACATCTTCGGGGGCGGGGGGTGGTTCATTAATTTTCCTCCCACTGTTATCATTATCCACATTTTACAGATAAGAATAATGAAGATCAAAGAGGGTAAGAGACTTGCAAAGGGCGCACAGTAAGCAACAAAGAACGGACTCAAATCCCCAAATTGTTTTACTCCAAACTGAACTCAGTGTTCTTTCAACGGACAATTTTTTTTCTGAAAGTCACCTCAGTATTTTTTTTCTCTTGCATCATTCCTCCCTCCCCACCCACGTGTAAACCCACACTTCCATTAACTATATTTAAGGCTGACATTCTTGAGGAATTAATGCATTTTCCAGAACTTCCACAAAGAAGCCAAAGTTTAGTTGTATTTCGACTGATTTTGATGTAATTTCTTCTAAGACTTATACCATTGAAAGTATTATTTGCCAACAATTGGTTACTTTCAGCTAGAGCTATAAAGATGGGTTGAGCACTAAAAGCAGTTCATGTCATGGTACATGTAGGTTATCTCACAATTCTTCTCAAAAGATGTACTCCAAAATTTACAAGCAGCTCTTGCAGCTCAATATCAAAAAAACAAACAACCCAATACAAAAATGGGCAGAAGACCTAAACAGACATTTCTCCAAAGAAGATATACAGATGGGCAACAAACACATGAAAAGATGCTCAACATCACTAATCATTAGAGAAATGCAAATCAAAACTACAATGACGTATCACCTCACACCAGTCAGAATGGCCATCGTCAAAAAATCTACAAACAATAAATGCTGGAGAGGGTGTGGAGAAAAGGGAACCCTCTTGCACTGTTGGTGGGAATGTAAATTGATACAGCCACTATGGAGAGCAGTATGGCGGTTCCTTAAAAAACTAAAAATAGAACTACCATGCGACCCAGCAATCCCACTACTGGGCATATACCCTGAGAAAACCATAATTCAAAAAGAGTCATGTACCACAATGTTTACTGCAGCACTATTTACAATAGCCAGGACACGGAAGCAACCTAAATGTCCATCGACAGATGAATGGATAAAGAAGCTGTGGCACCTATACACAATGGAATATTACTCAGTCATAAAAAGAAATGAAAATGAGTTATTTGTAGCGAGGTGGATGGACCTAGACTGTCATACAGAGTGAAGTAAGTCAGAAAGAGAAAAATAAATACCGCATGCTAACACATATATATGGAATCTAAAAAAAAAAATGTTTCTGAAGAGGGAAGCAGCCGCATAGCACAGGGAGATCAGCTTGGTGCTTTGTGACCACCAAGAGAGGTGGGATAGGGAGGGTGGGAGGGAGACCCAAGAGGGAGGAGATATGGGGATATATGTATATGTATAGCTGATTCACTTTGTTATAAAGGAGAAACTAACACACCATTGTAAAGCAATTATACTCCAATAGAGATGTTAAAAAAAAAAAAAGATGTACTTAGCATTTTGATACTGAAATGTTCAACATTCATTTGAGACAGGACTGGTCACTTCATATTTCCTAGATAATAATATCTCTGGCCTCCTTTCTTGTTACTAGGATTTAGAAACATAATTTTAAATTTATTTTCATATGATTTCAGTCAACCAGTAGGTGTTTATTAAACCCATTAATAAATACAAAATGTCAGTAGGCAATTCAAGGGAGTATGTGATTAAATGGAAAAATGTGGAGCCCAGACTGTACTCTGAAAGCAGTCATGTTCCAGAAGTCTAAGGAGACTGTTCTGATTAGAAGTAGAAAACACTCTTTAAAGAAAATGGGCAGTCAGTTCAAGTTGGTTGTATGCAGAAATATATAGAGGATGGAAAAAGCCTGGCCGCAATCAGTCATATACAAGAGTAACAATAAAATGAATGTTTTTATCAAAAAAATCCTGAACAGGGCTTCCCTGGTGGCGCAGTGGTTGAGAGTCCGCCTACCGATGCAGGGAACACGGGTTCGTGCCCCGGTCCGGGAAGATCCCACATGACGCGGAGCGGCTAGGCCCGTGAGCCATGGCCGCTGAGCCTGTGGGTCCGGAGCCTGTGCTCCGCAACGGGAGAGGCCACAATAGTGAGAGGCCCGCGTACCGAAAAAAAAAAAAAAGTCCTGAACAGTAAAAGTCATCAGCTTATGCATTTTGAAATAAATTATACACTTCTATAAATTACAAAATTAAATCAATAAAACTCATTTTTAAAAAGGCCAGGTCATGAAGTAGATGCAGAGCAAAATAGAGACGTTAAAATTTTTAAGGAGGAAAGTGAAATTTAAGAAAAATTAGTCTGACAGCAGTACCCAATCTTAACTGTAAGTGGAAGAAAATAAGGACCAGTAAAGAGCCAGATGCCTTCCAGCCATCTAAGTCTGTGATGATAAAGGCAATGTAATCAAACAGTGACTGGCTCTGGGGTCAGACAAATATTGGCTGAAATTCTGGCTTTTTCACTTACTAGCTATTTGCCTTTGGGCAAGACACTTGATTACTTTGACTCAATTTTCTCATCTGTAAAATGGAGATAATAATATTATCCGCCTCACAAAATTGTCATGAGAATTAAATGAGATGCTATCTAAGAAGCACAGAGCATCTGGCACATAGAAAGCACTCAGTAACTTGTAACTGTCATCATTATCATGATTATTGAGAATGGTGGCAATGAAATGGAAAGAGAAGGGACAAAGGTTATTTTGAAGGTAATATGATTAGGACGCAGAAAATGTCTCCAGACTTTCTGACACTGATCACTGAAGCTTAATTGTTTAGGAAGTTGGTACAACCTAAAATGTGGCTCAATCCAGAACCTCACTCCAAATGTGTCACCCTAAATCAGTTCTGTCCACTTAGGGCAAAATATAGTAAGGACCATACTCTGAAGACTTCTAATTTAACAGAGTTGTCCAACAGAACTTTCTTTTTTTTTTTTTTTTTTTTTTTTTTGCGGTACGCGGGCCTCTCCCTGTTGTGGCCTCTCCTGTTGCGGAGCACAGGCTCCGGACGCGCAGGCTCAGCAGCCATGGCTCACGGGCGCAGCCGCTCCACGGCATGTGGGATCTTCCCAGACCGGGGCACGAACCAGTGTCCCCTGCATCGGCAGGCGGACTCTCAACCACTGCGCCACCAGGGAAGCCCCCAACAGAACTTTCTACAGTGAAGGAAATGTTCTGTATTGGAGCTGTCCAATATGATAGATACTAGCCACATGTGGCTATTGAGCCCTTGAAGTGTGGCTAGTGCAACTAAGGAACTGTTTTTTTTAATTTTAATTAATTTCATCTTATTAATTAATTAACAACTTGAATTTTAATTAAAAGCAGATGGCCACATGTGGCTGGCAGATACCTCTCTAGACTAGCACAGCTGCTATCATATCCAAGATGGTCAGTGATCAGGATGTCAGCCCTGAAGTACAGATGCACTGGGTATTGCTGGGGCAGTGAGTACAGAGGATGTGCTCATAGGATCTCTCCAAAAGTAGGAGTAGATTAGAACAAAAGCTGAGGTCATGATCATCTTAGAACTAGAAAGTCTAACTCTTCATTTTAAAATTCAAAGCTAACTTGAATATGCTTACATTATCCATTAGTTTACATAAATCTGGAGGATGAGTAGAGAAAAGGAAATGAGTTAGGAGGTAAGAAAATAAAATGGGGGACACCAAAGACAAAAGTTCAACTTCTAATCAGGAAGAAGTTTGGGTCCATCTGCTCCCCTCAGTCTCTGTGTACAAGTGGAACGTGAGATGGAGGAAGAAGGAAGTATTTTGATTTCACTTCCTCTTTTTGCCTTCTCCATTTATTCTTCCATTTCACTTCCAATTTTAACCCTTCAACTAACTGCTTCCCTCCTCTATCTTCTTCCATAGTAGTGACACCACAGAAAGAAACTAAGCGTTCTGGAAAACTCCTATTGTCTTTCCTAAGTGAAGTAGAGGAAACAGGACAGGACAGGTGGAGAAACTAACTGTGATGCAATTGAACCAGAGGCCTCAGCTGATCCTTGGGGGGCAGGGGTGGAGCTTGAATGGCCCCTTCAAAGGGTCCTGAATTGTCCTGTATTGAGGCAGAGAGATGGTCCTTTGCGTTTCCCCTAGGCCCAACACCAGTCAGTTATGGAATGCAGGCTGTCCCTGGAGAGAGGTATAGGCATGGGCAAGGCAGCTTCCCTTTGGCAGAGGACAATGCCCAGAGAAGGAGGGAATTCCTGGAGAGGAAACCGACTCTTTGTCTCAACAACCAACACTCCCAGCTGTCAACAGGCAGAATGAGCCCATAAAAGTGGGGCAGGTGGGGGAGGCGTCTGGGCAGTGTGCCACAGTCACCAAGGTTCTGTCCCTGTCTTTGCCACAAGCAAGTGACCCTGAACCATCCATTCAGCTTTCCTAAGCTTTCGTTTCCTTATCTGGATGCAAGGGAAGTAGAAGAACTAAACTCTAACTGATATACTTTGCACTCTGACTTTTTATTTTAAGAACTATTCTAATTTTCTGTTTTATTTACAAAGTTGCTGTGGTTTTTTGTTTTTGTTTTTTTTTATAAAGTTGCTGTTTTTAAAATATTCTCAAGGCAGGGCAAAGATGGGAGTTTTGTCCAATTTTCATAAAAACTGATGGTTCTATCAATGCACTGCTTTATTTAAAATAACCTCAAAGTCAATACTTAGTTTTCATAAACTGAGGATTTCTGACCCTTTTTTATCAACAGCATCTTCACAAGGTATCTGACTTTTATTATGCCACTAAATTCTGTCACTGTGCTATGGAATCCATTGCTTTATTTTGTGACCATGAGTTACATCTCTTCACCTTTAAACACACACACACACACACACACACACACACACACACACAGACCAGCTTTCACTAATGGATCTAAAAAGACTTCAGAATACAATCTTAATGTCACTGTGATTGGGTGGGACTGCTTTTAAACCACCCCTGGGGAAACAGTTTATATCTCATTCTTAAATGTCTCCAAGGAACTCTTTCAGAATGTGATAATATCCTTTATTCAGTGATCAGCAGCCTTCATAGTTAGGAGGTTCTTTCTGATATCTACCCTAAATCTCTCCTACTGCAATTTCAAACCACTCCCTTTTCCTTCCTTAATGAATTAGGAAAGGACGTGGTAATCACTGTCACCTGCCTCTTACAATTTTCATATGTTTAACTTTATTAGGATTTATTAATACCTAAACATTCTCTCCTATGTGTCATTTTATCCCACTTAGCTATTGTCTGCTTTTTAACTCTTGAGAAATATTATTTCGTCTTTTTAGTACATTTTCTAGCTTCTCTATATATTCCATAAAGCATGGAGGCCAAACTTAATGAATCTTTAGAACACCATGACTGATGAAGTCTTTTTTATTTTAGAGGTTTGGCATATTACAACCTAACAAGGGTTAGCTTTCAAATTGCCTTAAACTATCCCTACATTAAAAATGTATATCAGATTGTTTAACCTCAAGGAAGAAGCAATTTTCCCACAAGACCTATTTATAAAGTAGGATAATATCTTCCCTTATAGGGGAAGCTAATGTAAACTATTAATGACATGTATCAGGTGCAAAATGTTCTTAATGCTAACTCCCTCCAAATAATCTTTAAAATAACAAGACTCGTTTTGTCTATTAGAGTTTGGTTTTGAAAGACAAATATTTAAATTATTAGCTCAGTAATCAATACTTGGGAAGTTACTGTTTTCTCTGAATGCAGCCTTTATAACCTCATTGGCTTATGTGAATTTCTTGACATGTAATGCCTTCCTGCTATTTACAAAATTAGAAGAAACAAAATGAAAAGAGCTGCTTGACAGGTTTTTCTGTTAGCATGTAGAGTTAAAAAGAATTACACAAAGGTAAAACAGAGCTCAAATTTTGTGTTAAGTAACGTATGGAGAAAGTACAAAAAATTAAAATTTACTTTCTACCTGATGTCAAATATAAAGACAATTTAAAACATTTACAGTAGTTTCTATATTCTATTTAAGAGTAAATTTTATATTTATACATGGGAAGTAAGTATATCACATATACTTGTATTTTAGGACATCGCCTCCTTTAGTGAACCTCAGCTTGATACATTTATCATCTCCTTCTGAAAGGTGGCTACCCACAAATGCATGTCAATTGGAGAGTCACATGACACTGTAATTTGGGTCTCCTCTGGTCTGTAGGTACAGTGACCATCACCTATGCCTCTTGGATTCATATTGCCCTTGACCTTCTCCCAATTCTGACTATGAGTTCTGGGCTGACCCCTCTGATGCTGCTGTCCACAGGCTGGGAAGAGCAGCTGAGTGCTTCCACAAAATCCCTTTGCACAAAAAACCTTCCCTATTTCTATTCAGTCATACATTCAAATGTGAAGAATGCTTTATACTTTGGTGGTAGGTACTTTCTGTGCATTAGTTTATTTAATTCCACAATAAACTTCTGATATAAGTACTATTGTTACTATTCTACATTTTAGAAAATTAAATTCAGAGAAATTAAATATCTTACACAAGCCACACACCAGTAAGGGGCAGAGTCAGGATCTGAATAGGTATTTCTGACTCCAATGCACAAATGTTTCCCATTATCCACTATATATCCCCCAGTGCCATGTGTAGGCAGGATAGCTTAGGGATGCAGAGTAGGGATGGTGGAGTAAACTGTTACAGGTGTTTCAAAACCACTTCTCAGTTTATGACCTACTTGGCATCTCTACTCTCCAGGTCCATGATGTGTAAAACAGATATAAAAATAGTGTATAACTCATAGAGTTGGTATAAGCATTCAATGCGAATGTGTGTAAAGTGCTTAGACTAGTGCTTGCCATGTAGTAAGTGCCATTAAATTAGCCATTATTATTATTGTTGTTATTTTATTTTTATCATGCAATAAGAAGATCCTACTGAAAAGCAAATGATATAAAGGGTGGAAGAGTAGTACTGACACATTAATTCAATAGCCCATGTAGAGTCTGAAAACTGGTAACTAGTCACCTAGTAGACCTGCAGGGAAATGGAGACACTGAGCAGGTGTATTTGACTACTGGACAAGGTAGATCTCCATCAAGGTAGTGCTACAGTGGACAATCACTGGGGAGCAAGGGACACGAGAAGCCCACATTTAAAATTAAATATGGGGGGAGAATAATTATAAAACTACTTGAAGTTATATATGGGACCTCTATTAAATCTAGGCCTTAAGTTTTCACTATTTCCTAATTTGGGTCAAGGTCTTGTGTCTAATAAAGTCCATAATATGTTTGACAGCATTCCAGATATCCTTTATTCTTCTTGATTTAACTTTCAACTTCTTTATTTAACATTCTACTTCTTTGTCAGCGCCTCATAGGTGAGTATTCTGCCTAAGTTGCCAACTTCAAGGCAGCTGTCAACTCTGTATTGTGCCTGGTACCAAGATCTTAAAACTCTCTAATCAGCCTGTCACACTTTTAAAACTAAAGCATTGGTGGCATGATCAAAGTCTGGGACTCCATTGAGAACTTCACCTAGGATTTTAATCTGACTCTCTGTACATGCTAGTTGCAAACATATAAAAAACTTATGAGTCTACAGGGAGTCCTTATGTAAAAAATTATATCATGCAGAGGAAAGGGTCATGGAAGTGACTAAATCATCAGAGGAAAGATGAATCCATTTATACTTTCACTTCTCCAATTGTTGGACAGTCAAAGGAATTTAGATTCCCAGTACCAGTTCAAATAAGGACCTATGCTATTAGAGTAGTAGGAACTTGAATGTCTACTTCATAATGCAAGACTAATGGAAGTACACCATGTTATTATGAATGCTTCAGTGAATTTTTAATAGTGTCTAATATTCATTCCTTTGTGTCCCTCCAGTAAAATAAACCCTAATACTAAGAATGAGTATGCTATAATTGCATGTGTTTTTGTTAATGTATCAAAAACACCAACTAATATTACTTTAATCTAAATTCTATGAGTTTGTAGTGGTTACCATTGTTCTAAAACTTTGACAGATCCAAGGCAGAAAAAACAAAGATATTTTAAGTGAGTATAGATATTTACAAAGCATTTTCAATGAAAACATTTTATTTGTCATACATAATAATCTTGTGTGCTAGTTTGAATAGAGCCAATATTATCATCCTTGTTTTAGGGTATAAAAATCAGAATGAACCAACCAAGCCAAAAATTAAATAAATAAATAATTTGCCCAGAGTCTTTGGCTAGTAAGTTGCAGAGCTGAAACCCAAACCTTGGTCTTCTATCTCAAAAAAACCCCACATATTTTCCGCTTTTAAACGGCCTACAGACTCACTGCCGTGGCAAAGTTTCATAGAAATGTTGCCTTAAAACCGCTTGAAACGAGGCAGACAGTAAATAAGACATAGTTGCCCAAATGAAAAGACAATGGACATTCATCAAGTTAGAGAGTAAGAAAATCCTTATGGCCATGTTTGGTGGGAAAGGAAAAACTTCCTAGAAGAGTTAGAACTTTATATGTTCCAATGTTGGACCTTCATGTATGTTTTCCTAAAATGTGTAGAGGCAGATGAGGAAAAGCCTGATTGTAACTTTGATCAACAGGTAAAATACTAGAATTAGGTAACTGCATGGGAGCAGTGAGATACTGACCAGTCCAGCATGCCATGAGGGTGGGAGGTTCACACTGGAGAGTAGCAGGTGATGGTAATAGGCAAAGCAGACTAAAAGGTAGAGAGCTTTATGTCTGGCAAAAAATTTGGCCTGGATTCAGCAAACCACACGGAGCTGCAGTAAAGGAAAAGATAACCCAGCAGCATGGTGTGAGATGAATTAGAAGGGCCATCAAAATAATGTAGGCCTGGTAAAGCCTTATATCAGGAATAGCACTGAGTCATTAAGAAAGAAACCAAAGACGGTTTTGTGGTGGCCAATGTGTGTTAAATGCAAAGAGCAAAGGACAGAGGCAATCCCAAGAATTAGAGTTAGCTGCATGATGATGGTGCCGATGAATAAATAGGAAAGCTAGTTTGTAGTTTGAGTATATTTGAAGGTAACAGGGAGTTCAGTGGATAATGTTTGTAAAATGGCTTCCACTTGACTGAAAACAGTCTATGTCCTAATTCAAGGTAGTTTCTTTAAATTGGAGACAAAGGAATGACTGAGGTGATCAGTTCGAATCTTTTACGAAACATCTTACTCCCCACTATATCCTTAAGATACAACCCTGGGGCATATTTTGAAAGTTTTAAAATTTCCAAATGGCAATGGTTTGGAGGTTATTGGAAAAAGACCAAGAATCCAGTTGCTGTGGATGGAGCTCTATTTCTAAAGATCCTTTACAAAGGAAAGAAGGAAAGAAACTCAGATATCAGGGACCTAATATGCACAGGCATTATGTGTGGGGAGCATCTGCATTTATCTTCCTTCGCACAGCTCTGGGAAGCCCCTGTTATAATCACCATCAATAGAGATGTTAATGGTGGTGTGGAAATGGAGCCTCAAAGAGGCTGGGTAAGGTCATAGTGTGATGGCAGAGTGTGGATTCACTGCTGGGTCTTCTGCTTTAAATTTGGTGTGCAGCAAAAGGGTATGGTTCTTCTCTAAATACATCATGGAAAGAAAAAGGATCTGCTATAGAGTGTCCTGATAAAAGAGAAAAGGAGAGGAAAAGGTACAAGATAGGATAGGAAAGGACACCACTATCTTTAAAGAGTAAAAACATAATAGAAAATAGGAATAACGTTAAGACAAAATAATACAATATAAGCTGGATAAATATATGCTAAAAAGATATAAAGGAAAGATACAGCCAAGAGTGCATAACATTGTTTTTTTTAATATATCATGTGTTAACACAGAGTCCAAAAATTCTCTCATATTCTGTGATAACATTAGGAGTACTCTCTGAGATTAAAAAAAAAAAGATTGTGATAAGATATTTTAAATCTGAAAATTTAATATTTTCCATATTATTTAGAAATTAGGTGTGATGTTTTTCCATCCAAGAGTGTCAGGTGCTGTATTTTCCCTTTCTACCTCAGTAGACATGCTGTTCTTCAGCATCTGTCTCAGTACAGAACGATCATCAACTCACAGCTTAGTCATGAAGTTCAGGAAGTGAAAGCCAGGGAATTGTCCATATAAATGAACATGTTTAACCTGTGCAGTATAACAGAAAACAAAATGTTTCTTTCTAATGGATGAATCATAACATAATAGGGACCTTCCCACAAAAGAGCTTGACTCTTTTTAAACATGCAATTTTAAAACCATTTAATAAGCACAAAAGGTTTCCATTAATGTTGGATTTAGAAGTAACTCATAGTCAAGTCCTTCACTGGAATTTGACTCTGCATTTTGGTGGTCCTCAACCTTGGCCATGCATCAGAATCACCTGTAAAGCTTTATAAAAACACGTGCTGAGTCAGGACCTCTGAAGGTGCAGCCTGGGCTTCTTTGTCTGAAAGAAATCTCCACAAATGACTCAAATGCACCAGCAAGATTGAGATTTTTGATATAAGCAATACACAAATAGTTCTTCAGTCACCTTTCTCTGAGAGGAATTAGTTAGGACATTGCCATGCAAACTTAAAAACAAATGTGCTCCCTGATAAGGAGACTTTGACCACTTCTCAAAAGAGTTACCTCAATTCCACAGAACAGCTGTAGTTCCACAATCTGTACCCCTGCAGGCTATCCCGCTTTCAGCAGCTGCGATAAATTCCAAGCATACTTCCAATGCAAACCAACCCAACCTTTGAATCTAAATCCCCCCAAGTCTCTCCTAAAGTTTAACTGTAACTGTTCACTTTGGTTCAACTTTCCATTTGCCTGTATTAGTCAGCTAGAATGGTTTAAAGATTTATAGATAGAAAAGCTCACGTATGATCCATATTTTATTGTAATCAAATGTTAACTGGGTTGCTCATGCTACCAAGTATTTGCCTACTATGGACATTTGAAAATAATTATTGTCAATGAATCTTTGCTTTCTTTTTTTTCTGTGAAAAGTGATACTTGAACTTAATAAATATTTATTGGGCCTCTACTATTGCTGGACACTGTGATATGCACTGGGGATACAATAATGCCCTCAATTTGATCATATTTTAATAGGAAAGCATTCACTTGACAAATATTTATTGAATGGAAGCAAAGATGCATAAGGTGTAATCTTTGCATTCTGGGATATCACAGCGTACGTGAAGAGGCAGATTTATAAACAGAACTTCCTCTTCAATTTGGTAAGCGTCATGACAAAAGTATTAGAGGTACCATGTGATCATAAAGGAAAAGCAGTCTACAATGCGGAATGTCAGTACAAGCTTTTCAGAGCAAGTGGCATCTAAAGTGGAAGAATGAATGGAATTTTCCAGACAGAGAAAAAGAGAAAGAGTATTCCAAACAGAAATAGTGTGTCCAAGTCTCAGAAATAAGAAAATCATGGCGCTCTCATAGAAGAATGAGAACTTCATGCAATATTTAGCACAGACTCACCAACTCTTTCTCTGTTGCCATCATTGTCATCATTCTTGATAAATTCACCAGACCTGTAGATAACCATCCAATTGCCTGGCCTCTAGGCTCTTTAATTCCAGTCATCATACAGAAAGGTGAAATGATGGAGAATTTGCTTTCTCTGCCACAGTGTCTTTGAGCTAGGACATCAGTCTTCTCCTGCCTTTGGACTTGAACTGGAACTATACCACAATGTCTCCTGGGTCTCCAGCTTACTGACTGCAGGTCTTGGGAACCTCTTAGCCTCCATAACCATGTAAGCCAATTTCTTATAATATGCATGTATACATGTGTGTGTTAATGCATGAGTGTGTGTGTGTGTGTGTGTGTGTGTGTGTGTTGTGTGACTTATGAGTTCTGTTTTTCTATAGGACCCAGACTAATACAGTAAGCATCAATAAACAAAATGGACAAATGAATGATGGTATGTGTAGCTAAAATATGTCAGGGGAATAAGGGTATGAAGCTAAGAGACAGCAATAATAATAACAACACAAGTGTGTTATGCCTTAATTATATGCGAGATACTCTGTCAAACACTTTATTCATTCATTCATTCATTCATTCATTTATTTAGTTTTGGCTGTGTTGGGTCTTCAGTGCTGCGCACGGGCTTTCTCTACCTGCGGCAAGTGGGAGCTACTCTTCCTTGCAGTGCGTGGGCTTCTCATCGCGGTGACTTCTCTTGTTGCAGAGCATGGGCTCTAGGTGCGTGGGCTTCAGTAGTTGCAGCATGCAGGCTCAGTAGTTGTGGCACACAGGCTTAGTTGCTCTGCGGCATGTGGGATCCCCCTGGAGCAGGGATTGAACCCGTGTCCCCTGCACTGGGAGGTGGATTCTTAACCACTGTGCCAGCAGGGAAGTCCCTGTCAAATGCTTTAAATGGACCATGTTGTTTAAGCTTCATAACACTATCAGATGTGTACTTTTATCATCTCCATTTTATAGAGAAAGTCACTGAAGCTCAGAGAGATGAGGTAAATTTCTAAGGTCATATTGTTAAAAATGTTTTGTTTTAATTCATTTCCAAAATAGAAATACTTTTCTTCATTATTTCGGTTCTTTCAATCAACTAGTCAAGCAACAAGAATACACTGAGCCTGCTATTATGTGCTGTAGGTGATTTTCTCTCAGGAAATGAAGCCACTGACGGTGAGCACAGGCATCTTCCTGTCTTCAAGAAACATCAGGTCAAAAATACTCCAAACTCATGATGCCTCTGGACAACCTTCCATTTTTCAGTTCTGTAACTAGCTATTTGCAATAGAAAAAAAGTAATTATAAGAGCAAAATAACTACTAATTACAAGCAGCTGTAAATAAGAAAAACTGAGTTCAACGAAGCATTCTAAACCGTGTGTTCCATTTCAGAAATGTGCTATCCAGGTCATTAGTAACATGGGAATTATTTTTTACTCTAAAGACTAAAAAGTCTGTCCCTGGTAGACTTAATTAAAAAAATAAAAACTAAAAAGAAAAAAGGAAAAAAGAAACACCTTTTTCCCCGCTCACACAGCCATCTAGATCAGGAATTGGCAAACTTTCCCTGTAAAAGGCCACATAGTAAATATTTTAGGGTTTGTGGGCCGTATAGTCTCTGTCACAACCGTTCAACTCTGCTGTTGCAACGTGAAAAGAGCCATAAACAGTAAGTAAATGAATGGATGTACTGTGTTCCAATCAAACTGTATTTCAAAAAATAGATAGTCAGATGGATTTGGCCTGAGGGTTGTAGTTTGCCCAATCTCTGGTCTAGAACCTTGGGTACCATACTCCCAGATTAGAAAACATAAGCCGTCTACTCACTCTGATGAAAATTACTTATTGATGAGGTCTAACCCAGTGAATACTAGTACATGTCCTGAAGAGTAGGTTGAGAATGGGTAGAAACTAGCAGTAGTTACAAGATTGTGTCTCTACTTGAGCCTGTCCTAAATAAATAACTAATAAAGAACCTGTGTCATTAAAGAATCAGAGCCATTACTACTGTAAGATAGGACTCTACCATGTTACTCAGTATCATCTTTCATCAGCAGATTCTTAAACATTATTGGTTCCTTCACATAAATTCCATTTTACTACAGATCTTTACCTATCGTAGACAAAGCAGATTTGTTATTTTCCCTGTGATTTGGTAACTTGTAAACTTGTGAACTGAGGCATAGAAATGAATTAGGTAAAACCACCTGCAAGTTGATTTTTAGGTTATTTCTAAATGGTACCACAGATTTCAAAGGCAAAGACCTAGACATCAGAAAATCTGCATTGGCAGGTTTTGACCTTTTCTTGGTTTTGAATTTTAAAAGATTACAAGAGAATGTTTTTTAAAGTTATAATCAAAACATCTGAGTCATAAGCCCGTTAATATTTAGATCATAATAAAATATTAAATCTTTCAATTTAAAACGATGCGTTTTTAACCATCAAAAAAAGTCATGTGGGCTTCCCTGGTGGCGCAGTGGTTGAGAGTCCGCCTGCCGATGCAGGATGCAGGGTACACGGGTTCATGCCCCGGTCCGGGAAGATCGCACATGCCGCGGAGCGGCTGGGCCCGTGACCCATGGCCGCTGAGCCTGCGCGTCCGGAGCCTGTGCTCCACAACGGGAGAGGCCACAGCAGTGAGAGGCCCGCATACCGCAAAAAAAAAAAAAAAAAAAAAAAAGAAAGAAAAAGTCATGTAACTAAAACTCATTGTTTTAATTCCCCTTAAAATTGCATTTACATTAGTAAACAACACATTTTTTTTACTTTACACATTTTTTTATAGATTTATAAAATCTATAGTATTTTGTTAACACGTTAGGTTGAAAATGAGATCTTGTTAACACATTATACTGGAATTTTATTGTTATAGGGATTGAAAGAACCTTCAAAAGCTATCTGGTTTAGGCCTTAACTTTCAATATAGAGTCATTAAACTTTAATTTCCAAAGTGAATTCCACAGAATGCAAGTGCCACCATTTTTTTAAACACACATTTTGTGTTGTTTTGTTTTATTCAATAAGAAGGATAATTTCTAAATTCAACAAAGTTTAGGAAACTCTTGCTTAATCTTAAACAGGATTCAAAGCTGATCTTCAGGCAATCTTTCTTCTGAAATATAATTTACTCTATTTGTCCGAATTTCTAGCCTCAGAAGTTTTAGGTAAGGCTTGGGTTAACATCTGGAAGAAAATAACATTCCTTGTTTGGCAGGGGTAGGGCCAAGGATGTCCTGGGGGCAGAACAAAAGTATCCTTCAGCTCTTTCTTTCCAACCTACTGAAAGAGACTGACAAGCAGGTTCGTGCACTGCCCACACAGAAGGCCTTCTCCAGTCCATGTGCCTGAGCTTCATCCATCCCTAGCTCTGGTTCAGAGTTGAATTCTAAATCATATCAGTCAACAAAATTATGTTTACCAATTTAAAACTATGCCATATGCTATAGTATTGTTATTATTATTTTGAGTTGTAAATTAGGAGAGAATTGCTAGAGCCTGTGGAATTTTTTAAGTAAAGTACATTGAGGCAAAAAAAAAAGTTTTTAATCTTTATTTTAAATTACAGAGTGGATCGTGACAATTATCTTTGAACAACCCAAGGGCTGTTTGTGGAACAGGTGAGCTACATTAGAGAAAATTCATTTGTTTTTCTTGTCATAGTAACTTAATGTTTTGAGAGTTAAATATACATTTCTCTCAAATGTTGTTTCACTTTTTCATACTTCATAAGCATGACTTCTGAACATAACAACACTTGTCAGTTGATTATCCGCAAGTGCTTACATGAAACCACAGTAAAAATGTGGTTGGAAACTACCAAGAAAAAAATGAAAGAAAAAAGAAAATTTATTATTTTTCAGCTTTATAGGAGAAAGGGTGTGGTTAGCAAAATAGTTTATTTTAAAATAACAAAAGTACTGTTGAGACAACTAAGTCCATCAGTGATTGTTTGAGAATACGTTGTAATATATTTTTTTAAATCTTCTAAAATCAGGTATTTTATTATAAGAAGAGTTGAACATCATATGCCATAATTTAAAATTGCCTTATAATTTCTAAAGCCCTCTTTTTATGTAGAAGGGTAGGAGGGACAGATCAACTAGAAGAAAAATGTAGAGACTGGTCAACTGGAAGAGGTAAATTGAAAAAATAGAAAAATCAGAAAGAAATTTTAAGATTTTAAAAAGAAAAAGTCATCTAGAGAGAGAAGAAAAGAATAAAAAATAAGAAGGAAGAAAAAGAAGGTGAAGAGGACAGAACACAATAGTAAAGGGGTTAAAAATAGATTTATATCTAATATAATATGCCTTAATCCTTTTTCCTTCCCCCCAAAAAAAAACTATTTTGAAGGAAAAGATGGCTAAATTATATAAAACACAAACTGTAACCACCCAAGAATTACAGAACTGAAACTTTTCTGTCACCAAATAGCCCTTTTGCTTCACAATAATATGCCCTGCCTGGCATTTCTGAAACACAGAGATCACCCTATCTGCTATCTGATCTGCTCTCCCATGGCTCACTTCCTGCTCCTTCCCTCAGTGCATGGCCCATGTCCACAGAGGAATATACTAACACAGTGGTCTCAGTACTGGAGTAAAGCTTTAGGAGAAGAGTGCTGGTCTATAGGTAGCATAGAAAGATCATGGGAATTTTGTAGCTACCAGTGTAGTAAGTGATTTAGGCAAGTATCATCAATGGATGCTAAAACCTTTGTCTCAAAGCATTAGTCCACAGCTGACTTATTAATTAAAAAGGGGAAAGTTTATCTTTACAAAGGAGAAATCTGGCAGTCACCATCTTAATCGAGTAACCAAACTAAACACCACCAACAGGGGAGCAACCTGACATTCACCTCTGTACTATTCCTGCCCAAAGCATTTTAACCTAAAGCGAACTGCAAGGAAACAATCAAACAAATACAGAACTTAGGACACTCTGCATGACAAGTGACCTGACTTTTCACAAAAGGTAATAGCATGAAAGACAAAAACTGGGGAAACTGTTCTGTGAAAAAATATAAAAGATAGACTACTCAAATGTTATGCATGATCCTAGATTGGTTCCTAGATAGAAAAAAAAAATAGAGCTATGAAAAATGGGGGACAGTTATAGAAATGTAAATACAGATGATATATTAGGTGATGTCACTGAATCATTATTATTAGATAATTATTATTAGTTTTTTTAGGTTTGAAAAGATTTATTATGTAGGAGAATGTCCTTATTCTTAAGAGATGCAGGCTAAATATACTTGGATATGACAGGTTGTCTGCAACTTACTTTCAAATAGGTCACCGAAAAACAGTGTGTGTGTAAAGACATAAATATGGCAAAATATCAATTGGTGAACAGGTGTTTGTTGTACTATTATAAAATGTTCACAGGTTTAAGGCATTCTAAAGAAAAAGTTGGACAGCAGGTGGTATTGGGAAATTGTTGACCTTGAAGTCAGAGGACCTAGAACCTCAAACTGGTGTTTCTATCTCAGGCAAGCCACCCTAGCCCTCTGAGCATGAAAAGGATGACTTCACTGATCCCCCCATAAGATTGCTCTAAAGATGTATCATGTATGTGAAGGGGTGTTTGTAAACTATAAATCACTCAAGGGTTGTTAACCTGGAGTCCAAAGATAGAAGACAGGGTGCCATGAATTTGGATGGGGGAAAAGTTACACCTTTGCATTCAGTAGCCTCTAAGTGAAATTTAACATTTCCTCCAATTATACACCTAGGCATGAGTTACATGTCATGTGTCAAGTACATAGTAAGAGCTCCATAAATGTTAGCTCTCTTATCACTACAGTTAACCGTTTCAAACTGCACAAATGAGGTTCATAAAAAGCGTGAGTCAGTCATGGAGTTCTTACAATCCTGCATCCTCTTTTTTCTTCCACATCTAAAAGGACTCTCCTACTCTGAGCTAATACCATGTGACAGATGCTATATCACTGACTCATGCTTTCCATGGCCCTCACCTGTGCAACTTTTAAAAAATGAATTGCACTGATAACAGAGCTAACTCAATGCATTCAAAACTAACTCCTGGTCTCCCCCTCAAACTCCCCCCGCCCCTCCAAAAAAACAAAACAAAACAAAAAACTGCTCACTTAGAGCATCTCCCATATTGGCATGCCATCTATCCAGGTACTCAGGTCAAAAATATTGGAGTCATCCTTGACTCTTCTCCACTCACTTCTACTTTTTCGGAGAATTCCGTTGGCTCTAGCTTTAAAATAAATTTTAAAATCTAACCACTTCCTTCCACCTCCAGTGCTACTACTCTGGTTCAAACCACCAGCATCTCTCACCCAGAGATGAATTCAACACTCTGCTGATGGGTCTCATACTTCTTCTCATGCCCCCTCTGTTATCTATGTAGAGTTCTCCTTTTACACTGTGTCATATCATGGCATTCCTCTCCTGACAAACTTGCAATGGTTCCCATTTCTCTCTGAGTAAAAAACCAAACTCCTTCAAGTGATCTCAAGAATCTGTATGATCTGACCTCCCCTTATGTCCATGACCACAACTCCTACTACTCTTCCCCTACTCCTGCCCACTCACTTTGACCCAGCCACACTGGCCCCCTTGTGGTCCCTTCAACATGCCAGGCATGCTCCCACCTTCGAACTTTTGCACTGGCTGTTCCCAAGATATTCATGTGGTTAATTCCATTATCTCCATGTCTCTGCTCAAGTCACCTCCTTAGAAAAGCCTAGGCTGACAATCCAGTGTAAAATAGCAACCCACCTCAGGATGCCTAATCTCTCCTTACTCTGTTCTTTTTGTGCCTATAGTACTTATCACCTTCCAACATAGGAGTAATTTAACTATACATGGTCTATCTCTCCCTGCTAGATTATAAGCTCCATAGAGGCAAAGATCTTTTTTTGTTCACTCATATATTTTTCAAAGTCATGTGGTCATTACACAAATAACAGATGTTGGTGAAGATGTGGAGGAAAGGGAAACTTGGGGCTTCCCTGGGGGTGCAGTGGTTAAGAATCCACCTGCCAATGCAGGGGACACGGGTTCGATCCCTGGTCCAGGAAGATCCCACATGCCACGGAGCAACTAAGCCCGCATGCCACAACTACTGAGCCTACGTGCCACAGCTACTGAAGTGCGCGTACCTATAGCCTGTGCTCTGCAGCAAGAGGAGACACCACAATGAGAAGCCCATGCGCCACAACGAAGAGTAGCCCCTGCTCGCCTCAACTAGAGAAAGCCTGTGCGCAGCAAAGAAGACCCAACACAGCCGAAAATAAATAAATAAAATAAATAAATATTTTTAAAAATTAAAAAAAGGGCTTCCCTGGTGGCGCAGTGGTTGAGAATCTGCTTGCCAGTGCAGGGGACACGGGTTTGAGCCCTGGTCTGGGAAGATCCCACATGCCATGGAGCAGCTGGGCCCGTGAGCCACAGCTACTGAGCCTGCGTGTCTGGAGCCTGTGCTCCGCAACAAGAGAGGCCGTGACAGTGAGAGGTCCGCACACCGCGATGAGGAGTGGCCCCCACTCACTGCAACTAGAGAAAGGCCTCGCACAGAAACAAAGACCCAACACACCCAAAAATAAATTACAAAAAAAAAAATTAAATAAAAAAAAAGAAAAGGGAAACTTCGTACACGGTTGGTGAGAACGTAAATTGGTGCTGCCACTATGGAAAACAGAATGGAGTTTCCTCAAAAAACTGAAAATAGAACTACCATATGACCCAGAAATTCCACTCCTGGGTATATATCCGAAAAAAACAAAAACACTAATTCAAAAAGGTACATGCACCCCAGTGTTCATAACAGCATTATTTATAATTGCCAAGACATGGAAGCAACCTAAGTGTCCATCAACAGATGAACGGATAAAGAAGATGTGGTGTATATATGCAATGGAATATTACTCAGCCAATAAAAATGAAATTTTGTCATTTGCAGCAACATGGATGGGCTTGAAGGGTATTATGCTAAGTGAATTAAGTGAGACAGAGAAAGACAAATACTCTATGATATCACTTATATGTGGAACCTAAAAAGTAAAACAAAGTAGTGCATATAACAAAAAAGAAACAGACTCACAGACATAGAGAACAAACTAGAGGTTACCAATGGGGAAAGCAAAGGGGGGAGGGACAAGGTAGAAGTAGGGGATTAAGAGGTACAAACCACTATGTATAAAATAAATAAGCCACAAGGATATATTGTACAACATACGGAATATAGCCAATATTTTATAATAACTATAAATGGAATATAACCTTTAAAAATTGTGAATCACTATGTTGTACACCTGAAACTTAAATAATATTGTACATCATTTATACCTCAATAAGAAAATTATGTGTTCATTTATTTATTTTTTGTTGGGTTGTTTGTTCAGTTTCTTACTGTGGTAAATTCCACATAATATTTACCACCTTAACCATTTTTTAATGTACAGTTCCATTATATTAAGTACCTTCATATCGTTGTGCAGCCATTGCCACTGCCACCATCTCCAGAACTCTTTTCATCTTGCAAAACTGAAGCTTTGTACCCATTAAACAATAACTCCGCATTTCTGTTTGCTCATGCTTTATAAGCACCTGCCACAGAGGTACTTAATAAATTTTTGTTGACTTAATGAATGAATGCCTGTCACAAAACTTCAGATGTCATCTCCATGGGGAATATTTGTAAATTTATAACTCAAATAGGTTCTATTTCGGATTCCCACAGTTGTGTCTAAATTATGCTCTTCTCTGTACACTAACTGTTTGGGCTATGCCTCTTGCATCTTTGTAGTCTCCGGTATCATTATCATATTATCTTAAACATAGCAAATGTTTATTAAAAGTCTAATAAGTGAATAAACGACTGAATACCAGAGTCATAAGTGTTGGGCCTCCCCCTACCTCAAAGTCCAACCGCACGCGTTTTAGCACCTCCTACACGGTCCCAAGTGTGCCAGCGTGTGTTAAAGCTGAGATGTTCTCGATAAGAAGCAAATAGTCCACAAGTTAGAAAACACACAGCACTATTTTTTAATATCATAAAAACCAAGGTTTACCGTGACGTATTGATGGCCTTACTTTAAGATGCCAGTGCTTTAAGGGCCAGCAGATGAGAAAAGATGGAAAGCAAGGAAGAATTAAGTCAGTGTATTTACATCGAGAATTGAGAATAATAAAAAAACAAAAATAACAGGCTTCCAGGAGTTCTAACTGCTCAAGAATCTACCAGACCTCTTGAGAGAAAAATTGAGATGGAAAGCCTAGGAAACCATAATTGATGCTCTCTCACCCAAAAAGAAAAGGGAAGATGAACCACTCCACCTAAAGTAGGAAAGAGGTCAAGATGTTTAGAATCCATCCCATGATACCTGTGAGGAAGAGAACGTTTTAGGAAGACATAAGGTTACATCACTCAAATTTACTCCCTCCCAGGCCCTAGGAAATGCTCCAGATTCTTTGGCAGAAGTGCCTGTAAATAAGAGTCAGGCTAACACTGGGATCGTAGAACAGAACCGTGAGCAGAGCAGTGGTGAGGAGGGATCCGCTACACACCTCTGAGAGAAAGGAAGGGGTGACAGCTGCAGTGAGCGGACAGGTGGATGGACCAGAGCCAGTAGCAGGTGGGGAATGAGAGTTGGCAACAGGATCGAATTCTTTATTTTTTTATTTTTATTTGCGGTACGCGGGCCTCTCACTGTTGTGGCCTCTCCCGTTGCGGAGCACAGGCTCCGGACGCGCAGGCTCAGCGGCCATGGCTCACGGGCCCAGCCGCTCCGCGGCATGTGGGATCTTCCCAGACCGGGGCACGAACCCGTGTCCCCTGCATCGGCAGGCAGACTCTCAACCACTGCACCACCAGGGAAGCCCAGGATCGAATTCTTAATGGCCACTGTGGAGAGGGCCTGAACAAGGAGATGTGGGGAGGCTGAGAGGTCCAGGGGCTTAAATAGGTGGAACCCTGGAAGCCCTTTTTTATCCCTCCTGCCCTACAGGGCTATTGTTCCAAGGAAAGCGGAAGCACAAGAAGATCAACTCAATTGAATTGTCTCTTCTTTGAATTGAAGTTTCAGCCATAAAATGGGTCATAGAAGGTCTGTGCGTCCTAACTTATAGATATTCTGTATTCTGAAATTTCACACTGTTGATTTTTTCCATCAAACTGTGGGTTAAACCTCTCCATACGATTAGAGCTAAAAAGTTGAAACTGACTTCTGATGGCTGTTGAACAAAGTGATATGGTCTCCTTCATGTCCCAGACCCTTGTTCCTCATCCAGTGCCTCTATTTTTAAAAGCTTCTTTGTGACTCCTAGATAAAAAGCTGTAGGATTTGGGGGTAAAAGAGTAGGAGACTATGTGGTGATAGAAAAATGTATGGACTCTCATAATCTCCTTCAATTAGCCTCAGCCCAAGCTCACAAGCAGCACACGGAGACTTGGAACCTGCACACCATGAAAACACACATCAGAAAATTCATCCAGCGTCTCTTTCTTTCATCTACTTCAAATTGACACATCTTCTTACTTAGCATTTGGTGGTGCATCTTCTAATTGCTTACCAATATCTCTAAGACACTTTCTTCTAATGTTTCTCCCTTAGTTCTGAGAAGAGTAGCTTACACTTGGGGGAAAACACGAACTAGGCCCATGGTGTCCTTCCAGGGAAGGAAATCAGATACCAGAGTAACATGAAGCAGAGAGGTACCTTATCATGTGTTGCAGGATGAAAAAAAATTGAAATTTGTTTTACTCAGTAATTGAATTCCACATCACACTCCTTCCAGGGCCTTTAATGCTGAAGAATTCATCTTAATTTCTAAAGGCTGAAAGAAAGTTTTGAAAGAGGAGATTAGGGATGTTATTAAGAATTGGGTGGGATGGCAAAAGAACAAAAAAGGTAAAGGGTCCAAACCAACAGTTTGGTAAAAATGTTTTCAAGAAGTGTATCTGCTTAGCCATTTGTTGAAATCTGCATTACTTACCATGTAAATGATGTTACGAATGATGGTGGGGGACAGTCACGATTAGTTGCTTTTCCAAGAGCCATTCTTTCTTCTTTTTGTTTAGAGAATCCTGGTTTTATGGCCAGCTTTAGGGAATTAATCATAGTCTACACCAGAGGAAGTCAAACTTTTTTCATAAAAAGCCAGGTAATAAATATTTTAGGCTTTGCAGATCATATGATCTATGTCACAACCCATCAGCTTTACCATTATAGCACAAAACCGGCATAGACAATATGTGTATGAATGGGTGTGGCTGTGTTCCAATAAAACTTTATTCACAAAAACAAGCATCGAGCTGGGTTTGGCCCAGGACCATACTTTATCAACCCCTGGTCTAAGGCAATCATAGCAACTCCAATCCTTTTTGCCAGTTGTTGATCTAGTCATAGGTAAGTCACCTACTTCTGCTGAGTATGAAGTAAGAGGAAGTCAGTTAAGAGGTTTCTGATAAAGCATTTCTTTCATGATAAAAGAGAGGGGGTATAAGAAGAAAGTCTTTTGAACCCTTCCCTCTCTTTTTCCTTTGAACACTTGTTTGAGGACATGATGCTTGAAGCTGTGGCAGCCATCTTGTCCTCATGAGGTTCTAAGTTGGAAAACAAAAGCCAACAGCTGAGAGTGGTGGAATGGCAGAATGGAAAGAGCTAAGATCCTCACTGAATCACTGCACTGCCATTTATCTCCAGGTTTTTTGTCAGGAAAACAATAAATATCCTGATGATTAAGTCACTGTGGTTTTCTGTTACTTGCAGCTGAAAACCTTCCAAATTCATATATACACAGAAGCTCAAAATGTGAATGAAATAGTTTTAATGGTACCTTTAAATTCTTCTGAATATCTTGGGATATTTTCTGCCATAACATTGGAGCATGGGCTCATATAAAATGAAAATAAGTATTGATATTACCAAAAAAAGTACAAGATTACCACTGTAGGAGGTGTGGAGTTTACACCAGTGCTACCCAATACTGCTATGGGAGGAGACACTGTGCCTATAAAAGAGGTTATTTTTACATATGAAGTCATTTTAGGTCAGGTTTTCTTAACAAGGGAAAAGAGACGTTGGAGTGGATATGAATAAAGGCAGCTAACAATGACTGTCATATCAATACAATTACTGAAATTATTATTGACCATCTTGAATTGTCAAATAAAACTGAAATTACATGGTTTCTGCTTAAGAATGCAGGGAAGTCAACAAACTATTGTTAAAGTTTGTTGTGTAATTAAACCAAAGAGTTTTATGTTCTTCAGAAAGCTCAGCATAAATGGACCCATGTCCCCAGACCTTATATTCATTCAATAGATGTTTACTGAGAGGCTTATAGTATTTTTTTCCACGCTTTCCCTCTCTTTGTGACCTCTGAGTGTTTCCATATGCTATTTGCTCTGAATGGAATACTCTCCTTCCTTGTCCCACCTTCCCATTTCTCAATCTGGCTGACCCTAATTCATCTTTCAGGTCTCAGATTAAATGTCATTGCCTCAGGAAAACCTTTTTCTAACCCCATATAATTACATTATATTTTTTCATGGCTGTCATCCACCTATCATTATGTTTATTGTTCTCTACTGTAATTATTTCTTTTATTTTCCATCTTCCTCACTATATTATA
Organism: Monodon monoceros; assembly: GCF_005190385.1. Taxonomy (NCBI): domain Eukaryota; kingdom Metazoa; phylum Chordata; class Mammalia; order Artiodactyla; family Monodontidae; genus Monodon; species Monodon monoceros. The sequence continues at coordinate 70,597,776 of NW_021703783.1, read as the reverse complement.
TGTTCCACAAGGTCTAAGATAATGTCTGTTTTGTACAACAGCATCTAGCAGACTGCCTGCCCCATGTTAATATATACTTGTTGACTAAATGAATTAGTGGAATGCCATGTAAGCTGTGAAAAAAGAAAATTGAAGACAGACCTAACATAAATGATTAATACTATAAGGTGGCTAAGGCTACAAGGATGCTACAGGATATAGAACAGGTGAGTTTAACCCATGTCTTGAAAAATGTGTTCACTAGGTAGTGAAGATGGGTAAGAGCATTTCATGCAAAAGAGACAACAGTAGCAAAAGACTAATAAAATCCTGTATCACGGTAATTGTAGTGGGAGAGGGTGATTGGAAATTCAGATATATTTTGAAAGTAGAATCAGCAAGATGTGTTGAGATTGGTTGTGAATGTTGAGGAAGCAGGTGTCCAAAATGACCTCCACATTTTTACCTGAGGCAACTACGGTGGTGATAACATCATTTATTAAGAAGAGATTAAAAGAGAAGTAAATGTTTGGGCAGCCAAGAAAGTTCCGAGAAACAGAATTTTAGGGTTTGGGGAAACTTTGGGGTATAGGTGATAAGAAATCAGAAGTTTGAAGTGGAAGACATATTTGAGGGTATCCATGGAGCATAGAAGATAGTTGAAAACAGGAGTCCAAATGAGAATAAGCTAAACTCATCTGCAAAAACATGGCATGATTATAAAGTAACAACTGCTTCTTCAAAACAAAACCAGCATCACTTAAACATCCCAAAGAATGATGCTTCTTTCAACCGAGTCACTGCAGGAGGCCCTGCATTCATGCTGTCTCTGCCGCTACTACTACTAAAAATATTTTCAACACTTTTTTTTGGAGCCATCCTTTAAAAAGTGAAAACGGTATTCTTTTGAATATCCTCAGTGATGGCAAATCTTCATTGTTTAGGATAAATTTGGTGGGGGGAGGAAAAAAACTTCAGGGCTAAGTCTGATGAATAAGAGGAATGAATGATTATATTATATAAGATCATTTTGGTTCAAAAAAGAGGAATAGCAATAGCAAGAAATGTTCTTATATGACTTATAACTGAATCTTAAAGCAATTTTAAGTCAATAAATATTTCTGCCGTGTGTATGGGCTAGGCACTGTGCTCTATGTGCACAGTAGCAAAAAGGAAGCTGCTGATGTGTTTTGAGCCATAGCATTTGAATAAGCATCATTTGAATAAATATTCAGTTCCCCCAGTTGACTCCTTTGAAAGGCATATTACTTTTTTTTTTTTAACATCTTTATTGGGGTAAAATGGCTTTACAATGGTGTGTTAGTTTCTGCTTTATAACAAAGTGAATCAGTTATACATATGTTCCCATATCTCTTCCCTCTTGCGTCTCCCTCCCTCCCACCCTCCCTATCCCACCCCTCCAGGCGGTCACAAAGCACTGAGCTGATCTCCCTGTGCTACGCGGCTGCTTCCCACTAGCTATCTACCTTACGTTTGGTAGTGTATATATGTCCATGGAAACGCATATTACTTAAAGAAGTATTATATCTTCCTAACTTCCTCATGGTTGGGCCTAATGCCTCTTTATTGTGCTTCCAAAGCTCTACGTGCATATCTCTTTGATAGCATATTCATATAATGTTGTTATTATCTCTACATGTCTGTTTATCTCACAAGACATTATCATTATCTTATTCTGCACTTAGCACAGTGCCTGACACAGAGCAGTGGTTAATAATTGATTGTTCATTGAATAGGTAGGTGGATTAATGAGTGAGTGAGTAAATGAATGTGTAATTGAATTTCTGCTCAAATGCCTCAAAGAAGTCTTTCCCCATCAGCTGACCTAAATATCCACTCACCTACCCCTGTCAGTCTCTGTGTTTTTATTTGCTTTATTTTTTTCTCTACAGTATTTATGTATATCCAAAATTATGAATGTATTAAATACTGTCTATTTTTTATTGTCTGTCTCCCTCAGTGGAGTGTAGTCTTCATGAGAACAGTGGCCTTGCTTGGGTTATTCACAGATGCATCCCCCAGTGTCTACAAGAGCTGCTGGCGGAATAGTTTCTTTTTAAATAAATAAATGCATGTTTCAGTTATATCTTGCTATGTAATAACTTATCCCAAAATGTAGTGGCTTAAAACAACCACCATTTTATTATATCTCATACTTTTGTGGGTCAGGAATTAGGGCAAGTGTCAGCTGAGAGAGTCTTCTAGCAACTGAGGACCTTCAGTGATATTCATCTGGTGGATGGGCCAGTCTGGAGGATCCAAGACAACTTTACTCACATTTCTGATTCCTTGGCAGGGATGACTAGAAGGCTGGGCTTAGCTGGGCCTGATGGTCAGAGGGCCTACACATGACTGTCCAAGATGGAGTTCTCAAGGCAATCAGGTTTCTTCCCTGGTGGTTGAGACCTCCCAAAGTGAGCATTCAAAAGGTATAGGCAGAAGATTCAATACTTCCTATTAATTAGCTTCACAAGTCCCACTCTATCATATTCTATTCACCAAGCAAGTCACCAAGTCTAGCCTGTATTCAAAAGAAGGAAAATTAGACTCCATCTCTCAAAGGGAGGATTAGCAAAGAATTAAACTGATGGTCATGTTTTCATCTTCCATATGGAAAGATGAAGGAAAAACAATGAATATGCAAAATTGGGTAGGGATCAAAAACAAAACACTGATTGCTAGAGCCAGACATAAGAAGCCAAGAAAAAATAAATTACAACCCATATTTCTTTTCTCTACCCACAGAAAGACAAATTTTTATAAAGAAACAAACTCCTAGAAAATAAGATCTATTAAACACTCTCTGTGTGTCGGCCACTCTAGTGAGTACTTTATATGTGTTCTCTCATTTAGTCCTCACAAATCACACTATTGAGTGGATATTATTGTAATTGCTCCCTTTTTACAGATGAAGAAACTGAGGCAAAGAGACATCAAGTAATTGCTTAAGATTACAAAATTAGTGAGTGGTAGGAACCCAACTAGTTCAACTCCAGAGACCACATTCATATCCATCAAACTATAGGGCTCTCGAGGTAGGCATCATAATACATTGCAAGGCTGATATTTCCCCTTAAGAATGAGCAGGAAGGGCCTATTTAAAGAAAGTGAAAAGAACGTGAGCTTTAGAATCAGCTTTTTGTCATAAACCTGGCTCTTCCTAGTAGTAACTGTGCAACTGTGGGCAAGTTATGTCTTAATTACTCATCTGTAAAATAGGGATGATAGTACCTGGCTTGTAGGAAACAGCGAAGATGAAAGCGAATATTTTAAAGTGCCTAGAATAGAGCCATCACTTAGAAAGACTTAAAAAGTGTTAGTTCCTTTCTCAGATACACAATGAGTGCCCTACTTATAGGGAAAATCAATCCCACTGTCACAATTTTTTCAGAATTTCTCCTGGCATGATTAAATATTTATACTGAAAGAGAAAAAAAAGATGCTCCAGAAATTCTTTTTAAAGATTTATTATTTATTTATTTTTGGCTGCATCGGGTCTTAGTTGCGGCAAGAGCGATCTTCCGTTGTGGCACACAGGCTCTTCGTTGCGCAGACTCCTCTCTAATTGTGATGCACGGTTTTCTCTTCTCTAGTTGTGGTGGGCAGGCTCCAGGGCACATGGGCTCTGTAGTTTGCAGCACCTGGGCTCTAGTTGAGGTGCACGAGCTCAGTAGTTGTGCTGCATGGGCTTAGTTGCTCCACAGCACGTGGGATCTTAGTTCCCTGGCCAGGGATCGAACCCGTGTCCCCTGCATTGTAAGGTGGATTCTTTACCACTGGACCACCAGGGAAGATCCCAGAAATTTAGATTTATCTATCTCCCTTCACCAGTTCAGTTTCTGCCCTATCTAGTATGGACAATAGAATCAGTTCTAGCAAAAGCAAGGTTACCCACTGACAAAATAGTAGGGCGCTGTCAACACAATTTTTCATTGGTAATAGTAGTTTTAGAAAAGGCTTACTTTTTAGTTAGAATTAGAATGAGCTGTAAAATAATATCGTAAAGAAAAATGCTCTAGATTTAGGGTTCCACATTCTACTAAGTATCACGGGGAGAAATGGTGATATTAGAATATCAACATTTCTAACTTTCAAAATCTTACCACTATGATTAGCATGAACATTTTATTACCGATAGTAGTTAGTCATGGTTTTGTAAGAAAATTTCCTTTTCTACAGCTGAAAGCACAAGATTGGTACTTGGTCACTTATAATTGTTATTTATAATAATGTACACTACTATTTTAGGTCTTAAATTAGCTACTTGCCTGACAAATAACAGAGAATATCAATTGTATTCACCATGCTCAAATTCTGTACTCTCTGAAAAAGGAAGAGAAATAAACTCAAGAGCAAACAGGCAGCCCAAGTATACTGAACATAAGTGCACCATTAGACTAGGGAGGAAATAGGACAGTTTGCGATGACCTAAGGAAGAATCTTGTAACTATTACAAGAGGGAGGAGGAGAAAGTAGCTGCAAGTCAAGTGCAGAATATTTCAGCTTTGAGGCGTATACAAATACACGACAAATACAAAAGATGGAAACACTCTTGAGTTCTAATAATGCTATATTTACAAGCACCTCATTTGAAGACCAGAATTGTTCCCTGGAATATATTTTATAATGATCTAAATTATAAAATCAGAGTATGAATCTTAGAGTAGGAGGATTACTCTAAAGCAATAGAATATGTTAATTACAGAAGAGAAATGGGCAGGGAAACAAAGTCTGATTATTCCAATCTTCGTGAAAATTACGAAGCTTTGTTTTTTACAAATGAGGAGACCAGCAGAAGCACTGGGATTTGGAAGAGAACAGATGTCAGAGAGAACCTGAAGAGAAATATGGAAGATCAGGGAGACTGCCTAGACTTTGAGAAAGCAGTCTCTGAGCAGGAGACTGTGCTGTTGACACAGCAATCGAATAAGTGATGGACAATTATTAAACAAAGCCTTTTATGAGCAACAACTTAACAAAGGAGGCACAAATCTCTGTCAGTTGTATAATAAGTGTATTCTAAAAGCCTCCTATGAATTAACCAGTGGAGATCAGCTAAAGGGATAATGGTCTACTCTTTGCCTATTAAGTTACTATCACCAAGTTTGGAAGCCAAGCAAAATAAAAATCAAAAGAAAGTGGACATTTTATCATGGATGGTATTCAAACTCTATAAAACTCTATATGTTTCTTTACAGTCATGGCAAATTTTACAAATTACTGCACTTAGGATTTTTGTGATTAGCACACACGTAAAACGAGATACAGTGGAAAAGTGACGGGGGGAAAGTATGAAAGACACATGCTTATCAATGTCCTGAGTCATCATTGTGGCAAGAATACGAACCATAAAAAATAAAAATATTTTTATTTTTATTTTTTTACTTTTTCTTTCTTTAGAAAGAAAGTATCATACATATAAAAGTGGGCAGCTCCTTGGGTATTCTTCAGTTTGAGACTGACCCAAAGGGATAACTATTCTCTAACCAAAAATATATGTCCCGTTTATTGAGGTGTCTAAAATTCACACCATCCTTTATCACTTTAGGTTTATAGATGGAAAGGAAGACGCTAGGTCTGTTGGTATGAGGCCGGGGTGGAGCACCAGGAAGAAGTCTGGGCAGCAGGGAAATGCTTTGTATTCAAAAGAAGACACAGAAAGGGCAGCACAGGGGAATGGAAAGGCAGCTCTAACAGCTCTTCCTACTATTGTCCAAGAATTTGGGTCAAAGGGAATAAGAGTGATATTTTCTATCCTTTTATCCTACTCACTGAATTGGCCATTTTGGCCTCAATTATTTTTGCCACCTACTGAGTTGTGTTTTTTGTATTTATTATGAAGGCTTTGTTTCTTTTTGGAAAGTAATTTTGCCATTTGACTCCTTTCCTGATCAGTTCCTTTCTAATCACCATTAATGACTATTGATTGTGACAACTTGCAGCTTCAGATGGAATAAGTGACTTAATATGGAGAGATTTGTATCAAATCCAAAATATATTTTTACCTAAATCTTTGGAGTTTGGTTCAGATAGAATGATTATAGGAACCACATGTATATGTTATAGAAACTTCTGTATATACAGAACTTTCAAATATATATGATATCTCTATCTATCTATCATCTACCTATCTACCTAGAGATATGTTAGATATATAGAGACAGGAAGAGACAAAGACATGTATATGCACATTTTGAGCTTTAACTTAACATCTTAAGACACCCTGTCTAGACGATTACTCTGGTCTAGGTGAGGAATTATCTACATAATTGCTGGGAAATCACTATAGACCTGTGTAAGTTACTGAAGAAATATAGGAAAACCTATAGATTTCAACTCTAGAGAAGTTGTTCATTTAACATGATTCTCTGATAGTTTATCTTTCTAGTAATACGAATGTAAATAGGACTTTTAGAGTTATAAAGGTTAGAGATCACGGGATTCCAAGCCTGTATTCAATGCAAAAACGTCTGACAGTTAAAAATGCAGATTTTGCTGGAAGGCTTCTTTGTAAGCATAACATTCCAAGCCTAACTCCGGATGAGTCTGAATCCTTCCTCTCTATTATCCTTCTACCCCCTCCGATTCAATTGATCTCAGAGTCCTACAGAGTCCAACTCCTTAATATTTTCCCTCATCTCTATCCCCATCACCACTTGCCCATTTTACATCTTCATCACTTCCAACTGCATTACTAAAATAGCCCAGCCTTCAAAGAGTTGTCCTCACCCCTTGCAACCATTAATTCATGATGCTATCAGAGTAACTTTTTAAAACACACATCTGATCCTGTCACCTGCTGCTTAAAACCAGACTTCTCGACATCCTATTAAAGGCTTTGGTCCCAGCCAACCTCATTCTTTCTCTCCAACCTCATTCCCATATCTAACCTCAGTTACATCCTATACTCCAGGCATTGTGAATTACCTATAATTTGTAAAGAACTAGCATTTCCGCACACCTCCCTATTTTTGTATGTGTGGTTCCTTCTACCTGAAAAATCTCCTCCTCTACCATCTTATGGCCAAGCTAATTTTTCAAAATTCAGCTTAGGTATTGTTTCTCCCTGTGAAGCTCCCATAGCACACATGCATACTTGGCACTTATCACACTGAATTAGAATTGTTTTCTTCTTTGTTTTTCCCATTTGATTGTGAGTCTTGTATCTCCAGTAAATATAGTACTATTACAGGACCTGAAATATAGCTAGGTACTAAGTTTTGAATGAGCATGAGAGATTGTTTCTGTTAAGCAAAAAATTACCTCTGCATGGGTCTATTCCCTTTTCCAGATAACAGCCCTAATATTTTGTCTAAATTTATCTTCTTATTCTCAACATCTCCTTTAATCCACAGTCTGATCATCTTTGCCTTGGTGACCACAAACTCTTTTTGAACAGATTTCCTATGTAACCTCATCTTGCTTTCTGAACCTCTCCTTCCAAAAATTCTTAACATACCATCTAAAATCTATCCAATTCATTTCCTAAGGGTAAAACTAGATATCTTCTGAATAATTCACTTCCTCTGTAATCTCTTATTCCTAAAGCTATCCCCTCCAAGAAAAAAATTGCTAATATCTCATTTTATCAAGTCATCTAATCTTTGCCTCAGAGCTTTTTTTCAAGCTACACCCTAAATGTGACAAGATATTTAAGTCAAACAGTTCCAGTAATGGTTGGGCAGGAGCTTACCATGGTCTTATCAAGGGAGTGTCTGACTTTGATGGGCTAGAGAGGATATTTGTAAAATTCTGTGTCTTAGCTCAAAAAAGTTAAGACTGCTGGGAAATCTACCAAGCTAATAAACTTTCTTCTTGCTGTTGTTTAATTAGCTTTGAAAGACCAGTCCTTGCAAAAGTATTTCATTCCTACTTAGAATTATTTAGGAAGGTGTTTGGAGGACTTAGAGAGGAAATCAACTACTTAACCAAAATATGGCACTCCTAGGATTTTCTAGATGGAGGAGTAAGTCCATATGGAACAATAAGAACAGATATGTGTACCTGCCTTAAAAAAAGTCAACCCTGTTAACAAAATTACTATCAGATTTTCTGTGCCTTCCCAGTTTGAAAGTAGGTATGGCACATAGATATCTATGATATTATTTTCTATATGTTTAAAATTTTCAAAATGAAAACTAAAAATAACTTTTAAAAGCTATGTAGAAAATTTCCCTCGCATTGCCGCATTGCTTTACTTAAATCTTTACACATCTATTAAAGTTATAAATAGGAGTATATACTGTATGTGAGGTTTATCTGTTTGTCAGTATGAAGTGTCTACCTAGGCTCGTGTTGTTCTTTTCAGAATGATTTTTACCTGTTACAACATAAGTACCAAAACTACTCAACTCTTCAAAAGCTATTGTTTTATTTTTGTACAGCACTGGAAGAAATGTAGGATAAGTGCTGCTCTCTCCATTTTAGAAGATGGATGGATAGGGTTGTAAAGTGTTCACTCTCTTGCTCTGTGTCTTTCTGGGTCACTACATCAAGGTGCCTGAAATGGTAACACATTATGGCCTCCAAAAAGTTTCATCATTAACTATCTCAGTATCTTACTTCTACCCTTACTGCCCATGTATAATAACTTAAATAAGGACAGTTTTCAGAATTTACTGATAAAGTATAATTTTTATTTACTATTTATATTTCTAGATATAAATTTTAAAGCCTTTAAATTTTAAAACACTTACTAGTAATCTTGTTTTTACTAGTTATTAAGATTAATTAAGAGGGAAGGTATCATACTACACATTAATTTAAATTATCCTTGCCTTACACATTCCAATTATTACTGATTTATGCTAAGTTGAGAATTGCTACATATTTTGGATATATATCTAGTTGTTAGATTGTAATGTATTAGTGGTCATCAATATGTCTTTTAGAATCTTAATAATAGAATAAATAATAATAGAATAAAAATTTATTTTTGAACATGCTCTCTGGGTATCTAAAGCACTATTTTTGGATTTTACTGTCAGAGTGCAATAGCCTCATTATTTTGGTTAGAAATTCATTGCTTGGTTTTTGCATCTATATGGAGGATCTCATAGGCTCCATCTACAATAAGCTGCTTATCCAGTATGTTAATTTTTTAAATGCTGCTCGAAAAAAGAGGCTGCCTTCTTCTGATAAACCCAAGACTTTAATAACATGTCCTCTGAATTAATTCTGTAAATGCAGTACTAAAATTCAGTACAGCCATCTAGGCTGTTTAATTAGCTCACAGCTGCACTGCTGGGATAACAGTTCTTGTTGAGGAGGTAGCTTGGTTTTCATTATTTGGGCTCTGGTTCATAGTTCAGTGGTCATTTCAAGCTTTCTCAAAGAATTGCTTGTCTTTGTTTTCAGGGAAGACCATACACTCTCCTGCTTAATCGTTACTCAGAAAACACTTACTAGTAATCTTGTCGTGACTGTATAGCCATTGATTTGACCTTAACATAACAAATGCTGGCAATCTTCTAGACATAGAGGAAGTCTGTGGGATCAAAAAATTACCTGAGTTACTTACTAGTTTAACTAGTATATAAGCCACACAGAACCTAAATCTCAAGTACTTTACTATTTCAATATTCATTAAACTCTTTTTTTGCCGTACGCGGGCCTCTCACTGTTGTGGCCTCTCCCATTGCGGAGCACAGGATCCGGACGTGCAGGCTCAGCGGCCATGGCTCACGGGCCCAGCCGCTCTGCGGCATGTGGGATCTTCCCGGACCGGGGCACGAACCCGTGTCCCCTGCATCGGCAGGCAGACTCTCGACCACTGCGCCACCAGGGAAGCCCTCATTAAACTTTTAAAATCTCCTCTTTAATGATAAATATAGATCATAAAAAATCCTTTTGAAGCTGTATACAGTTTAACTATACTTTCTACATTTTCCAGTAAATTGTATTATTTTCATATACAGTAGAAAATATGAAGACAATATAAAATGCGGCAGATTAAGTGGGAGTTGAAGAATATAAATACCGGGACTTCCCTGGTGGTCCAGTGGGTAAGACTCTGCGCTCCCAGTACAGGGGGCCTGGGTTCAATCCTTAGTCGGAGCTAGATCCCGCGTGCATGCCGCAACTAAGAGTCAGCATGCCGCAATGAAGGTCCCGCGCGCCACAGCTAAGACCCAGCACGGCCTAAATAAATAAATAAATATTCTTAAAAGAAGAATATAAATACCTATTCATCTAGTGTCTGCTAGGAAAAACTACATGATCTAATTTTATCCTCATAGCCACACTAGAATACTGTCTCCATTTACATAGGGGAGAACTAAAGAATCAGAGCAGTTAAGGCACTTGTTCAAAGTCACACAGCTGGCAAACTTCAAAACTGGGATTCAAATCCAGACCTGCCTTCCATCAAAGCTAAGGCTCTTTCTAAATGTCATATTGCCTCCCCCTCTGAGCCAAGTTTAAGATTCATCTTTCGCATAATAATCTTTCCAATGAATCTTAGTTCTCTTGGCACGAATTTATGCAATGTGTACTATACTGTCACATATTTATGTATTTCTTTGGAATTATTTTTCTTGATATTTCATGACTTTATATAGATGTATATATTCCCTAGGTCCAGACACTGTATGCTTTACTTCCTTTTATGCCCCACAGCAAGAACTACTTTGGACAAATTATACAACCTTTTACTCTGGTTATGTCAGGGTATGATTAAAGAGATCTTTAGTTAGAATAGGACTACCTCAGAAATCGTCCCCAGGAATATAGAAGACCATATATGCATGCTATGATATCAGTAGAATAATGATAGCTCAAAGAGAATTTAACACAACCAAACCAAAACGATAAAATTTTCATCCTTTTTGGTAGATTATTTAGTGTAGGAGTGTTCTTGTAGTCCTATAAACAAGGCACTATTACTTGGAAAAGTAATTTTGCTGTGATATATTCTTTGTTCAATGGTGAAGTGGCTTCAATAGCTTACACTGAAACAAGGAATTTAAGAAATATTTTAAAAATTAAACTTAAAAATTTAGGTGAATAAAATAAGAAATGAAATGACAGTGGCCAGACACACTTAACTCAATGCGGGGATTGTGTGTGACAGTAGCAGAGCATTAAAAAGGGGCTAGAATTTGGAACGGGGAAAACCAGAAATGCAGAGGAGGTGAGAATCTTAACAAGGCAAGGGAATCAGCCATCAGGACATTTTTTTAAGAAACAGGCATAATTAAAGTTCACGATGAACCAGTGAGGTCAGAAACTAAGCAACAAGTAAGCAGAAGTGAGTATAAGTAGCTGTGAGAATTAAGTCTAATCATTGGCTCAGAAACAGGGGAGGCAAGCAGAAGATTATGAGGACATGGTTACTGGAGTTCAAAGAGCTACTGAAAAGAGTAGTTACCCGCACAGTTACTGGCAAAGAGTGAGAACCTGGAGGCCGTAGATTCCAAAAGAGAAAGGCAAAGCAAATAGTCAGATCTTGGACTTCTAGCCTGTAGAAGTGTAAGAAAATAAACTTCAGTTCCTTAAGCCACCCAGCCTGTGGTGTGTTATTATGGCAGCCCTAGCAAACTAATACAGTCCAATTATCAGGGTCCATGACAAACCCCACTGAGAAGAACTGCACCAGACTCTCTTGAACTCTTAACAACTGTAACCACAATGAGGAACCCCAACTCTGAGTCACCAGAGAATATTGTGCAAACCTATATTGCTATAAAATTGTACTCTAACTTTGCCTGGGCCTTGGATAACATTTTATCCTTTGCTCATCCTTTAGTTTCTTTAATCAGCCCAATCCGCTCCTTACTTAGCCTTACTCAATTCTGGCTGATGACCAAAAGCACCTATTATTATATAAGGAATATTAAGATGACATTTGTGTGCCTATGTCATCTTTCCTCTAAACTTCAGTATTTACTTTTTTGACACTTTTTTTTTTTTTTTTGCCTTTTTCTTCTGCATCAGAGAAAGAGATGTTCCTTTTTCTTTTCAAGGTGAATCCCCTCTGTTTTAGATCCTACCTTATTCTGATCTGCACACTCCCCAGCATTTTCAGCTTTCCTCCCTTGACCCCTTCTTCTCTGCCATCAAAAACATATAAGTCAAAAAATTGACTTTCAGTGACCTGGCTTTTGATGACTGGTAAATTGGCTTTTTTCTTCCAGCACAGCTGACCCTTGAAAAACACAGGTTTGGGTCCACTTACATGTGGATTTTTTTCAGTAAATACATACTATAGTACTATACCATTCGCAGTTGGTTGAATCCGAGGATTCAGAACCTCTGGTGCAGAGGGAGGGCTGACTGTAAAGTTTTTTGTTTTTTTTTTTAACATCTTTATTGGAGTATAATTGCTTTACAATGGTGTGTTAGTTTCTGCTGAATAAAAAAGTGAATCAGCTATACATATACATACATATACATATATCCCCTCCCTCTTGTGTCTCCCTACCACCCTCCCTATCCCACCCCTCCAGGCGGTCACAAAGCACCGAGCTGATCTCCCTGTGCTATGCAGCTGCTTCCCACTAGCTATCTATTTTACATTTGGTAGTGTATATACGTCCATGGCTCTCTCTCCCTTCGTCCCAGCTTACCCTTCCCCCTCCTCGTCGTCCCAGCTTACCCTTTCCCCTCCTCGTGTCCTCAAGTCCATTCTCTACATCTGTGTTTTTATTCCTATCTTGCCCCTAGGTTCTTCAGAACCTTTTTTTTTTTTTTTGGATTCCATATATGTGTTACCATACGGTATTTGTTTTTCTCTTTCTGATTTACTTCACTCTGTATGACAGTCTCTAGGTCTATCCACCTCACTGCAAATAACTCAATTTCGTTTCTTTTTATGGCTGAGTAATATTCCATTATATATATGTGCCACATCTTCTTTATCCATTCATCTGTCGATGGACACTTAGGTTGCTTCCATGTCCTGGCAATTGTAAATAGAGCTGCAGTGAACATTGTGGTACACGACTCTTTGAATTGTGGTTTTCTCAGGGTATATGCCCTGTAGTGGGATTGCTGGGTCGTATGGTAGTTCTATTTTTAGTTTTTTAAGGAAACTCCATACCGTTCTCCACAGTGGCTGTATCAATTTACATTCCCACCAACAGTGCAAGAGGGTCCCCTTTTCTCCACACCCTCTCCAGCATTTATTGTTTGTAGATTTCTTGTTGATGGCCATTCTGACTGGTGTGAGGTGATACATCATTGTAGTTTTGATTTGCATTTCTCTAATGATTAGTGATGTTGAGCATCCTTTCATGTGTTTGTTGGCCATCTGTATAACTTCTTTGGAGAGATGTCTATTTAGGTCTTCTGCCCACTTTTGGATTGGGCTGTTTGTTTTTCGATATTGAGCGGCATGAGCTGCTTGTATATTTGGGAGATTAATCCTTTGTCAGTTGCTTCATTTGCAAATATTTTGTCCCATTCTGAGGGTTCTGACTGTAAAGTTATAGGCAGATTTTCAACTGCTGGGAGGTGGGTGCCTCAACCCCTGTGTCATTCAAGGCTCAACTTTATTTCTACCTGGAAGAAAAAAAATGACCCTGAAGGAGTTCCCTGGGGTCACCAGAATAAAAGAACAAGGCAGTGGATAAAAATTTAGAATTTATCATTGGAGAGGTGATAGTTCATTTGTTTATTCATTTCAAACTAATTTTATTTTAATCACCTATTATGGGCCAGATCTTATTAGGCCTGGCATGTAATAAATGTTTAATGAAAGTTTCTTTGTATAAAAGAATAGATGAATTACTACCTTGATGCTAATGCCTCCTAAACAGTAGGCATCTTCCATGTTTTCCTTCCTTAGTAAACTGAGAGGATAATTGTCAAGATCAACAAATGACTAATGAATAAATTAGTAACATTATCCTTATCCTCAATGGGCTGAAGTCATGAAAATGGGTGAACTTTATGAAAGTTAGGATAGAAGGAAATGCTCAAGTATAAGAACTTAATATTGGAAATAGCCAGGGAAAGAGAATGAAGAACTAAAGAAGAACACAACAAGAGAATGTCAGGACAAAGGAGGGAAACAGAGACTGTGAAGTGCATCAAAGTCACCTAAAGGAACCATCAAAAATGCCTGTCCTCTGGCTCCACTCTAAACAGTCGGGGTCAGAAGCTCTGCCACTATGGCCCCAAGAATTTGCATTGCTAAGCTCACACAGGTGATTCTTCGGCACATTCTAATATCTTGAGAACAAAGGAGGGGTTTCAAAGGAAAGGAGGGCAATAACGAAAAATTATATAAAACTATAAGCACTAAATAATCTGAAAAACATAAGATGCACCACAAATGTGAGAAAAATCCTTCTGACTTTCCTGTTTTGGGCATAAAAAATACTGAAGCACACACCAGGGTGGGTGGAGCAGAAAGCTGTTAGCCTGGATCCTTGATTCTGTGTTCAGCAACTGAATCAATCATACTATCACCTACCTCTGAACTTCTAACGTGAGAATAAGCCCCTATTCATTAAAGTAAGTCAAGTAAAAATGTATATACTTGTTTGCAGCACATTTACTTTGTAATAAGGGGTAAAGAATGCATGCTTATGAAAAATAATGACAACAGCTCCCGAGCGTTTTTTTAATGCCAATTTTTCTGTTAAGAGCTTAATATAAACATTTCACCAAAACTTCACAACAACCCTATGATACACCATAACTCGCCATTATTAATGGGAAAATAAATGAGTTACATATGGAGGTGAAAGGTAACAAAGGTAGTAAATCTATGTTTCATAGATAAAGAAAGGATAGGAAAATGGATGTGGTAAACTTGCTAATTCTCAGGTACATTTCCTGGCATTTCTATTCCCCATCTTCTTTTGCATTAATTTAAATCTCCTATATATTTCGTGGCACCAGTCAAGTCCAAATCCTCATTTAGGAAATCTTCCTCAAGAACATTTAAGTAAGAGCTTTCCATTTTTCTTGAGTCTCTGGAATTTAGATTTAGGGCCACACCCTATGACCTAGATACTACATATGGGGTAGAAAAAAAATGCCTTATACTGAAGGGTACAGGATGTTAAATAATTCCCATCAAATTATGACATCTAGCCATTTCACATTTTTCACCTATAAAAATTTTCCATTATGTGACTTGAAAATTCTTATTCTAGGCTTACCTGTAATTATACTTCATTTAATTCAGCAAATGTAATTAGTTTGTTACTAATAGATAACAGTTCTCTGCGGCTTTCAGCTAAGTAATGTTTCACTTCATATCTCTCTCTCTGATGATCCAGGTTAATGGAAATTTGAGAACATACACAACTACTTTTTATGAAGCGTTGAATATTTTTCCTCTTTTGCCTCCCTACACCTGTGAGTTCTCTTTAGTATTCTGCAATGATTAGCACTGACACATTCACATACGTATAAATGTATACTTTGGGAAATGATATGGTTTTAAAAATATGCTGCTGTTGGTATGACTTTGTCCCCTCGATAGATGAATGTGACAGAATTCTTGAGGGAATAAAGATCCTAATGTTTCCCTTTACACTTAATTACATTGAGGATTTTAGAAAACTGTCTCCATAAGTTATATAAGATTAGTTCATATTGAATTGATCAACTTATTAGAAAAGATGTCAATAGTTGAGATTTATGCCACTAAATGAAACATACTTTAACAGTTTGCAAAATACATTATTTTGAATACACAGCCTGTCTTCAAGCAATGTTAACATCCCAAATAGTAACTTGCCATAAGATTTAAATACCTTTATAAAATTTTCATTGTAACTAAAAATAAATATTTAAAGCATATTAAAAGTGGTTTAGAAGATTAAGTATTTCAACAATAAATTGCATTATATTGCTCTTATTATGCACCAAAATATCTATGGATCAATTGAATCCATAGAGTGAGGTCTAAGATTAAAAGAATACGGTTATATCATATACAGTGGCATTCTTGAATTTAAGTAGTTCCATTTTTTAAGTAATCAAATATTTTCTTGATTTTTACAATGAAAAATATGCCATTAAGAAGGTTTCAGTGCTAAACTTTTGGGAGAAAAAGATGAATTTTCTATATATAATGTGTACAGTTATATATTGCTTTCTGTTTGAAGAATGAAAATATAAAAACCAAACTACACAGTACAATCATCTTGACTATGACAGTAAAAATATACTATTGTATGTGACTCACATTTCATTAAAATGCACATAAATATGTTCTGGGATATATATGTATATAATCTCCATAAATGAAAACTCTACTGAAATCATGTTCTAAAATGAAGATGCTGAGTAATTTTTCATGACCACAACACTGTACGAGCATACCGTTTATTTGGAACTGCAACAAACCCACAAAGTGAACAGATTCTAGTTTAATCTATTATCCATTTTGCTAGTGCACTATAGCAATGAATCATATATTACTTTAATGTCAAATTCTTGATTAAAGTAGAATACATAATTCAATTTTCTATTGCGACTTCCTTGGAGGAAAAGTTGGACAAAGGCCAATGAGTCTTAAATGTCTCTAAGCCGTTTTGAAAAGTTAATCTGTTCTTCTGTTAAGAAGTTTGGAAATAGTGTCAGGAAGGGCTGTTGTACCCACCAACCAATTTCTTATCAGTGATTAAAGAGAGGAAAAAACGGGGTCATCCTGCCCAGTGCTTGTTTTGCATGTCAAGGGCACAGCTCAAAAGGTTGGTACTGTTTGACCTGGTAAGATACGTAAATTGATAAAAAAATTTTTCAACAGGGTTAACTGGGGTTTTTTTGCTTTTTAAACTTTTCACATATTTAGTTTTTAAATCCTTCAAAACTATTTTAATGTAAACACTACCAGAGTGAACATACATAATAAAGTCCTTCGCATCGACTGTTTGCTTTTAGGAAGACGTTACAGACATTAATTTTTCCAGTCCTGGAGTTAAGAGAATGGAGGAGCCTCTGCAGAATTTATCTTTTTGCTCTGATTAAGTGGTATTGAAAATAACACGGACAAGTTCTCTAAAGCAGCGGCGACAGTTCAAACAGAGGCGATTAGACGAAGATGGAGCACGATGTCTTTGGTAAGACACAAATCTTTGAACACGTGTGTATGTGTGTGTAGGAAAGAAAACCCGTTTTATTTCTGAAAATGTCACTACGGTGGTTTCTTTTTTATTAACTTGCAAAATCTCTTGAAGGTTGTGGCAAAGCATGTTACCTTTCAGCATCTCAATCCCTCCCCCCCGAGATGCTACAAGTGAACTGAAGAGCCAAAGGCTTGGCATAGGTAGAAAACGCAAACCCCAAAGGAAGACACGGGGATTCTGAGCGCAGATCCTGATGGGCCTGTTCACACCGGCCGAACGCCTGCGTTAACTCTTTGGGCGCTGCAGCGGGTATCCCCGGAGTCTACGGGCCCGACCGGCAGAAACAGAGATGGAGCGCCCCTCGCCCGTGGGGGGTGTGGGCTGTTCTCCTCCAAGGAGGGAGCGAGCTAGGCGGCACTTTTGTCGTCCGGCGCGTGCGTCACGGCCCGGGACAGGAACCGAGTCCGGTACGGAGTGGAGCAGAGACGTGGCGAGAAGGCGCTCAAATGTCCGCGGACGCGGGGGTCTGCGTTAACCGGTCCTCGCCTGGAGGGCTCGCCCTAGCCCGCCCGCCAGCCCGGCTCCCGGGCTCGGAGGAGCGCAGACCCGGGGTTGCCTCGGGCGGGACCCCAAGTAAAGGGCACCCAAGTCAGCCTGCGGCAGACATCGCTCTCCTGCCTCCACAGTTGCGGGAGCCGCCCGGACCCGCTCGGAAACAGCAGCTGTGACTGACGGCGTCACCGCCCCGCTTGTCCGACCCACCCCCTCCTCCCCCTCCGCCCCCCGCCCCGATACGTCATGGAAACAAGGACGTCAGAGCCTTTCAGCCAATCGCTGGCAGCGACAGGAGGAAAGGGGCGAACGGGAGGGGGCGGGGGCAGCGGCCGGCCGAGGCGCTCAGCGGAGGAAGAGAGGGAGGGGCGCGTGGAGGCACGAGTCCCCCGCCCCTCACTCCGGCCACCCTTTCCCCACCGCGCGGCAAGTGCTAATCATCGGGCGCGCGCTCGCCAGCCGGGGGCGCGCTCTCCGGGTCCTCCCCTTAAACGCCCTCTCGGCTCCGCTCAGCTCCCAGTCTCCGTCCGAGTCGCGCTTCCTCCCGCGCGCGCGCCTGCCCGCCCCCAGGCTCCCCGCGGGCCGCGTCACGTGACCGCGCCTAGCCAAGGCGGCAGCGGCGGCAACGCGAGCTTCGGCGGCGGCGGCGGCGGCGGCAGTGGCAGCAGCTGCGCCGCCAGCGTGGAGCGGGAGGCGAGAGGGTGTGGAGAGAAGGGAGCGCCAGACCGGAACGGGTGAGTGTTCACCTCCCCTTGCCTCCCCCTGCAATCTTGCGGGCCACCCGGTGCAAGCGGCGTCCCTGCCCGAAGCTTCGCGTAGCCCCCTCGTGCTCCGCTGTCCGCTCTCCGGGGGCCGCGGGCCCCGCCCCGAGCGGGTCGGGCTGCGGTGCTCCCGGAGGGGGCTGCACCCCGCCCGCCGCTGCCTTTGCGGACGGCGGCGTGAGGCCGGCAGAGCTGCCCGTGCTGAGCGCGGCGCGCCCTGTGTGCGGCTCTGCGGAGCTCAGGAGGCGGGTCCTGCGGGGACGCGGGCGGCCACTCGGCGGCTGCCGGGCTCTGGGCGGGGGCCGGCCGGGCGCCGCCTCCTCCTCCGCCGCCGGCGCCGCCGCCTCCTCGCAGTGCAGCGTGAGTAGGGAGCCCCGGCTGGTGGAAGCCGAACCTCTCGGCTCCGTGGCCACCTCATCCTCGAGGTGCAGCCGAACCTCCGCCTGGCGCTCTGAGTCCTGCGAGCCGCCTGCGGACGGACTGAGGACCGAGCCCCCGTTCTCTGCGTTTCCCGCTGTCCTCACCGCCCCCTCCCCCCGACCCTCCTGCAGCCTCCCCTTCCTTTCCCCTTCGGAAAATGGTTCCTGCTGCTTTGGCGAGGTGAGTGGCGGCCGCCGCCCGTCCGCGGCGGGGGCGGCGGGACAGGTCACCTGCGGGGGAAGCCTGGCGGAACACGGAGGTGGGGGCGTCGCGGCGGGGCTCCTGACAGCTGGGTGCTCCGTGGACTGCGCGGATTCGGGAGAAGTTGGCGGGGGCGTTCCGGCGCCCCCTCGCAGGTTGTCTCCCGCCGCGCCCGCCCCGGCAGATCGTAAAGGTGAGCGGCTTCCTTGGCGTGCGCCTCAGCGCCGGGTCCGGCCGGGAGTCCCCGCCCAGGGCTCCAGGGACGGGGCTCGGTGGGACTTCGCGCCTAACCCCGCAGCTCTTCACTTCTCCGAGCCGCCTCCGCCGCGCCATAGCCCATCTTGCGGCCGGCCGCCCCCGCTCCAGCGCCTGGTGACCTTGAGGGCAACGGTGCCCGGCACTCTTTCCCCGCGCCCCGGGAGGGTCACCCCTCTAATCCCCGGCTTCAGCCCCACTGGCGCTCCGCGGGCGGAGAGCGGGGCCGGGGTCGGCCCCCGGCTGGGGCTAGTTGATTGATGCGTGTCACACCGGATGGCGATTCCCCGGGAGTTGGAGAACAGTCTCGCCTTTATCCCGGTGTCTGTTGTCTGGCCCCCCAGGATGTTCTCGGTTGCTTCCGATTCGCGTTCTTAGACTTAGTTTAAAAGAAAGAAAGAAAAAAATCCTGCGTCCTCCACCCCCTTTTTGGAAGGGTCAGTAAGAGCCGCATTCCAGTTGCGGAGGTTGGGCGGGGGGGGGGTGTACTCCCTTTATTCCATCCTGCTGGAGAATCCTGTGGCTTAGCTAGTTAGCGACCCCTGGTTCTGCGCCGCGGTCACTGGCCAGGTTGGTGTCTGTGCGCATTTCATTCACCAGTTTTCTGCCGGACTCGCAGCGCTGGGAGTGCTCGAATCCTGTGCGGTGCATTGGTGCTTGGCGCGGAGGGTAGGGCAAGAGGTGCTCAGGGGATCTTTAAACCTGCGGAGGGCTCGACCCTCCTCTGCACGCGTAATTTTGTCTTTCCTGGGGTTAGAGCGCAGCAGGCAGCCACCTTTGGCCGCTATGCACGCCACTTTTCTGGGTTTATTAATAATCTAATGGCTCCTGTTGGTATCGATTGCTGTTCATGATAAATTAGTTATATGGATTTTTTTTCATACGCCTGTAGGTATATGCTTATATCTGGACTGTCTGCCTTTCAACATGGAAGCCTTTGTTGTGTTTCACCTCCCCCCACCTGAGGACAGTCTTATTTTAAAATAAAGCTCTTGTTCAGCGTGGGTGTATTTTATAATAAAAGTACTTGTAAGGATCTGCTTTGTATGAGGCTCTCCTCGGGCAGAGGGTGTGTAACCCTTTGGATAGTGGCCCACGTGAGTGAATGAAGGGCCTTCACCGCTTGTCCTGCTGCCAGCCTTCCCCAGACTCCCTGTCCTTGTGTGTGGCAGAGGCGGATTGGGGGAATTAGAGGGATTGGAGGAGAATCTGCTTTTTGTACTTGAGCGTTTCATCTGGGTCCCCCTCCCCCTCTTTTTTTCTTTTTTGTCCTGGTGAGTTCAAATTTGAAGTAAATAGGAACATATTCCTTAAAGGGAGACTTTGAGAACTAGTATATGAAATGGGCTTCTTTAGCCATGATTTCAGGGGGCCGTTTTAGTTTCTGTGCTTTGCATGAATTGCTGTAATTAAGGGTGGATCTCTGTCCTGATTTTGGCTTGGGTGTAACTGCAAAGATCTTAGAAAAGTAAGTTATTTCCTACCATATAGTCTGCAAAAGTGAGTCACAATCGGGTGAGTTGAGGACAGAGCGCCACCTTTAATTTAAAATTTCAGCATTTTCTTTTATTAAAATGGTGAAAATTCAGAGAACACCCTCTTGATTTTTGTTGGCAGTTGTCATTACTGGCATCCCCATTTAGATGTGTAAGGTGAAATTGTCTTCTTTTTCCTGTATTCTGCAGTTCCTCACTCTTTTAGGGGTGTTTCTGCAACTGTATGGGAAATCATGGTTTTTTAATTGAAGCTTGGGATTTAGTGTAGAACTCTGAGATGAAGTGAGAAACTAGATTTGATTTGTGCTTATGATAAAATAATAGGGTCAATAATAGTCTGGATCTACTTAAGAAAAGAAATAAGGAAAGTAATAGCTTCATTGTAAATAGATATTTAAAACTAGCCGTTGCCACCAAATAAGGGTACCCACCAGCATGATAGTGGTTTTATAAATTTTTTTAGCTTCTGTGCTATAAAGAGATTCTAAAGTAAACATGCAAAATTATTAACCTTGTTTGAATAAGGTATAGTAATTTTTTTTTGTTTTTCATCTTCCAACAGCTTGCCTTTTATGGTTTGACTGCAGATTTTACAATTAATTGTTTTTAAATAATACAAATGAGGACTTCCAGCAGGAGTACTTACCCTCAAAGTTATTGAAGACTATATTGGAAAAAGTGGTTTCTGTGCATGGCTCTTGTCAAATGTATCAATATCTTATATAAAAATGAATGGAGTTTTTAATGCTTAGAAAACATGTGCTGTAGTGACAGCTAGATGGGTGAGATTTCCTTCCCTGACCACTTGGTCCCTTCTGTCCCCCTCCCTCACAAATCAAAAACATGAGGTACACCATCTCTTCAGACACAGGATATCTTCTGATGATTGTGACTGCAGATGTAACATAAAAAAAGATTCAGCTTTCAAGTAATGAATAAATAAATGTGTGGATATTACTAAATATAGTTTTAATTGCAAACCACAAGATCATTACCATTTCTATCTGCATTTAATTTTTAATTCACCACTTGTAGTTTCTTCATAGACTACTGTAAAGCATAAGCTGTTGAGCTACAAATAGTTTTATTAAGTTAAAAAATCTGCTTGTGATGAAAGGTAGTTTATGCTTTTCAGTCTGGAATATGGCCCCAGGTTAAAGGACATCATTTGAGCAATTACGTTGATGTATGCAGAGTAATTATACATTGTTATGCATATCTTGATAGAATCCTTGATTTGGGGGTTAAATTTACCAATTTCCTTTGTCTGACAGATATGTTAACTTAATTTTGGGTGCAGCATTCTCTTACCATGTGAATTGAGTTGTATGGGTCAACAGGTTTTAAGAGGAACGGCCAATTACAACTATTGGTGGTCTTTTGCAGTACTAACAAAAAAGTGTATTTGCCCCCTTTTTTTTTCTTATGTTTTTACACAGACCTGCAGTTGAAACTGGTCATTTCACTTTTTACTTCTGGAATTTTGTAATGAATGAGAAAATTAAAGGACTAAGGATCAGGGAGCAGAAAATTAAGTTTTTGCAGCTTGGGTAAGAGTATTTACTCACTCCGTTGGAGAGGAATAGTTATTTTCTAATAGGTGTCATGATATATATAGAAGGGTACGTGAGAGCAGCTTATTTTGGAATGTATAGACTCTAAGGTAACATTGAAGGAAAATGATACAATAGGTATGGGGATAATTTTCAAAAAAAATACTTTAAAAGATTTGGTTTTTAGCTTTTACAGATATTTTATACACACACACATATACATTGTTGTCTTGTTAAAATTTTTTATTATGGAAATTGTCCAGCATGTGAAAGTAGAATATTATACTTAGTGACCAGTTTTGACAGTTATCAATTCATGGTGCATGTAATTTCATTTCTGTTTTTACACAAGAAATATATCTATTATAAATGGGGGCATAAGACAGATGACTATTAAATTCTTATGTTTTATATTTATAATTTATAGGATATATACAATAATGTACAACATCTAGTTGAATCTGAAAGGTCAATTTTTATGTTTATTGTTTCTGTAATAGTCTGTTTTACAGCAGGCACCTAAAGATAGTGTCTCTCAAATTTTACTCTTAATGATAACGCCTTTGATTTATGACATGCTTTACAGTATTTCAGAGTGTATTACATAGTATCCCTTTTGATTCTCACAATAAATCTGTGAAATTAGTAGATAGCTGTACCTTCCTTGTTTTTTAGGTAGGTAAAATGATTTCTCTAGGCCCTAAGGTCATATAATATAGCCAGCAGCTAGATTAGCCAGAACTGGATTCTAGATGCCTTCTAGTTTTTGCTTCATTGCTCTTTCCATTATACATGTCTGCGTAAGTTTGTGAAAGTTATATAAGTTTATGAAAATCAGGTTCTGACCACAGTAAATTTAATAGTGGAATATAAACAGATTTGTTTGGGTTTAACTTATAAATTTAATCGTTGCTTGTATTTGGTATAATATAAGCAGTTCATATCCTGATTTGCTTAACAGCTGAGTAAATGAATTTGAACATATTTGAAATACTACATTTTTAATATTGTGGATAGGACTATTTTTAAGTTAGGAATTATGTTTACAAAGACTGGTTAGTCCTTGAAATGATTAGGGGTGTCTTAAATCTTGACTTAAAAATAAAGTGGCCTTTTTAAAATTTCTGCTGTCATTTTTTCATGTATTTGGTTTTTTTCTGCCACAGCTTGTTACTTAAGTCTTTTTGAAATATTAATTCGGTATGTAATGAAATTTAGTTTTAAAAGGTCCCAAATGAGATTTTAGTTCTTGATATCCAAAACCTTGCTATAAAGCTCACAGGGAAGGTGGTGGTTCTGCAGAAAGTGTGCAGGAGGGTCACCTGGGGGAGTTACTGAAAGTGCAGACTCCCTGGCATTGCCCCCGCAAATCTGATTCAGCAGATGTGAGTGGGGCCCAGTAGTCAGCATTTTGAGAAACACTCACATTGAGTTTGCATTTCGCTTAAAATTATATTACGTAGTTGAAATGCCTTTATAAATTAGAAAGACATCATTGATTTATTTGACTGTGAGCATAGTGCTTTCAAGTAGTTTTGACTATTGTAGCCAAGTTTGATTTGTGGACTTGGTGGTTTTTGTGACAATTGTAAGACTGGTAAATTGAAAATATTTTTTTATCTGTGTGCACTGTCTTCTTGCAGAAGATCCATCTACGGTTATTGAGTTACTTATTTATTAAGCACTGTGAAAGTCCTAGATGGAAAATGTTCTTCTGTTTGTTTTCATGCCCCAGCGTCTGCCATTCCAAATGACCTGAACATGGGGGCTTATGTAAAAATAATGCATGCTGTGTCAGTACAGTACTGTATATTTATATACATATGATATGCTTTAGTCTAGCTCTTATTTTATGTTAGAAGGAAAGACTTTGGATGTTCCTTCAAACTAAAAGGACATAAATTGGTGGATAAGTAGTGGTCCTTATTAATTTCAGTTAACAAGTAGCTGTTCCTTCAGAAACAGCAGGTTAGTCCTTAATGATCTTTCAGGAATATTAATAGGACTAATTGATAATTTACCATTCTGTGCATGAAAACAAAAGTTACTGCTGTTTTACTTAATGTTAAAGAACAGATTATATAGTTCATCAGTCTACTGTAAGAGCCATTTGATGTAAATTGATCTGACTTTAACCATTTTATCTACCCTATATGGATTACTTTCTGTTTAAGACCAGATTTAAAATGCAATTGTTTTTGCTTCATGCATGACACTATAGTAAGTAGCCTGCATCTGTTTTTAAAATAGATTTTATAATGAAATTAATTTCAAAACAGGTCCATCTCAAGACTGTGCTGAACACATTTTGATCATTTGTTACAAAACCTTAGGCTTGTTCGCTGCGCTTTAGAATATATTTAGGAATCATGGGTTATAATTTACTAATGGTTGTGGAAATCTAAGCTCATAAAGATTTCTGGTAGAGAGATACAGATAAACTATGGTAAACCTTTCACCATTTTCTTTTTTTTTTTAACATCTTTATTGGGGTATAATTGCTTTACAATGGTGTGTTAGTTTCTGCTTTATAACAAAGTGAATCAGTTATACATATACATGTTCCCATATCTCTTCCCTCTTGCCACCATATTCTTTTAAAGCTATTTTTCATTAAAATTTTCCTAAATAACTTTGTTAATTATTCTAAACAGTATGCAGTGTTTTTAGTTACCTCTTTGGTAGGAATATTATTTGGTATTTCTAAGTACAATAACTTTCAACAATGTGGTGTCACAAAATCCAGGATACCTGGATTTGTATTAATATTTTTGTCACTTCGGCCTCTGGAGGAAAAACAAGGATAGTTTTGAATGGACCAGTGCTTGCTTACATTGTGAAATCTGAGATGATACTCCCTAACTGTAAACTGGTATGACTATTATAAAGACTTGACAAATTTAGGACTAAAAGTTGTGTGTTCTGAAAAGTAGATCATAAAAAAGGATTTGTCTGTTTAAAAGATGCTTTTTAAATAACTTGATTATTAACAATGTGGATTTATTGTTCATTGTATTAACTCAGTGAGTTGGTTTGCTCCCAGAAGGATTCTAAGCAATCTTTTACTCTCAAAATTCTCAGATCTGCTGCTCTAATCTACCTTTGATATTTGTGCCAGAATTTTCTTGTTTTTAAGTAGTTTTGCTGCTGTCGTTTCTTGACTAAAACGCTCAGTGGTTCCTCATTTTTCTCTTTATCAAGATGCAGCTTGACTCTGAAGACCTTTTATAAAATAGCTCAGTATTCTAAAGTGCATTTTAGAACACCGATTCTAAGAAATATTAATAGGAGTTTTATGGAAGGAGAGGGGCAAAACCCAAATCCGAGATAGGCTAGTTTATGCAGTTTCCCATTTGGGACTTCTCCCATATTTTGCTATGGTAATAATGGACTGAATCTATCTAAATGTGTTTAGTGTTTTAAAAGCTCCCTTGTTTCACAGAATCCCTTTTAGTGGAGCACCGACTTGTTGCTTTTCTGTATTACTTAACCAGGATCACCACTGCACACCTCTGGGGGGTGATGTTCGCAATGTGAATCAAGTTTCTGGAGTTGAGAGCAGAGCTGCAGTACTATACTGCTGACTCCCCACTGCGGGACAGTCATGCCTGGCAGTCTTCTGCGTACACTCTTCTCATTCCTTTTGCTGTGACATCATTATGATTTTCCTGTCACTTGATGGGACCCTTGATCTTGTCTGTCTAAATGTTCCCATTCTTCAAAACTCAGCATTCATCTACCTTTTGCAGTCATCACTCATTAACTTTCTTGTCTGAATTGCTCTACATTTGTAGTCTGGGTCATACAGTTCCCATCTATTATATATCCTTTTTGTCTTAGTAATTTCATTCAGATAAGAACATGAGTTCTTGAGGATATATAGAGTTTTATCCCATAAACGTTCAATCAGTATTTTTCTGGCAGATTGATTTAGGACTTAGACATTGTGTAGCTTGCGTGAAGGTAAAGTGGATAAAGTGGAGGAATTTTTCTTGGAGAATTTCTAAAGACTTTTTACCTTTGAAATTTTAGCTTTGCTCAGATGGATTCATAGGACAACCTGTTTTACTTCTGGAGGGCAGCCGCATTTCATAGACTGTTACTAGGACAATAGAATTTAGCTTCTCCATACGAAGTCATTTCCATTTCTTAACTGCGGTGTAGTAATTTGTCCATTTTAGACAAATTACAGTAGCTAAAATTTGTCTTAAAATGACCAGTTTCACTTTTCTTTTAGCTCATGACATCTTTTCCTTTCATCAACATTGATGTTCTTAAGATGTGCTTGTTGTATCTGTAATCCATTAGCATATCGCATGATGTAAAATGCCATAATTTGAAGCATATATTATGGTCTAAACTTTACAGTATGATACCCTTGTACTTACTGCTTACCGATAGGAGTACTCTTGGAGTCAAGTTTTTAAATGTCTGTTTGCTGCAGGTTCTGATTTTCTGAGAGAGTTCTTCTTCATGCATTGAGAGTGAACTCTTGGCCCATGACTTGGTGCATGATCACTGTAGGCATCAGGAAGATGTGTAGGTATATGGTCTTTGTTAAAGTTTAAAGCATAGCAATGTGGTTATTCTTCTGCCTACCTTAGGTCAAGGCAGGAAAGCCTGTACCTGACTTTATCATTTCTGTTGAATGCTCATGTAGTACATGGAGTCATAATTTCAAACATTTAAGCAATTAATGATTTATATAGATTTGGCACGTAAGCTGTTGTAGTTTTAAATGCTTGAAAAAAGTTGCTCTCCATAGATTATTCACTTTCCAGTGTTTAGCACCGCTGAACCTGTACAGGTGTACTGATCTTGAGTGTTCTCCCAACCCTTTTACATTTTATAGACCTAACTCTTGGTAAGGTATTATGGAAGGAATTAATCGTTGATCAAAAGAGGAGTGTAGAACTGTTTTAGTAGTGAAAAAAATAAAAAGAAAGCTGTGAAGGCAGACATCAGTGGAATCAGCAAAAGTGAAATGAGTTAGAGTATGATCTTTTCCTACTAGATTTTGATCTTTCCTCTTGGGACAGACGTGGATGGCATTGGCATATACTCTATGCTGCCTTGCTTATACTTAAGAGTTACATGAAATTTTCAGTTCCTTTGCTATAATTCTGTCCTTTTTTTCTCTACTTATGCCCCAAATCAAGTGAGTGATGCTTTAACTACCCTTTTCTGTTTGTTTAAAAAGTGAATCACAAACTTCAGGTACTTTACTTTGCACACTCCTGACAACTAGTACTATGGTGGAGAACTGTTGGGTTAAAGGGCAAGTATAGGGAGCTGAAAACAAGGAAGGTCAGTCAGTGAAATGGGAAAGAGATGATGGCAAAGTCCAGGAAAAGGATATCCTCCAGCATCAGACCCTCTGAATGTCGGGTATCAGAAAAACAAACACCAATCAGCCCTTTTTTGCATGAAGAGTGGATTTAGGATAAAATTTAAATTCATCTGCCTTTAAGCTTAAACTCCACTTTTTTAATATATATATTGAGCACTGGAACTTACCCGATTCTCTTTTGCCTCTGGACGCTCTTGCTACATCGTTCCTTTTGCCAGGAATGCCCGCCTTTCTCAGAGACTGTATATCTGTATTTTATTGAAGTATAGTTGATTTACAATGTCGTGTTAGTTTCAGGTGTAAAGCGCAGTGATTCAGGTGTATATATGATTGGATTTCAGATTCTTTCCCCTTATAGGTTATTACAAAATACTGAGTATAGTTCCCTGTGCTGTACAGTAGGTCCTTGAGCCTGTGTATCTTCATGGTATTCCTATGTGTGACTAGACCTAAAACTTCTGATTTGGGTTTTCAACTCTGTGATGTTGTCTTAAGATCTCTCCAGATTTAAATTTGAGTTTTATTGTTGCCACTAAAAAGCCAAGTGACCATGGGTAAATCGCTTGGTTTCTTTGTTACCTCCCACAAAAGTACAAAATATAAAACCAGAGAATTTTATTAACTTGTCTTTCTTGGAAGTTTTGACTTTTAAAACAATATGTCCACAGTAGGTCTTCTTCTCCTTCCACCTTGTCCCAAATTTTCAACTGTTGAATTTATTTTTTAGGTTTACCATCTAATTTTGCCTTTAATTTATCATTTGGTGTTTCATCGATGATACGCTGTTTCATTCATGAAGACAGTTTAGCTTTTCAGTAAATATTTATCTAAGACTTCCATTAAAGAAGTGGCATATCAGTGGCATTTGACACCTACTTCCTGTCAAAGTTTGCTAAAATGAGAGTGAGTGTGAGTTTACAGTATTTGTTAAGATCCGCAGCCACCTTCCCTCACTTTGCTTTCAGGATGCTGGCCAGAGTTGAAGTGTCTTCTCTGAGAACTCTGACTAGCTCAAGGGAAAGGAACCACTAATCTGCTTTCTGTCATTATAGATTAATTTGAACTTTCTAAGGTCTATATACATGGAATCATAAGGTATGTGTTCTTTTTTGGTCTGGCTTTCATTCAGCATAATTTTAAATTCATCCATGCTGCATATATTAATAGTTCAGTTCTTATTATTGCTGGTAAAGATTTCATTGCATGGATGTACCGCAGTTTGTTTATCCATTTACCCATTGATAGCCTTTTGGGTTCCAGTAACTTATGGTGTCTGTTCAGATCTTTTGTCCACTTTTTCATTAGGTTGTTTGTCTTATTATTGAGTTGTAGTTTCTTGATATCCTCTAAATAAAAGTACTTTGGGAAGCATTTGTGTTTGTGCTGGGGCTGGGAGGAGGAATAGTGTTTAAAGAGATTTATGTATCTAACACCTAAAACTGAAAAAGCAAGCAGGAGCACCGCAAGTATTATTTGTAGAAATGGAGTTAGGTACTAAAACGAAAGGTACCTGTTCCTTGTTGTCTGTGAATGGAAACTGGGATAAGGGGACTAAAAAAACTGCTGATATTTTTTAAAAGTCTTACAGACCTGTTTCTGTAAACAAACTTCATGCATGTATAAGTTTGTCAAAACTAAAAATGAATACATGAGTGGAATAAGTTTATATCTGTGGATAAGCCAGGTGTGTCCCCTGTTCCGTTCTTGTGTCTGCGTGCAGTCTTGTGCAACTGAGATGCAGAATTCAGTATTACTTTGAATAAAAGAATCCATTTTTACTAAAGCATAAGTGAGCAATGTGGACTTGACTGAAAACTTACTTAGGGGAGGCAGTCCACTTAAGTTCCTTGATTTCTCCCTGAAGTCTTCCTCCACTTCTCAAGTTCAAATTTCTCCCTCCTTTATTATGTAGAACAGTTGCTTGCCTTCTTTGGTTTCTTAGTTTCCCTTGGACTGTCCCTCACCATCACCACTACTCCACACGCACTCCAAGCAGCTCATAAAAACATATGAAGACATTTTTCCTAAATAGTTACATATAGTCCTGTCCGTAGCTAAGAGTTTGATATATGATTTCTTTATTTCTTCATCTTGGTAAGTATAGCATTTAATCCCATGAAATGTTGATTTGTGAGAGACTCTTTAATATGTTAAGGAGTACCCTTCTGTAGGTGCGTCTTAACAATTAACCATATTTTAAAATTCCACCCCCTTCACTAATTTCCTGTCTTCCCTTTGAAGAATTTGATATTTGACAGAATTTCTTCCTCCTGCTCTTTCTTTGAAGGAAGAATCTCAGAGGGAAACAGTAGTCATCCCTTAAGAGATGCTGGAATTCAGAAAAGAAAAACAAAAACCTATGGGTTTTTTTGTCAAACTGGCATGAAAAATAGACCAGCTATAAAACACACTAATTACTTTGACTAGATAAAGGGAATTTTAGAATATTTAATAAAATGAACACTGGTGTAGCTGCTTTCTACCTGCCAGATACTGTTTCAAGGAATTTACAGATATTAACCTGTTTAAATGAGTGGGTTCTGTGGAATTTGGGGGAGAGAAATTCTCTACCGAAAAAGATGAAAGGGGTATTAATGGTTTTAAAAGGGAATCCTGGAATACAGTGACTTACATAACTTTTCTACCAATTTAAAAATGTAACAATACTGATTGTATAATTTTTGGAAAATATAGAACAATGTAAAAATGAAACAAAATCACTATCTCTGAGAAATAGTCAGCTTTAACATTTTGATTTATTTTTGAACTTCAAAAAAATTTGTACATCTATTAACATGCTTGAGATAATGTAGGTATAATTGTGTGATTTTAAAAAGCTTTGTGTTATTTTTCTCCTGTCATCAGATTTTTTTCATCAACATCATTTTAATAAGTGTGATATTCCATCCCATGGCTAGTCCCTTGTTAGTGGTTGTTTGGGTTTTAAACTTTTTCTCTTATGTTAAATAATCCTCTAGTGAACATCTTTGTTTTGTAGATTTTATCTTCATTTATGATTGTTTCCTTTGTAATTTCTGGGTTTAAAGGATTTTGGTAGTTTATTATCTTTTGATTAACATTTTTTGCCAGCCTCGTTGCTGAGAGGCTAGTTAAGTATTTAGGATTCTTTGTCTTTTCCTGCTATGTGTACAGTTGGTGCCACTCAACTTCTAGGTCTTTGCTTTACTTTCTCAAATTCTCGTAGCCCTCTTAAAAATTCATAATTTGTTGTTGTTTACATGTTTGACACCTCCACGAGGTATTCAGTTTGAGAGCAGGAACTGTTTATCTTTCTGTTACTAGCCTCTAGCACATGACTTTTACCTGTGATGTTCTTAATGACTCTTGAATGAGCCTCTTGTGTCTGGTCTTGAGCTTGAGTCCACTGACTTCAGACTCCAGTAAAATGCTTGTTTTGTCTCTTTTTATTTTATTTTATTTTTTTAAAGTCTTTATGGAATTTGTTACAATATTGCTTCTGCTTTATGTTTTGGCTTCTTGGCCCCAAGGCATGTGGGATCCTAGCTCCCTGACCAGGGACCGAACCCGCACCCCCCGCATTGGAAGGCGAAGTCCCAACCACTGGATCGCCAGGAAAGTCCCTGTCTCTCTTTTTTTGTTTGTTTGTGGTACACAGGCCTCTCACTGTTGTGACCTCTCCCGTTGTGGAGCACAGGCTCCGGACGTGCAGGCTCAGCAGCCATAGCTCACGGGCCCAGCCACTCCGCGGCATGTGGGATCTTCCCGGACCGGGGCATGAATCCGTGTCCCCTGCATTGGCAGGCGGACTCTCAACCACTGCACCACCAGGGAAGCCCCTTGTCTCTCTTTAGAAACTGTAATAGGCTTGTGGTGAGACTTTATCACAAGGCACTTTTTCTTTTAACTTAAACTGAAAATATGTCAGCTGAATCATACTATTGAGGATGAGAAATATTTTGTTATAACTGTGTTATATAAGTTTAATTCTTTTGGAAACAGTTCCACCATCCCTGCTTTTAAAGGGTAAGATAAACTTTACTAAGTGAAGTAGAATACTAATAGGCCCTTAGAAATGGATGTTACTTTTATTATTAGTTATTTCAAAATGTTGATAAAGTTTTCTAAAATGCTTCTTACAGATTAATACATCTTTTTTTTAACGGAGAAAATTCTATAAAAGTTTGACATTAAGCTTTTAAGTGCAAGTGTATGTTGAATTAATCCAAAAAAGTGGAGTTTCTGTATTTGTATATGAAATAAAACTTTAGGTTTAGGAAGGTGTCCTAGCAGGCTCTTCCTATGACATTGTATCTGACTTATTTTTAGTGCTCAGACTTTGAGTGGAAAACTTAAGATTTTGGATACATAAATTCCTTCAAAAAACAGTTATGTGATCACTGTGCTAGACAGTAATAACTGTGACCTGCCAAGAAAGAGAGTCTGTTATGCAGAGCTTTCAGTCCGTCTCACTTGGTATGTCCAGCGTTCCTTCTTGGTTTCCTTTTTTGTGCGGTGATTCATCAGGTGCTGTATGCTTCCAAGGAACCTGTGTTAAGTGTATGCACATGTCTCCTTCCTAGTCTTTGATCTCTTCCTATAATGAATAGGGATATATTGTTTCCAGCTATTCTTTTTTTTTTTAAGAGAATGACATATTTTAAAAAAATTTTTATTTATTTTTAATTAATTTATATATTTATTTTTGGCTGCATTGGGTCTTCGTTGCGGTGTGTGAGCTTCTCATTGCTGTGGCTTCTCTTGTTGTGGAGCACCAGCTCTAGGCACATGAGCTTCAGTAGTTGTGGCTCACGGACTCTAGAACGCAGGCTCAGTAGTTGTGGTGTATGGGCTTAGGTGCTCTGCGGCATGTGGGGTTTTCCCAGACTAGGGATCAAACCCCTGTCCCCGGCATTGGCAGGCGGATTCTTAACCACTGGGCCACCAGGGAAGTTCCTCCAGCTATTCTTATACAAAGAAGAAAGACATTTTGGAGTCAGTTTGGAGTCAGCTGTCAAAGCTTCATATGGCAGTAGTTTTGCTACCATCGTTTCCTATTCTTAGAACTCTTGATGGTGATCTCTCTCCTGCCACTATTACTTTTGAAGTTTTTTGTTTGTTTTGTGTTTTTTTTTTTTTTTAAGTTGCACTGAGCTCTGCTTATATTCCACATGCAACCAAGGTAGAGAGCCAGACTGTCAGTTCTGAGTTGCGTCATAATCTTGGACTTGCCCCTACTGTCTCCTTTCTTCTTCTTTTTTTTATAAATTTATTTATTTATTTTTGGCTGCGTTGGGTCACTCAGTAGTTGTGGCACATGGGCTTATGTCCTCTGTGGCATGTGGGATCTTCCCAGACCAGGGCTTGAACCTGTGTCCCCTGCATTGGCAGGTGGATTCTTAACCATTGAGCCACCAGGGAAGTCCCCTGTCTCCTTTCTTGTAGATTCAAGTTGAATGTTTCCCCAAGCTGAGGCTGCATTGGTGAAGGTCTTTGTGCTGAAAGGAAGGAAAACTCCTCCTTTGAGGGGTTTCTTTGGCTATGCCCCTCCAATATATTCAATACTAGGTAGCCCCATAAGGCAGGTGCTGCAAGGAATTGAAAGAAAGAATTTTTGAGTGGTTTTTGGGATCTAGAGAGATTATAGTTTAACTTAAAGCTGCAAACGTACGCTAAGAGATTAGAGTCATCAAAAGTCACTAGATTATAGTAGTGTTGAGGACTTTAAAGATGACAGCTGCAGAAGTGGGATGTGCCAAGAGGAGGGAGAATAGGACAGATTATGTAGTTGGTTGAATGTAACTTTTTACTTTTAGTTAGTAGTTAGACATCAACGTATATGTTTGAATATTCAAAGCAGGTTTTTTTCTCTTAGGTACTGCCTCTTAATTACTTAGAAAAGTTAAAGGTGTAAAAGGATAAAATTATCATGACATTCCTCTAATGTTGAAGTCAGTGAATAATGGTGGTCTTGTCATGGAATGCAATTTAGTGGATTAATTGCCATCCGAGATGCCTCCGAAAGGGAAAGGAATGAAAGAGGAAGGAGACCAGAAGTATAGGGAGAGGTGTGGGATAGTTTCTCTCCTAGCCTGAAGGCTATTATTTATCTAGCTTCCTGAACCATATAAAACATGTAGAAAACCAGGAAATTGGCAGACAGGCCCTCTTAGAAGCTAGGAGTCCATGCATCAGATCTCTCAGTGCCTCGCTCCACTTTAGGTGTTTAGTTTGTTTACTAGTATTTTAAATAAATTTCTATAGCATTTTGATAACTGGTTTCGCAGCAGCACACTGCAGATGAGAGCAGATTTGGAGGAACTGGAAAGGTTGTTCAGAAGCAGGCACAAGTATTACAAAAAAAAAATTGAAAATTGACGTCATGAAAAAGGTTTTTAAAATTTAAAATTGGAATTCACAAAACTAATAGCCATGGAAAATTTGGTTCAAAAACAGTAGCTCTGTGCTGCTCTCCTCATCTGGACTAGTCATCTTGTAGACTCATCATGAAACTGCTTCGTGAAGCCCTCCCAACCTCTCCAGGAAATTGGATGCTCTCTCTTGGCACTTACTGAACTCTCAGGTTGTCCAGTTAGACTCTGAGCCCCCCGTAGGACCCCGTCTCTGCTGTCACAGTGATCACCTCAAGTGATACCACGAGTTCTTACTGTGGTACAGACGTGCCCAGCCTGCTCTTTATTCTCTGACGTATCAATACTTTGTACATCATACTTTGTCTAAGTTCCTCATATTACAAAATACTGCTGTCTCTTCAGGACACACTTTAAAAGCCAGTTCTTTGATGAGGCATTCCCCCACCTTCCTTAGGCAGGGTCATTTCCATGTCTGTGTTGCCATTGCTTTGTATTGTCAGTGTTTCCTTGGTTCTGAAACATTCATTAGAAAGTAAATTACTGATTTAATAATAGTTGTGGGAGGTAAAAGTAGAAATTAAATATACATACAGAAATACTTCAGCTAACTGGCAGAGGCATGTTACAGGAATATTCCACTTGCTTCGGTATAGGAAAATCTGAGTCCAAGCCTTTCCTGAGCTTTAAGTCATCTAAATCATTTTGGCCATTTGATTAAGAATCACAGCATGGTAACATGTTGCTTTTTATAACCTATGTTCTGTGATCTTAACTATCTTAACAACTTTACAATTGACCTGTAACTTTGAAACATATATAGGTTTTGTCTGCATTTCTTATTGGTCAAGGGTTTCTTTTTATTGTCTTTGTGTGTTTTAATTTTTTTGTCTTTAATAGTAACTGAGTGCTAATGCATAAAAAGGAAACACTGCCCTTTCTCAGTTTGATAATTCTGTGGTTTTTCTGAGAGGTGGCAAATTCTATTCCCTTTAATTGTTTTGCCTGGCATGTGACAAACAATCTCTGTATAAACTAGCTTTTGGTTTCAGTGTTACTTCTTAATTATAAATTTCTGAAAGATATTTTAAGCAAAAATTGGGGACTCAGATTCCCATCAACTCAGCAAGTGTGGAATTTCCTATTTTATGGGCTAAAAATGCTGGGAAGTGGAAAGAATGATTTCTGAAATATATTTAAGCCAGAGAAATACAGTATTTCTAAAATATCTTTTATTATCTTATATTTATCTGTCAAGTTCACACTCCTAGATAAACAGAGTTCTTCAAGCGTGAGGTCTAAGTTGGTGCTTGTCTGTATCCCCAGGACCTAGCATAACACCCGGCACGTTGTAGGTCTTTTTTTTAAAAAAAAAAGAGCGGTAATCCTCAGTGGTTACTTGCTGGTTTAATCATGTTTGACTTTTTCAGATTGTCCAAGAAAGTTTTGTGGTATGTTGTTGAAAGATTTTTGTGTAAAAATATTAAAATAAACTTTTTTTCTTTATAAGGATAAGCTTCAGCTTACGGCAAATATCTCACAACCCGATTTTGCTTCATAAATAAGTGCTTTTGACATGAAGAGTTTGAGTATTATACTGGTAACAGTCACAGACTTCAGACCACTGCTTTAGTTAAAGAAAATAGATTTGGCGGACTGGCTATAATATTTGAGGTCATGAGGATAAAGAATCTGATTTTCTTTGATAGTTAGAAGAAGATTGATTGTGTCAGAAGCATGTTGCATGTAACAGTTACTATCATATTTATTCTGCAAAGCAGCCCTCCAGATAAGATGATGGCTTCTTTCTCTGAAGATAGAGAAATGAGTCAATTCACCTGCCCAGATACTCAGTGGCAGAGAAGGCCTGTGGCCCCAGTTCTCTTAACTCCCCACTCTGCTGCTCTTTCTGCTATATACTGTTGAGCCTCTCACATGTTACCGGAAGTTTGAAAGTAATGTCAAGGGCTAGATTTTTTTTTCTTTTTCTTTCTTGGAATTAAAGTGTTCTTGGATGATTTTTGACATGCTTACTTGTTTACCTAAGGCTTGATGGAAAATGTACAGGAGGCTAGAGATTTGGCTTATTCTGATTGACTCTAAATATTGACTACAAAAAGCCAAATTTAAATCTAGCTCTGCTTAGGTTGTAGGAAGTTTGTGCCACACATTTAAAGTGACAATGAAGACTTGATATTATCTTAATCTTAAAAGGAGAATTTATGTTACCAAAGATATTAGGAAATAGTAATTGTTAATGAAGTGTGGTATGTCTGATGATATCTGGGGAAAAAAGTTAAGGTCTGTAATAGAAAAACATAACATTGGAGATTCAAGGAAGCGTTCATGTCAAAATTAATAAGTTATAAATAATAATTGGCAAAACACATTATTAATTTTTAAAAAGCATAATTCTGTTGAATTCACAAGACTGAACAATTCATTTGGGTTTAGGATGTTGACATTCTGAATTGATTGAGATTCTGTGTTATGAAATATTGCCTTTTATAGACACTTGCCTCTGATAAACAACAGGTTCTATGATATAATTATGTTTTAAACCAATGTCCCTATAGCATATAGTGTGTGAACCATTCACTTGTTAATGAAACTTATCTACAAAATTACTCGTCTTTTTTTTTAACATCTTTATTAGAGTATAATTGCTTTACAATGGTGTGTTAGTTTCTGCTTTATAACAAAGTGAATCAGTTATACATATATCCCCATATCTCTTCAAAATTACTCTTGTTGATGTATCTTCTAGAAAATGAAGATTTGCTGTCATTGAGGATATGTCCTTTTAAAAGTGCCCCAGACTCTAAAGGAAATTTCAAAATAGGAGTGCTTGAAATGTTTTTAGCAATGACAGCCTTACTGGGATGAGCTAACATAATTAATTCTTAGTGTAAAAATAGATATTGTTAGGTTATGTATTTTGATACCTCAGTTATTTCTTTATAGTCATACTACATAGTCATGGTAAGCATCTAGGATACAGTCTAGATTTACTAGATGCTTAGTAAATGCTTACTGGAAAGAACCCAACTATCCAGAAAGTTCACAACTGGCATTTCTATATTTTAAGAGTCAATATGTCAATATGAAATTAATTCAAAAAGTGAGTTCCAGGTTTGTCATGGGATCAGTATGAATTCAGTGCAGACCATTACAACCTGTATTTATACTCTTCTACAATGACATTTAATATTTAGAAAACACTTGATAAACTTCTGTATACATAACAGAGTGTGTACCATGTGTATGGTGTAGGATAGGAGATGAAGGTGAGGATACAAAAGAAGTATCTCCCAAATTGGTTTATGATATATTGGGTACGATAGATGAATATATGTATTTATATAGCAAATTAAAGAATAGATGAGGATTAAGAAGCCATATTGATGGTTTATATAAAATGTGTATATATATGCAATGGAATATTATTCAACCATAAAAAAAGAAAGACATCTTGCTATTTATGACAGCATGGATGAACTTTGAGGGCATTATGCTAAATGTCAGACAGAGGAAGACAAATACTGTATGAACTCACTTATATGTGGAATCTAAAAGACAAACCAGAACAAACAGATTGGTGATTTGCGGGGGTTTTGGCGGGAGGCAAATGGGTGAAGGTGGTCAAAAGGTACACACCCTGGGGATGTAGTATATATAGCGTGGGGACTGTAGTTAATAATACTGTATTGTATAGTTGAAAGTTGCTAAGAGTAGATTTTTAAAAGTTCTCATCACAGGAAGAAAGGTTGTAACTGTGTGTGGTGATGGATATTAACTAGACTCATTGTGGTGGTCATTGTGCAATATATACAAATATTGAATCATGTTTACACTTGAAACTAATATAATGTTACCTGTCAATTATATCTCAATTAAAAAAATATTGAGTATAGGCCATTTGGAATAAGGCAGCCTCCGAGCTGCAGATACGAATTTGTGTTCTTAAGTTTCATCTTAGAATCATGAAGGTTATTAGTTCTATTATTAGTCTGGGGCCAGGAAGGCAGGTCATATGGTAGAGGCTATTTTACAGTTCATTTCCAGTGTTTTGTAAGTGTTGTAAGTTGGGAGACCAGAGTGAGATGAAGCTTAGCTATTGGAAGACCCAACTTCCTTCTGAGTCAGAAAAATTAAGTATATTCAGTGTTTAGACTACTTTTAAACATTTATTTGTAAACTGGTAATAATACTAAATCAGTACTAGAGTTTTTGCAAGTAGAAATACAGGGCACTCAGTTAAATTGAATTTCAGATGAATAATTCTTTAGTATAAGTGTATTCCAAGTAATGGATGGGATGTACTTATACTAAAAATTATTTATTGGTTGTCTGAAATTTAGATTTAAGTGGGTGTTCTATATTTTACTCAGCAGCCCTGTTAGAACCTGACAAGACAGGCAGTAACAGAATGTGAGTCTTTTCTCTAAGTTGGAAAACAGGAAGTTGAAATATAGATCATACATAGGTTTTTAAAAGGATGCCAATATTGAAAAAGTTTGAAGAGCATCTGTTCATTGCCAATCACAATAGAGAGGAGGTTTTTAGATTCTGGATGGAAACAACTGAAGTCAATATAGTGAACCAAGGTTCTGAACCATTAACGTGAACTTAAAACTGACTCTACATTGTGGCTCAGCTTCAGGCTTCTCATGTTTTTTTCTGGTAGAAGAGACTATAAGCAAAAGACACGAGTAGTCTTAAATCCATGGACGGGAACCACTGATGTTTTTGCACTTGGGCTGGGAGAGGTAATGAGGGGCAGCATTTTGAGGGCAAAGAATTTAAGAGCTAGTAAAGATCTTAGAGAACTTGGTCCAACCCTCTCTTTTTTAGATGAGAAAACTGAGATCTGGGGACCCCACAACTTGCCCAAGATTGCAGTGAGGATGGAAAACCAGATCAGAATCCCATCTTAGTGCTCATTCCACTGTTAGGTGTTTAGTTCTCTTGAGCTTTGACAGATATAGTATCCCTTCAGCGAAATATTTGAGTGCCAGCTTTATGTTGTCTCTGGTATAGCTTCAGGTACTATTCTAGGTGCCGGATAATTTTGGTTAAAGCAGGTAGTCTCTGTCCTGTATAAATGGAAATGTATTGTCTTTCCATTTATTTATTGTAAGCGGTTGCTGCTCAGTGAGCAAGGTTTAGGATAAAATGGCTTCATTAACATGTGTAATCTAGAGCTAGAACTCTGATGCCTGATCCCTGAAGTTTACTCCCCTGTTCTGCAGTTTGTAATAGTTGTGCAAAAACTAGTGTCTCCAGATATTTTATAACCAACACATCTATGCAACTGATAAGTGTTAACTGTTCCTTTATAGTTCACTCAGTTACCCTCAATAATGAAGAGTAATACCGATGAGACCTCAGTG
The DNA here is from genome assembly GCF_005190385.1 of Monodon monoceros. Lineage (NCBI taxonomy): Eukaryota > Metazoa > Chordata > Mammalia > Artiodactyla > Monodontidae > Monodon > Monodon monoceros. The sequence continues at coordinate 70,558,418 of NW_021703783.1, read as the reverse complement.
TTTGTATGAAAGGAAGTGTTATAAATTCATCCCCTGGTAGACTGAACAGACAAAAATCTTGGCTGAAGGCCCCAACATCATCTTGGGTTAGATGCCTACCAAGGACCTTATTCTAGAATGATGTCTCATTTGTGAGGTAGATGCCTTTGGGTGCTTATAAGGAGTTCTCAGTTGGTCAGCACTATGGTCTTGGTTTTCCTCTTCTCACTTGGAGGAGAGTGTTCTTATATATTCTTGGGCTTTTCTTTTTTTGAACATCTGAGTTAGTATTCTGCATGTGACTGAATTGATGGAAAAGATGATCTTGCATGTACTGTATGAGTTTTGCCTTCTTATTTTGACATCTTTCACTGGTTTTCAGATATGTGAAGCATATTTGGTTTGATTTAAACATTGAAAACGCAGATGTTATTCTAACTTGTAAAATCTAGCAACTAAAATCACCGGGTGAGTAACTTTTATTTGAATCCCTTGTTGAACTTATCCCCCCAAATTAGTGTTTTTCTTTTCTCAGCAAATATGGTTAAAACTTAATGTTTCTTTTATTCAGATGCCCCAGTTTTACAATTTTTACCATCAGTTCTTCATCAGATGATGTACAGTAAGAGGAAGAATGATCCAAATTTATACTTTCCTAAGGATATTTTTAGAATGTTTTAAAGATGGATCTCACTTATAAACTTGACTGCCTCTTTAAATTGGAACAAAATGTTTCTAATCAATAACTATTCAGGGTAAATTCTAAGTAGTTACATTTTTTAAAGGTATTGTGTGTGGTAGCATCTTTATGGGAGAATGATACTGTCATTGTTATTTAAATGGGGAAGGGACTAGGTGGTTAGATTGGCCACTTTCTTGACCTTACTGCCTAATAAGTTGGGAGAGGCTAATCATTTGTATTTTTAGAAAACATAAGTAACTCCATAAGGGTAATATGTTAATTATGGATATATGGTAGAGACAGGATCCTATTTTTATTTGGATTAATACCCAGTTGTTTTCTCTTAGTGTGTATGTGGCCACTGTGGCCACTTAACAGTTTAGCTAAGCATATTTGCTGCGTGTGTCTGTGCATGCACACACACACCACTTGAAATATGACACTCTTCCCAATCATGTAGTTTTGTGTTGAGATTGAACATAAATATGCTGTGCACTGATGTAGGCATAGTGAAGCATGTGGAAATAACCTGTGTCTAGAGGGTGCTCTCAGGCTGGTTGGGCTGTTGATGAATATGATTGGTTGGCTAATAGTTATTACATGTTAATATTTCTTAATGAAGAGTGTACTCAGTATAGCACTATTTTTGCTAAAATTTCCTTTTAGAGTTTTTGGAAGGTTTAGTGGTGTGCTGCATTATCACATGTTATTCAGTGTAGACTGGATAAAGGGGGAAATACAGTTGCGATTTTAAAATCCTTAACTACGAACTGAACTGCAAGTGAGTGTGCTCAAAAGCATATTAGTTATCTGGCTTTCTTGTAGTAGGGGAAAATAGGGGACAAGAATTTGAGAAAGGGATCTAGTCTTTGCTTAGACAAGAGTGGACCAAAGTCAAATTAGGATAGATTGTAGATATTGGAAGCAGCACCATTTTGTACTTGGAAATAGACTTCTAACAGGTTAAGCTGCATATGCTTCTGGTTTATCTTCCCAGGGACCTGGGGTATAAGATAACCCTTCTTTTATCATCTAAAAAGCGTGAAATATTGACTCGAAGAACGAGTTTTACAGTTGCCTAAGGGAACTTCAGACAGTTTTCTTTTAACAGTGGCCAGTATTTTCATTGATACCTAAAGAAAAATACCAAAATTAAATATTGCTTGAGGTAAAAGGGAATGTATTAGTCTTCTAGGACCACCGTAACAAAGTAACCACAGGCTGCTTGGCTTAAACAGCAGAAGTTAATTTTTCTCACAGTTCTGGATGCTGGAAGTCTCGCAGATCGAGGTGTTGGCAAGTTTAGTTTTCTCCTGAGGCCTCTTTTCTAGGCTTGTAGAAGGTTGCCTTGCTGTGTCCTTATCTGGCTTTTTTCTCTTTTGTGCACCTCTGGCTTCTCTTCCTCTTATAAGGACACCAATTCTATTGGATTTGGCCCCATCTTTATGATCTCATTTAACCCTAATTACCTCTTTAAAAAGCCCTGTCTCCAAAGACAGTCACCTTTTGGGTTAGGGCTTCCACATAAGAATTCTGAGGAGATACAGTTCAGTCCATAATAGGGAAAGCAAAGAAATTCACTCTCTGAAGTGTAATTTTAGTCAACTAGAACATGGTTCTCAAATTTTAGCATGCATCAGAATCACCTGGAGGCTTGTTAAAAACACATTGCTGGGTCCCACCCACAGAGTTTCTGATTTAATAGGTCTGGAGTGGGTTTGAGAATTTGCATTTCTAACAAGCTCCAAGGTATGCTGAAGCTGCTGGTCTGTAGACCATGCTTTGAGAATCACTGATGTTGTATTTCCCATTTGAATTGAGAGAAGTTGCTGAAGAATGCCCCTGAGAGTCCCCCAAGGAACTCTCTCCTTGGGGAAGGGAGTGATGAGATAGACTGCAGTGGGAAATAGAAGATGTACTGGGAGTGTCGAGGAAATACTGGTCTGCTCACTGGCTATCATGTTTGTTCTCAGTAAGTTAAAGAGACATTTGATTGGATGTTGAAAGCAAGCACTTCTGTTGTCTGTTATGGGAGGAAAATTGACTCTAGACTTGGTTATTAAGGAATTTAATTCTCAGAATATTTATCACATCCTTCAAATCTTTGCTGAACTGTCCCCCTCTTGGTGAGGCATTCCCTGATCATCCTATTAAATTGCATCTGTGAATTTAAAGACTATCCCAAGAAAAGAGGGCAAAGGCAGGTGCTATAGTGAAAAATACAAATTAGGTAGAGTGGTGCCTGATGGTTAGAATTTAATGTTTATTTAGTTTAAACAGACTTTTGTGTTGAAGTGTAGGCAGTGAATAAAATTGGGTTTGTACTTCAGAGGTTCATTTTTGTTGATTTAGAACTTGAAACAAATTTACTCATAGAAATAGAACTATAAACAGTTGGTCGGGGCTTCCCTGGTGGCGCAGCGGCTGGGAGTCCGCCTGCCGATGCAGGGGGCGCGAGTTCGTGCCCCGGTCCGGGAGGATCCCACGTGCCGCGGGGCGCCTGGGCCCGTGAGCCATGGTCGCTGAGCCTGCGCGTCCGGAGCCTCTGCTCCATGGTGGGGGAGGCCACGGCAGTGAGAGGCCCGCGTACTGCAAAAAAACAAAAACAAAAAAACAGTTGGTCAACAAAATCCAAAAATGAAGTTAAATCACTAGTACTATACTAGCCTGAGATCTGGGAGTCCCCACTATATTAATATAGTGGCAAGAGGGATACAGTCCCTTTTCCTCTAGGCGAAGGCAATGTAGTAAAAATAATACTGTGTCTGAAAGTTAACTTGCATTGCCCCCCCACCCCATACACTTTCAGAGTTGTCATTTTATTCATTTGAAATACAGTTGGGTTCATTTACTTATGTTGTATTCTCTTTTAACTTCTCGCCCCAACCCGTTTTGTTTCAATTTTATATTTTGAATATGTAGAACACTAATGTGCTTCCAAAAGTCAAAACTACACATAAAAAATGTATAATAAATACTTGGTCCTTTTCCTTTTCCCTTCTACCCTCTCATCCCTGTTCTTTTTGCAAGTCGCTAATTTTTTTGTTTTCTGGTTTATTCTTTCTATGTTTCTTTTCTCAAAAATACACAGACTTGGGTATCATTTATTTCTCTTTTCTTACACAAAATGGGGTGTATGCACTCTGCTTTTCCCCCTATTCCGTATACCCTGCACATCTCTCCATATTGGCTTATACATGGCTTCCTCTTTTTTCTTGTTTTTTTTTTGTTTTGTATTAATAGCTTTGTGGTTTTCTGCTGTGTGTGCTCTGCAGCCACTCTCCTATGTCTGGACATTTTAGGTAGTTTTCAGCATTTTGAAGTTATAAATAATGCTGCAACAAACGTGCATGTGTATTTTCATATTGTTAAGATACACCTTCACAGTAAATTCCTGTGAGATTGCTGATGTGAAGGGTCAATTAATAGTAGTTTCATTAGCTGTTGTCAGGTTAGGGATATGCCATGCTCTGGATATCTGTTGCTGCTTAATCGTGTAACAGTTCTTTTATTATACTTCTAGATTCTAGGTCAGAAATATAGGTAGGGGACATGAGAGTGGCTTGTCTCGAGCTTCTGTCGGGAAGTCTCAGATAGCTGGGAGGTGACTAGAAAAGTTAGGGGACTAGAATTCTATGGCAGCTTCTTTACTTATATCTGGTGCCTGGACTGAGATGGCTGAAATTGGACTCAGTTCAGACTGTCAACCAGAATACGTAAACATGGCCTCTCAGTGAGCTTGGGCTTCTTGACACAATTGGCAGCCTGGGTTCTGAGAAGGCATACGTATCAGGAGAGTGAGCATTCCAAGACAACCAGACAGAAGCTACAGGACCTTTTATGACCTAGCTTCCAGTCCCATAGTATTGCTTCTGTGGTACTCTGTTGGGGGAGGTAGTCACAAGTCTGTCCAGATTCAAGGGTAGGGACATGAACTTCACCTCTTCATGGGAGTAATGTCAAAAAATTTAAAACTATGTGTTACAACTGCTGCATGACATTTTGCATACATTGCTGGTGCATTGTTTCCTCAAAGCCTCACTAAACAGTACATTTTCCAGCTTTTGAATTTTTGTTACTGTGTATGGTGAGAGGTGGTATTTCACCATAGATTTAATTTGCATTTTTCTTATAAGTGACATTGAACATCTTTCCCTGTTTTTAAGGACTGTTTTTATATTTTAGTGAATTTATTCTTATGTCGTGTGAGGAATGCTTAGATATGATTTTATCTATGTCTGAATAGTCAGTTGTCCCAATACAATTTATGAAAAAGCCCATCTTCGCTTCTCATTACTCTCAAGTAGTTTGAGTTACCACCATTATCATATACTACTTTTAATATATATTTGGGTCTATTTCTGAACTTTGTATTCTAGTCCACTGGTCTATTCATGTACCAGTACCACACTCTTTTATTCACAGGGACTTTCCAGTACATTTTAATATCTAGTAAGGCTAATCTCCCCATCATAGTTCTTCCTTTGCTGTGGCTTCCTGTCTATTCTTGTGTGTTTATTTTTCCATATAAACTTTAGCATCAACTTGTCTAGTTCCAGAAAAAAAGCTCATTGTTTTTATTTGGATTGCATTACATTTACAAATTGACTTAGGGGAAATGGACAGCTTGATGATGTTGAGATGTCCTAATCATGAACAAAGAATGTCTGCATTTGGTCAAGTCTGCATTTGTGTCTTTCAGGAGTGTCAGGAATTTTTTTAATATAGATTTTGAGCATTTGTTAAGTTTATTCCTAAGTTGTTTTTAATCTTGTTGGTTGCTATTGTGATGAAGTTTTCCATTACATCTCTAATTGGTTATCAGCTGTATATGAAAAGGCCATTGATTTTTGCATGTTAATTTTAACCCTTGTGCCTTACTCAGTTGTTTTATTATTGAGTTAGTTTTCATTGATTCTCTTAGTTCTGAAGTTCAGGGTCTTCCAGGTATATTGTCATGGCATCTAAAGAGATTGTTTTTCTTTTCCGATTCTTATAGCTCCAGTTGTTTTCTTTTTTCTCATCCATTGGCTAATACTTTCAGAATGATGTTAAATAGTAGTGGACATGACAACATTTTTTCCTTGTTTTTGACCTTATATTGAATGCCTCTGGTATTTCCCCATTAATTGACTGACTTTAAGATTGAGATATAGATAGACAAAGTTTATTATTTGTTTATTTCTGCTAACAGATTTTCTAATATTGGAGTATTGCATTCCTGGTATAAATATCACTTTATTGTGGTGTATTTTTTCCTTAGTGTGGTGTTGGAGTCTGCAGAAATCCTAAATAAAATATTAGCATCAATTTTCATAAGTGATATTAGTCTACAGTTTTATTCTATATTAGGTTTAGATATCAATGTTATATTTGCTTCATAAAGAACTTGAAAGTTTTATTTACTATTCCCTGAAGCAATTTATGTAGCATTGGGACTCTGGTCTTCAAACTTTTGGTAGAATTGCTCTGTGAAACCCTCTGAACCTGGTGCTCTTTTGTGGAGGTTTTTCTTTGGTAATGTTTTCTGTTTATCTTTGCTGGGGTCAGTTTTGGTAAGCCGTATTTTCTTAAGAAATTATCCATTTCATTTGGTTTTAAGATCTATTTACCTAGAGGTCTTCAATCTATTTTTTGAAGTTTCCTCTGCATAGTTATTTCCTCTTGTGTCATTTTATTTTAGTGTATTTGTGCATTGTCTACTTTGTCAGCATGTATAACATGTACATTCTGTTCTTTTAACCATGTTCCCACCTTTGTCTTAGTTCTGTAGTTAAATGTATTAAATGCTCACCCTTAAACTTTTCGCTGAAGACTCCCCAAGGATCCCTTAGTTGAATGAAGTTCATCTTCTAGTAAATTTTTCAGGAAGGGCATGTGTACATTGTATTTCTGGGTTTTTGTGTCTTCACAACTGTTTTCTTTGGGAGACTTAATATTTGAAGGAAAACTTGGCTCCCACATTCTTAAGTTTCTTGAAAATGCTGCTCTGCTCCACTATCATCTTTCATGGGTTTTGTTTGTTTGTTTGTTTTGGTGTTTTTACTAAGATGTGTCTTGAAGTAGATTGTTCCAGGTCAGCTTTCCCAGGTATACAGTGGACCCTTTCAAGGTGCTGGTTTAGATTTTCTCTTATTTCTGGAAAGATTTCTTGAACAATAGTTTTAAATATTCTGTTCCATTTTTCTTTTCTTAAAGGCCTCTAATTATACAATGTTGGATCTCTTGCATGTCTTATATTTCATACACTCTTCTGTCTCTTTTTACTCCTTTCTTATTTTCATGCTCTTATTTTCCTGCCTCCAGTGTCTCTTACTATATTTTCACTCAAATCCAATCTCTCCTGAGCATTTTGTAATTTATTCTTAATTTCAGAAATGGTTTTATCCTTTTCTCTTTGATTTCTTCTTTGAGATTGATCAATTCCTATTGCATTTCTTCCTAGAATTTTGTTCATTTTTGATTTTAGCTTTTGAATGTTTTGTTCTAGGTGATTTTTGGTTTTGTTTTTAATGTCTTCAGATACTTGGCTTGAGGGTATTTAATTCAATTTGAAATATTGCTTCACAATTTTCTGATGTTTCATGGTTTTTGGTGTGTGTTGTTGTTTTGTGGGGAGAGGGTTCATTAGCTGGAATGTGATTTACATTTTCTGTTTTCTTCCTCCAATAGCTCTTTATGGAATTAGTTTGGTTTTTCCCACCTATTCCTAGGCATTTTGTGGACAAGATTCTTAGTTCATAAGTGCCTTCCGTCAAAATAGCAAAGGACATTTTTTTAATGAATGATGGCAGTAGTGAAGGGAATTAGGCAGGAATTTGTCTTTTTCTCTTTGGTTTCTTCAGGATCCTTATATTTTCTTTCTTCACTTCTGTCCCTCTAAGGGACACCTCTCTTTTCTGTTAATCTGCTTCTTCCCCAGAAGTGCTGCTTGTTTGAGCTTGCATTTTTGTTGCTCTTGTCTTTCAGCCTCTTTCTGTGTCACTGATGATGTCAGCTACCAAATTCCAGTGTTGGGTATTTTGACATTTGATGCTGGACTTCCCTCTTCTGTGGGTGATTTTGTCTGTGCGTCATCTGTGTTCTCTGGTCCCTTCTCTTTAAGTGTCCCTTCTCCTGTGTCAGGCTACCATAGGTTTGCAAAGGCAGTGGGAGCTCTCTTGGATTTTGGTGTTGATTTCTCCACTTGCAGGTACTTTGAAATTTGTGGTGTTCTGTCTCCTAGTAATATTGGAGGTCATGTGTGGTTTTATTTGCGCTTTTTGTGATTTTATGTATTTTGAGGAGAGAGATTGGGATTCAGGCTGTTACCATTATACTCCTGACTCAGAAGTTCCAGAGGAGCTTTTTAAAATTAAGATTCTTAAATGCTAGTCCTGGAGACTCTGATTCTGTTGGTGTGGAGTGAAGCCTAGGACTTTATATGTTTTTTTAAAGCTCTGTAGATTATTTGGATACAGAGCTAGCTGGGGAACTGCTTGCCTTAGACCAGGGACTAGCAAACTTTTTCTGTAAAGGGCCAGATATTAATAATTATTTTAGGCTTTCAAGAGCCCGTACAGTCTTTGCTGCATATTCGTTTTCTTTCTTTTTTTTTTTTTTAACCCTTTAAAACTATTTTAAAAATCATTCTTAGCTTTAGGCCTTGCAAAAACAGGGTATAGGCAATTTTGGCTAATGCCTGCCATTCAAATGCCTTTTTCTGAACTTGGCTTGAAAGTTGGTGTTTACTAACTGGTGTTCACTAATGTTTACTTTTTTCTGAGAGCCTGGAACAAGGAATGTTTTCAGTGCCTTAAGCAGCTTTGGATCTTCTCAGGTGTATAAACCAAGAGATGGGTTGAGGTATAAGCCAGAAAGCATGGAAGTAACAGTATGAAATGGAAAATGGAAATGTAGGTGTTACTGGTTAGCTGCTTCAAGAACAAAAGTACTTTATATGATTCCTACCTGATTTCACAAAATATTGCACTTCGATGGATGCCTAGCGCATTGACCACAGTGTGTAAAGATATGCAAATGAGGAGCCCTTGGGGTTGCAAATATCCCTCTAGAGTTGTTTAAATTTTAAGAATTTATACCAAATTTATTTTGACTTTTTTTTTTTGTACGCGGGCCTCTCACTGTTGTGGACTCTCCCGTTGCGGAGCACAGCCTCCGGACGCGCAGGCTCAGCAGCCATGGCTCACGGGCCCAGCCGCTCTGCGGCATGTGGGATCTTCCCGGACCGGGGCACGAACCCGTGTCCCCTGAATCGGCAGGCAGACTCTCAACCACTGCGCCACGAGGGAAGCCCCTATTTTGACTTTTTGCACTGCTGATACTGAGCTCTGACGGTATACAGGTTCAGTTCCTTCTTAAGGCAACTCTTGATTTGTGTTAGTAAGACAGATGTGAAATAGCTTCCGATTTCCCATGGCCACAGGGCATGTTCTTAAAGCTGTTATTCTATTGTTTAAATGTATTGGAGAAGGTGCATGAAATCTTACTGTGTGGATCACCATCCTTGCCACTTCTGATTCCCCAGCAGTAGTTTTAAACAGGCTTTACCACGTAAGTCTCATGTGAGGAGCAAAGAAACCATTTTGGAAGGTGAAGTAACATGAATAACAGTACTATAGAGGTGAGAAGGAGTAAAGCTTATTAATTAGCAGGCTCGTTGTTATTAATCTTTAGCCATCTCTGAATGCCATTCGCTGACAGGTTCTTCTCTCTCCACCTACTATAAGAAAACATGAAATGGAGGTCAAATGGCCACTTAAAAAAAAAAACCCAAAAAAGTCCTTTTAAATTTCGAGAGTCACATAGTTTAATCTTCTGTTGTCCATGAAGAGATTGATTCCTATTATGGAATCACTGTGGTTTGACAGCATGGGGTTTAAAAAAAAAAGGCACTTTGTTAGTCACCTTTATTTTTTGGTGACAAGTCATCCTGTTTATCTTCATTATTCACTGCTGCAGTCAGTGTTTAAAAGTCTTTCATACAGACTCTTTGGGAGGGGGAGGGGCAGTTAGTAGGTTAGTGATTTTGCTTGATGCAGTGTCCTTGACTCCTCCACTTTTTTGGAGATGTTATGATTTTCATTTCCTTGCCTAATAAGAAAAATGGACAAATGTAGTTACAGTTCCATACCCTTTCCTGGCACCATGGTCCATTTTTCATAGAAGCCAGAATAATCTTAAAGTACAAATCAGACCATATCACCTTGTAATTAATGTTCAGACTCCTTGCCATGGCCTGAAGTCCCTCGATATCTGGCTTCTCCCAGCTCATCACCTCGCCTCATCATGCACTGTGCAGTAGCTACATTGGCCTTCTTTCTATCCCTTTGGATAGAACATTTCAACCTTGTTTCTACTTTAGGCCCTTCCTGTTTTCTCCACCAGGAATGCTGCTTGCTTCACATCTTCTTGAGGCTGCTTCCTTGTCATTGTTGAGGACACTCAGATACTCCTCTTCATCCTCTCTGAAGTAGTGCCCCTTCCTTGCATGCTGTCCTTCTTTCATGTATTTATCATTCTTAGAAAATAGTTGGAGGAGGCACATAGTTAGTAGAATTCAAGATTCATTAGGGCAGGAACATGGTCATGTTCACCACTGAGTCCTGGGTCCCTGAAGTATTGCCTAGCACACAATAGACATATTTTGAGGAATGAATGGAAGTTTTTGCCAGTGTGTATGGTTTTTATTTCAATTACTATTCTCTTTCATTGTTGATAAAATATGAACAATGTTGTAATTCCCCCACCCCACTCCACTCCTCTTGGTGGAAGTTAAGGACTAATTCAGCTGAGCTTGGAAATGCGGGGGTTGCCTCTTAACCTGCTCTGACTATTTGATCCATGGGTTTTAAGAGTAAAGTTTTTTTTAAAGGAGAAACATTTCAGCATTAATGATAAGCACATAATAATATATCTTGGAAAGCTGTCTATAATCAGTTACCTCTTTAAAATAAATTTTCACTGTTCAGTTCCATGAATTAGGTAACGAAGAGTTGCACTACTTGCACTTTTATTTGATTACCAAAATACCAGGAGGATGGTTTCATCTTTCTTTTTTTTTTTTAAATAAGAGGGTAGTTTTTGTGCTTTCCCATAAAGGCATCTGAATTTAGATTTCTGTGGAAGTGACTTCACCCTGGAGTTGCCTTAATTGTTGACCCACAAAGAAAGGGAGCTCAGATTCTCTTTGTGCTTTCAAGTCTTACACTCACCCCCACCCCCACCCCAACCCCCATGAATATATAATCAAGTGCTTTTAAAACTAACTGGCCAAGTTTCCGTACTATCAAAGACCTATTCAGGGAAAATTTCAGAAGACTTTGAAGATCACCGGTGCCTTCCCTTCTGATTTAGTATCGTGTTAATGCAGGCAGGCTTTGGTTGTAGCAAACTAAAACTCCTACTAATCTTTTTGAAGACTTCCACATTCTGTACTTATGGCTTCCCCCGCCCCCATTAGAAAATCTCAATGCAGGGGTTAGTATTGATAATATTTCATCTTATTCCTTTTTTGTCCCACTTACTGAACATGTAGCCTGCCATCTGGTATATGAGATCTCCCCTAGTTGTGGCATTTGAAAATTGTATGTCTTTTATGTCTACCTTTAGGTTGTTGATGAAAAACATTGGACAGGATGAACCTGTAATTTAATTGATAGGCTACTACTGGTGAGCTTAGGAATAGCCACACCTGATTTTCTGGGACTATAGAGAAGAAGAAATGAACACTGGTGCGGTTTGGTACCAGCAGAAATAAGCAAAAGCAAAAAGAGGTGAAGGAACCTGGTGATGTGTTTTCAAGGAAGTGTAACTGGTTTTATTTCCAGTACAGTTTTCCTTTGAAGATGGTAGGGGAGGACACACAAGAGAGTACACTTGCTCTGTGTCATTTTCGGTGTTCAAATGAATAAGGCACACGTGTCATTATAAGCTTGGTCCTGTGTTCTTGCATTTAAAAGATGATGAATCAGATATTGCCACTAGTGAGTTAGGAGGAGAATATTTGAAGGACAAATTAATCTCCGTTGGAAACTATTTCTTAAAATGTTCATTAGTGTACTAGAAAGATTTGGGGAGGGTATAATCACTGCCTCCCACTTACCAGCGCACAATTGAAATTAAACTCCTGTGGATAAATCACTCAAAACAGCTGGGCTTTGCATAGGAGTACCTCAAAAGCTGGACCCTGGATCCATGAAAAATACAAGGTGTTTAATATCCTGCAGGGTCTGTATTCAGTATCATTTGGCAGTGATAAAGAAAGCGTCCGTCTGCTGTTCCTTGTGTTGTTTTCCTGGCACTGTTGGTTATAAGAGGTATTGTTAATAGTCAAAATTGTGAAGGACTTTTCAGACTAGCACTGTGATTGGTTTTTTGGAAGGGTGGTTGTTGTTTTTTGTTTTTGAGAAAGACTTAAAAATTTTTTGATCCATAGTGGATACTGTTTCCTACAGACTTTTTCTTCTAAGGAGAGAACAGTGATTTAAAACCGTAAAAAAGGATACTTTTTCTTTTGTTTGTGTTCTGTAGTAATAACAATAGTAATAATAATTAATGGCTGCTTTGTAAATCTGGGAATTATAATTGTTTTAAAAATGTGTATTTAGAAGGGTAATTATCTTGTAAAACTGTGGGAGCTGGAAAATTTTGTTTTATGTGAAGTGGCAACAGCTATCAAATGAATAAGCTGCATCTACTTGCAGTTTTTGTACCCTCAGATAAGTAAAAGTGGTGTCTTCACTAGTGGAGACTTGATATTCCCCAGACTTTGCATACCACTTTGTTATCCTTTTAATGTAAATAATATCTACAAAAACAGCAATAGTAGAAACACTCTTCTCATTTAAAAATTGAAATATAGCAAATGCTTATTTTTCAGATCTTTTCTAGGAGAACATTATAATGTTTATTTTATATTTTTTTGAATTTTATTTTATTTTTTTATACAGCAGGTTCTTATTAGTTATCTATTTTATACACATCAGTGTATACATGTCAATCCCAATCTCCCAATTCACCCCACCACCACCCCCTGCCACTTTCCCCCCTTGGTGTCCATACGTTTATTCAAGGAGAACATTGTAATTTTTAACTGCACTTAAATCTGGTGCTGCCGCCCAAGGTCTTACAAGATCTGTCATCAGTAATTCTGCCAACCATCAGCTGTATAAACCGTGTCTGTAATTCTTTTGCAGTGCCTTATATGGTTCTGTACATCCAAGGTGAAATCAGGAAATATTTATTGTTGAGAGTAAATCGAAAACCTTGGGTTTTAGCCCTTTAGTTTGTCTTTGCAGAACCTGCAGTGGAAGAGGAAATTGGAAGTTTCTCCCTACATGTACTTCTTTCCCTATCACAATGCCCACCCCCAGCTTCCAGTTTGTGTTTCACATACTGGTATACTGGTCACCTGCATACAACAGGTTCAGCTGCCTTCAAAGCTAACACCTTTCTACTAATTACCCTCTCCCTCCACGGAGGAAATACTTTAATGACAATAGGTCTCTGAGGTTGTAAAAACAATTTTCTGGCCTAAATAGATTTAAGTATTCTTTAAGTAGCAGCGTTTTCCAAGAACCTTTTATCATTTTTTTTTTCTGAAATAATTATTCCCAAAAATAAGTTCTGGTTAGTTAGGGCTTTAAGTTAAAAAAGCAGCAGCACACCTACCACTAGAAGAAATGGATTCTGGGGCAGCCTGGAGAGGACCCTTTTCTTACCTGTTTTATTATAGTGGTAACTAATGGTTGAATCATGTGAAATATTTTCATAATTATGATCTTGAGTTGTGAGGGCCACTTTTCTGGCATGTAGTAAAAACTTCATTGCTTCAGTTTTAAGTTACATAACAGCAATATTGGGGAGGGTACAAATTTTATATTTGCATGGTTTTTCTAGCATTATAGTTAAATAGTACCATTTGTTCATTTAGCAAACGTTCAAGTGCCTACCTTGTGCCAGACCACATACTCCACTCTGGGTAAAAGATGTGCTCCTTCGTCTTATTGTTAATAAAGGAAGAACACAGATATTCTCAAAGTTCAGAATAATATCTTTAAAAGAATGAATAGTAATGCTGCTTTCAGGTACAAGTATGTCATCCTTCATAATAGACAAGTATTTTGGCTCTGAAAGAGATATGTTGACGTTTATATAATACGATTCCCTATGTACTGTTACGTGTATGTCTTAATTGTGAAAATCGTGAACATAAGCTTAATTGGTAGAACAAATTGAGGATTTCTTGCCTGTTTTTTTTTTTCTGTTTTCTTGTTTTTGTTTTTCTTTCTTTCTTTTTTTTTTGCGGTACGCGGGCCTCTCCCCACTGCGGCCCCTCCCGTTGCGGCCGGACGTGCAGGCCCAGCGGCCATGGCCCACGGGCCCAGCCGCTCCGCGGCCCGCGGGATCCTCCCAGACCAGGGCACGAACCCGCGTCCCCTGCATCGGCAGGCGGACCCCCAACCACTGCGCCACCAGGGAAGCCCCTTGCCTGTTTTTAATGAAGAATTCTCTTCTTGGTTTATAAACCTTTTCCTTTTTTTTAAGCCTCCTTGTATTTTTTGGCTGCGCTGCAGGGCATGCGGGATCTTAGTTCCCCGGCCAGGGATAGACCTCCTGCATTGGAAGCGTGGAGTCTCAGCCACTGGACCGCCAGGGAAATCCCTGTATTTTCATATGTAGTGTGACGCTTTTCACATAATGAGCTTCAGTAAATATTGATGGTAATGAAAATTCCTGATCTCTTCAACATGTGATCATTCAAAATTAAAATTCCCATAGAATTTTAGTGACATGCTGAATTTCCAAATAGATGAACATCTCGGAGAGGTCTAATATCATGCTTCAGTATATATGTGAGCATATATGCAAAGGCAGAGCAGAGTGGAGAGGAGCAAACCACACTGCTTGGGTGTGAAGCCTAGCTCTGTCCTTAACAGCTTTGTGACCTTGGACAAATTACTTAACCTGCTTCACTTGTTTCCTCAGAGGGAAAGGAAAGTAATAGTACCAATCTCACAGGGCCATAGTGTTCCATAAAACACTATGGAAATGTTATTTATTATTGTTAGCATCATCATCATAATTCAACTTCGTGTAAAACTCATAGCACAATGCTATCTATATAGTAAACACTTAAAATTGGTTGGTTTTTCCTATACATTTGGCAACAAGCCAAAGAGGTAGTACTCAGAGGTCTCAGAGGTGTTTTCGCCATCATGGGCACAATTTCAAAGAATCTGCTTTTAATGCTACCTTGTGGCCAAAGCTTTCCCCACTTAGCCATCCCTGTGTTCCCCCGAATATCCCATGTGCATTTTGTATTTTCTGGCTAATTCGGAAAGGTTCTAATGAGACATACTGTTTTAAACACTTTTTTCTTTCTTCCAGATCTGTGAATAAAGGTTAAAAAAGAATCAACCAGTGTATACTTACCACAGTTGTAGTTAAATAATTGTATAATTAGAAGTTTCATATATATATACACATATATATAAATATCTTCTCCAGAAGAATATAAGTTCTGTGGAGACAGAGATGATTCTGTTTTGTTTCCCTCCGTGTCCCCAATACCTAGCACTCAAATGCACCTTGAATGAGGAAAATGTTTGCATGCTTGTTCTTTTCATGCTAATGTCAGTAAGGGATTACAAGTAAGTATACATGAATGAAGATCTTCACCTCTTCTGAAACATGGTAGGCTAGTTGAGGAGGCACACAGTTTACAGAGTTAGAAAAACCCAACTTTCAACGCTTGAATAAATGAGAAAACTAGCTGTATGCTGTTACCTATTCTATACCTCCTGATTGTAAATATTTTGAAGGGGATGGCGACCCAGTGCTAGGTATGACATTCACTCTGCCCCTGTTGTTACTCATGCTATATTCATATTATCCACATTTCTCATTTGCCTCATTTAAAAGTCTCCAATAATGGCTGATATGTATAAGGCCAGTACTGCCCTTATTAAGAAGATGGATATCCTTAAGCTTCAAGTTAAAATTTGCCATAATAAAGAACAAATTCCATTTAATCCTCAGGGAGAAGTGTTGGATGCTTGGGAAAGACACATTATACAAGATGTCATATTCATTCTCTTTTAATCCTCATGACAGCCTTGAGGGGTTTGATAGCAACATATCTAATATTTATTTTGTAGACATGATCTATCACTCTTATGACAGGGTCTGAAATTCAGTGTTTCGGAGAGAATAGAAAGGATGGAAACGATTAGATTGAGAAGGAAAAGGAATTTAGCTACTGATTGGCTATTGGGGAGAGAGTGGGAAATCAGAGGCGCTTTTGAGCTTAAGTGGTCGATACTTTGACTGAAATAGGAAAGGATAGAACCGTGTTTCCTAAAATATTCTGTGAAACACTGGTTCCTAGAGATATTAATAGGTGCTCCATTGGCGGGGGTGGTGGGGGAGAAACAGTAGTTAAAAATAAGTTCAGGAAATGCTACATGTAATATTTCCCTCTTGTAGATTCACAAAATTGCATGGCTGTGCAAAGTCTGACTAAAGAAACCTATTTGCTATGCTGACCTTTTCACATCATAGCTGTTAACATATTGTGAATTAGCCTTCTCTAGGACACCAGTTTGGAAAAGTCTGGTCTAGAGGAATTTGGGGATTGGTAATAGGAATGGATTTTGAGGTTTTAGCTTGAGGTTAAAACTAAAAATTAAGTGACCATCAGGATTTTTGAGGTGAGTGAGAAATGAGGTCTGAAAGTATAGTTTTGTAGGTGAATTACATGCAAGCAAGAGACAAAACTGGAAAAGAAAATACTAATAACCAGTTGAAATCCTGAACCCAAGACTATTGAAGTGCACCTGGGTCCTTCAGATAAAGGCACGGCTTTTCAGTACCTCACATATATGCAGAGATCATGCTGACTCTGTAGAATCCACAGTAGGCAGATAATGGGGAGTACAGATAGTGTTTGTAAGTACAAGTCTAGAGTTATAACTGTTGAGTGCTGGTGAGATAAGAGTAGAGGACCCCAGACTTTACTGGGATGGGTGTAGAGGCAGAAAGTGGATAGGGGAGCCAGTCAGAGAAACAGGAAGGGATGCTAAGAGAGATAGATATAAAACTAGAAAGTGCACGTGGAACGCGAGGGAGGAGTGTTTCACCGGATAGGCAGCCATTGGTGTAGATAAGAAAGGGATATCAGATCCTTGGGCCCAACTCCTCCATTTTGCCCATGAAAAACTGAGAGCAAGGAAGGAGAGAGATTTGCTTAGGATTAAATGTTAGCACAGCAGAGTCAGGATTAAAATCTGGTCGCTTCTGTTACCTCTTTGTACTCTAGAGATGTCAAAAGGAAGAGACTGCTAATGATAATGTTGAGGTTATCTCCTCTCTTGGGAAGATGAGGATTGGCTGTCCCCCAGAGGGCCCTCACAGGATAGGGATTACATCCCTTAGTAGGTTTTTTTTTTTTTTTGAAAGAGCTTTTTTATTTTTTTATTTTTTGTGGTATGCGGGCCTCTCACTGTTGTGGCCTCTCCCGTTGCGGAGTACAGGCTCCGGACGCGCAGGCTCAGTGGCCATGGCTCACAGGCCCAGCCGCTCCGTGGCATGTGGGATCTTCCCGGACCGGGGCACGAACCTGTGTCCCCTGCATCGGCAGGCGGACCCTCAACCACTGCGCCACCAGGGAAGCCCTCCCTTAGTAGGTTTACCATGATAAAGATTCTGAGACTTGCAGGCTCTGAAACTCAGTTCATCTACACTCTAATAATCGATTTTTTGGATCAGACTATAATTATCAAAGCCTCATGAGATTGATATAAAAATCAGAATGTCAGTTTGTTAATTTACAGTGGAAAAAAAAAGTAACTGCCTTGGGAAACAGATTCTCATGTCCTGGCTAACACATTCTCTTCCCCGTAGATTTTGCCACATGAGATGCCATATTATAATTAGAAGGTTGCTTGGTATGTCAGCAGAACAAGTGGTATAAGGTTTGGAATGTGTAATGGAGTCAGGCTTTTCTTACCCTCTCAAAGACCAGTTACCTCATCTGGCAGTTGGGGTAATAGTACAATACCTTGTTCACAGGGTGTTGGAAGGATTAGGTAGAGTATACTGGGTATTGTTTAGCACAGTACCTGGAACAGGTATCCCATCAGTGTTATAGTTCTTCCCAGTTAGGATACGAATACTACTGGAACCTCATCGTGGCTTAGAATGCTCTGCTAAACACTGCTTGAATGAGAAAGGCCAGGTTTTCTTTTGCTGTTCCAACAGCTGTCTTCTGCCTGTTCTTTCATGGTTGACCAGCCATTTCTGATTGTTAAATGCCCCCCCCCCCCCCAGTTAAGTTGAATTAACTCATTCAGTCTAGCTAATGTCTGATCTTGAGGACTGGGATCCATTTTAATCTTTTTAGTATGCTTGATGTGGATACTCTGCTCAATCGATTATATTAGGTTGAACCATATGAAATTGCTGATATTCTACTGGTTTTCACATAGAAAAATGGCAGTGTCATATGGCTTAATCTAATATACTGATTTTAAAATTTAATTCCTTCCAGGTGGTCCCAGAGAAGCTAAGTCTCTTGATGAGTTCAGAAGACTTTCCTTTAAGTGCAAAGAGCTGTACCCTTATACTTCTCTTCCTGTGATCAGGTTCTGAGAAGGTTCGTCTGTTGTATGTCTGCTTGTGTCCTTTGTGTAGTATACTATTTTTCTTTTTCCTTTTTTTAAAAAAATTAATTATTTTTGGCTGTGTTGGGTCTTCGTTGCTGCCCGCGGGCTTTCTCTGGTGTTGAGCGGGGTCTGCTCTTTGTTGTGGTGCCCAGGCTTCTCATTGCGGTGGCTTCTCTTTGTTGTGGAGCATGGGTTCTAGGCGCTTGGGCTTCAGTAGTTGTGGCACACGGTCTCAGTAGTTGTGGCTTGCGGGCTCTAGAGCGCAGGCTCAGTAGTTGTGGCGCACGTGCTTAGTTGCCCCGTGGCATGTGGGATCTTCCCAGACCAGGGCTTGAACCCCTGTCCCTGCATTGGCAGGCGGATTCTTAACTGCTGCGCCACCAGGGAAGCCCTAGTATACTATTTTTCCTCTTCTCTTTACATTTACTCTCTTACTTGCTCAGGCCAGCATTGAACATATGAATGATTATTTGTAATTCCTTGACTGGTAGTTAACATGGTGCATTTTCTATTTAAGCTATTAAATCAGTGTTTGCTGCTCATTGTACATTCTGTGTATGATATCCTAGATCATGGCCATTAACTTTAAAATGTTCACAGTTTCGGGGCTTCCCTAGTGGCGCAGTGTTTGAGAGTCTGCCTGCCGATGCAGGGGACACGGGTTTGTGCCCTGGTCCGGGAGGATCCCACATGCCGCGGAGGGGCTGGGCCTGTGAGCCATGGCCGCTGAGTCTGCGCGTCCGGAGCCTGTGCTCCGCAGTGGGAGAGGCCACATAAGGATACTGTGGGTCAGTACCAAATTTGGCAAATTCTTCCATTGCACTAGAATTTCAATGTAATGCTGATAGATCAAAGTCAGAATGTCTGATAATTGAAGGCAAATACGTCACCTTTATAATGCTCAACTAACATCCACAGGATTTAGGAAAGAAAATAATCTGTAGGCTACTCTGATAAATTAGCTAATTCCCCCTAGTGTTTTCTGGTTCTTGTCCATTTACAATATGTGAATTCTAAATGGTTATAATCGTTGGATAGATATAGCTCTGTATTTCCGCCCTGAATATTGTGCCACAAAGAGTTTTCCAGGTTGCTGTTTAGTTTTCTTTCTTTCTTTTTTTTTTTTGCGGTACGCGGGCCTCTCACTGCTGTGGCCTCTCCCATTGCAGAGCACAGGCTCCGGACGCGCAGGCCCAGCAGCCATGGCTCACGGGCCCAGCCGCCTCACTGCATGTGGGATCTTCGCGGACCGGGGCATGAACGCCTGTCCCCTGCATCAGCAGGCGGACTCCCAACCACTGCACCACCAGGGAAGCCCGCTGTTTAGTTTTCTTAATCATTATTTTTAAGTTTTGAAGAACCTTCAGCAATTAATCATCCAATTTTAATTGTGGGAAGAAAACCTTTTTTCTGCCTCTGGGGTGTCACTCTACTATCCTTTTCTAAAGTAGATCAATCTAGTTTGTAGATCAACTGTTAGAAAATTCTGGATGTGATCCAGGCCTCTTGCTTTTTAATTCTTAAATGCTGTTAGGTGTCATTATATATAAGGACATCACATTCAAATATTGAATTTGATGTCTTCACTTACTTAACAAGTATGTATTATGTGCCTTCTATATCAGTAGACTGACTTAAGTATTATACAGTGTTCACTGCACATGACAGTTTATTGGAAACTAAAAATGTGTTACCGCTAATATAACAATTAAATAGCTATGGTTTATTAAGTACTTACTATTAAGTGCCAGGCTCTAAGACATTGGGATGATTTCTAAGATATTTCATGTATTAATTCATTAAAACCTCTTCAAAATTATGAAATAAATGGTGTTATCCCCATTTCACAAATGAGGAAGCTAAAACTCCGGGTAAATTGCCGAAGGTCACCCAGCAAGTACAGAAAAGTGCTGAAATGAAATCTAAGAAGTCGTGGACCTACCATCACTGTAGTCATGATTCCCTGGTGGGCCAGGCATCCTCTTGAGTGCTGAAATAACCTCTGCTTCTCTGGAACTGACAGTTTCATTTGCCAGCACCTGAGACAGGCCTTACTTAAAGGACCAGTATCTTCAATGCATTGCCGCATGTTTTCCAGTTCAGTTCAATTACCCTGTATTGAGCCATTTCTGTGGGAAGGTGTTGTAGCTGTAGGTGGTCACTAGGAGATTCAGAAATGAGCAAGACCAACCTGTCCTCAGAGCTTACATTTTAATCAGGAAGAAAGTCATGTACACAGGTAATTGTAGTACATGTTGAATGTTATAGTGGCTCAAAAACTACAGAAGCAGAGAGAAGTAGACTAGTAATTCCATGTCATGGTGTTGAAGAAGGGGGGGCATGTTAACTGTTCCTTGAAGGAGAAGTTAGTAGAAAGGCAAAGGGAATAAGCCAGCTTTCATTAGGAAAAATGACGCTAGGAGATTATTTGAAACTTGTCCAAAGAAAAAGAAGGTGGGGAGCCTGAGAGTGATACTGAAACAAATGGATGAGAGAAGTGGTGCTGATTTGGTACATGACACCATGCTGAAGCCGTCAATATCCACATTTCTTCTACTGAAGACCTCTACAGAGGGGAGATGCTTACAGGCTAGATGCTGCCCCGTGTCTTATCACCATCTTAAAAGTACTCCTTCCTTTTGATCTCCTTCCTGGTTCCTTCATTTTACTTTTTGCAAGTGCTGTGAAAGTGTTCTGACCTTTTCAAAGGGTGATGCAAGTCTCTCATTAGTTTTGGAAGATGATTTATAAGAAGATTTATAAATCATTTGTATTAAGAAATTATCATAAAGAAATAGGAAGTCAGGAGCTTTTGAAATCTGCATGTTTTCTCCCAAGTACTATATTAATATTAATCTGAAGTTTTGGGGTGTGGGGTTGTTTGTTTGTTTTTAATGTGTGTGCCTGATTTTTTAAATATTCTGTGAGGGGAGCTTGAGGATTCTAATTGCTTTGATCTTCCACAATTTAGATGGACTCTTATCCGTTTTTATTCTAGTGAACAGTTAAGCAATTTGTTAGCCTCTGTAAGAGCTATGAAAGGAACACAAGTTGTGGCTACTCCCTCAGAAAGCTTAAGTTGTATTTAAGAAGAGAAGATAAACTTTTAAGAAGCCTTCCAAGGGTATAAGTAGATAGTGTTTTTATCATGGTATCATCTCTTTCCTGTGCTGCCTCCTTATTCTCTTGTGCTTAGGTATGTCAAACTATCACTCACACGTCTGTTTTCAGCCCTTTCATCACCTCTCCCCAACCCTGCTTCAATCCAGGTGTGTCCTAGACAGTGAAGCCTTTCTCAAAGCCACATCCCCATTAACACTCGTCGCTTTGTGTGCTCACCCAACCTTTCCTGATGCTCTCTACAACACTTAATTGTGTTTGCTTGTATACTTGTCTTTCTTCCTCATTTAGGCCGCAGACTCCTTGAAGAAAGAGACTTGGATGTAGGGCTTACTCAGATATGTTTGGAACTGATAGGAACTTCAGAGAAAACAACAGATATAGGGAGATAAGTGTAATAATATTGGTGATTGTGTTAGATTTGCTGCAAGATACTCAAATGTTCATGTCTGTTAACAGTTGAAAACATTGGCCTGGAGCTTGATCAAGTCCTGAGATATAGGTCATGATGTGATATCTGCTGCTCAGAGGCCTGTGGATAGATCCCTGGGTGATAACCTCATTTAGGGTATGGTAAAGATTTAAAAAGCAGGGAAATATGTGGGCTGAGGAGTATTGCTTAGAGACCTGGGAGAACTAAGTAAGAAATACAATGGATAGGAGGGAGGAGTACTGTCAAATGACACAAAATATATAGGAGGCTGAGGACTGAGAAGAAGCCTGAGATTATTAATCACCACAAGCAGCCAACCTGGAAGTGGGAGGATGGATCAAGGTGAGAGCAGGTGATCAGGAAGAAGCATTGAGGATAGACCTTATAAGAGGTGGTAAAAGGAAGGGAAAAAAGGATATCTTGTTTGCCTAACAAAATCCAGGAGACGACTGTTTTGGGTGGGAGGAGGAGAGAATGGTCTTTTATGGGGTCGAATGTATCTGAATATTGAAGTTGAAGGAACCAGTACAAAGTAGTGGCCATGGCTTGCAGTGGCTGTCAAGGAAATAAGGAACTATGGTCTTGGAGTAGACTTGAGTAGCCTGGAGAGGCAAGAGTTGGAGTAATTTAGGAGACTCCAGATAGAAAAAGGAACATGCTAGGAAGTTAGAGATGTGTCAGTGGATCATATGTTACTGAGAAAAACAAGTTTCTAATGGAACTTAAAATTTTAACCGGCATCGCTCAGCCAGATGGTATGTCTCTTCAAGGGTAGCTAATTAACCAGATGAGTGTAGTATGAGAATAAAAGAGCAAGGGAAGACGGAAGAGCAAAACTGGAGTCTCTGACCATTGGGAAGTAGCTTTCTTAGGGAGGCAAGTATGATCAGAAAGGGTCTTGACTGCCTTTGAGCCTGGAGGTCAGGATATATATACAAGATTCCTTATAGGTGAAGAGAAATAGAAGTTGCACCAGAGAGGAAGTCTTGAAAATAGAACAATTCCAAGTGATAATGACTGTTAATGTGTAGCTCTACCCTTGAATAGCAGCCACAGAGTACAAATCAAAGTCTTGGAATGAAGGTCAGGAACTGTGTGAAACCAGAGAGTTTGAAGGATCAGCAACATGATGTGATCGAGTGGTTATGGCTCAACACATCCCCTAATGTCCATATTCTTTGCCCTTTGGTGAGTTAACTGTAAATCAGGTTCTTGCCTAACACCCTCTTAAAATATAGCTTACCTTGTTTTTCAGCCAGATTTTTTGAATGTGTTGCAAAAGTGAGTATTGATTTACTGGGCTGTTCTTTAGTAACCATGGCTGGAATTGCAAAAGACCATCAACTAATCAAACGGTATAAAGAAAAAGGAGATAAAGGAATGGAAAAGGGTCTTCTGCCCTTAGTTCTGTGTTCCTTCAGTTGTTTAAATATTGGAATAAACAATCCTTGAAATCTAGAGTTTTTAATTAAGAAGACAGAAAGCTCATGTTAAATTTATAGATAAGAGTTATGCTTCTCTAACTATTGCCAACTTTATTTTTGTGAGCTTGTTCAGTGACATAATGAGCATCCTGTTTCCTTAAGCATTTAAGTGTAGGTTCTTGTGAACCGACAGGATAGAAGCTCTTAAGAATTGAGTAGGCTGATAGAGCAGCTGGTGTGACATTCAAGTGTTCATATTGCCTTCTAGCTCCTGAACAGAAGGAAAAAAAACACTGTTTTAATTTAGAAATCTTTCTTGACTATAGCTGAAATTCTCAAAACCAGTGAGACTAGAAAATGAGAGAACATTTCGTTCTCATATTTAACTGTAGATAGAATATGTTCTTATATTTGTTGGTAAGCAGCACTGGATTATATAAAATTATTTCTGAGCTTTTCAAAGGCCTTTCTTGCGCATGGAAACGATTATTGTTAGGATGAAAGTTCTTAAAACGCCTAAATAGAACAATAGGATAGGAGAAAACAAAGGACAGTTTATTTCTGGGAGAGAGCAGGAGAAAGGTAGATATCTGAATTGTAGTTCTCTGTTAAATTTGTTAAAATTTAAGATTTTTAGGTGTTTAACTTTACATATGTTCAAAATAAAGCAATGTGTCTTCACGTTTCTTTGAATGAAGGAAATTATTTGCAGTACTTGTATAATACATCAGTATACTTGGTATTAAAAATAAAAGCAAAGTAACAGCGTATTTTTAGAATATGGTGTGCTTTCACTTATTCATGCAAATTAAGAATAGCATAACAAAGAACCATGAGTAATTTGCTTATATTGTTGTTGGGAAATTTTGGATTAAGGTGATAATCCAACAGTTTGTTCCTTAGTCAGATTTCAGGGCATACTTATTATCTATAATAGTGGTTCTCCAGACCAGCAGCATCACTTATCACCGTCACCTGAGAAGTTTTTCGAAATGTAAATTCTTGCGTCCTGCCCTGCATCTACTGAATTGCTGGGGATCAGAGATCACCAGCAGTCTGTGTATTAAAGAGCCCTTCAGGTGATTCTCATGCAGGCTGAGGTTTGAGAACCACTCATTCCTAGTTAGGACAACCTTTCCAGAGACATGGGCATCATCAGTGTTGGGAACAAGATGAGTCCAACTGATTTGACCATAAAGCAAAAATGTCTATAGTGAACTTCAAGTAATCTGTGTTTGAGATCATTCACATTAAAATTTTATCATATCTTATGCTTAATTAAGTACTCTGGCATAAACAAATAATCTGTGCTGGAAATGACAGTTATCAAAAGAGTAATTGTCTTACAGCCCCAGGGAGGGGGATGAATCACCAGTTTACAGAAACTGTTCTGCTTTGGGCTGGCATATTTCTTTATAAACTAAAGACTATGGGGGAAAAGGAGCTGTCCTGGGGGCTAGGATAAGGAAACTGGGTGGTTTTTTCACACTTTTACTAAGCCAGACTGCTATCGTGTGGTTTCATCATTTTAATTGAATAGTGAAATTATGAGATAGGAGAGAAACAAAAAAAAAATGAACCTTGTAAATGCACATGCAGATAAACTGATCTCATGCTCACTAACTAAAAACAGATGGAAGCCGTTATGGTCAGGATTACAGTGCCACCCAATCCCTCTCCACTGACTCCCTTGACAATTTCAAGACGAAGGAGCAGTGAAAAATGAGAACAAGCAACCAGAGGTGGCACTGTGGTGGGAACAAGAGTCAACATCAGAGAAATTGAGGCAACAGTACATTTCAAGAGTGAGGTAGTGATTAACAGTAGCAAAGGTTGCCAGTAGGTCAGATAAGAGGGACTAGCTGTGTCTTTAGATTTAGGAACAAGAGAGGTCAGTGGTCACCTTGAAGAGTAGTTTTGGTGCAGCTCAGAAGCCACTGGTTTGAAATGGGGTGATCTGTGAGTAGGAGATAAAATAGAAATGGCAAATTTAAGAGAGGGTGATAGCTAGATGTGGGATGGAGGATTTTCTTACCAATCTGCCTTTACAGGTAAGATTTTTATCTCTTAATTCTTTACATCTAATTGCTAACTTTATTACCATATTGATTTGGCATAATTTTAAGTTAACATGAGTAATCCTAACAAATTATTTCTCAAATAAATATATCATTTCTTCTAGGCTTTATGAAGTATTGAAACTCAGCATTGTTGCTTTGCATAGCCTTGAGAGTCTAGGACCCAGTTAAGAACCACTGCCATGTTGCAGTCATTATATAATTTATTGGGAAATCTGAATTACCTTTAACTTAACATTGTCTGAAAGAATTTAAAGGAAAGTTTGTATATTTGCATACCAAAGTGGTTTGAAAACTCCTTGAAGGCTATGACTTTCTCTTAACAAACTAAACACCTAGCATATTATTTTAAACATAGCATTAGGAGTTATGTTTTGCTCTGCTGTTTGAATTGTCATTGATTACTAATGTAAAACCTGTTTTTCAAATTGATTTTTAGCTAAGGTTCAAACAGGAATGTTTCCATTCAATAAACATTGAGCACCTACTATATTCCTGACAGTGCTGGGGTTAAAAATAAATGGCACAAATCCTGCCTTGAGTTCACATTTCATTGGGGAAGACAGAGAGGTAAACAGATCATTGCAGCTGTGTGTTAACGAAATTGAATTATTTGTAGTGAGGTGGATGGACCTAGAGTCTCATGCAGAGTGAAGTAAGTCAGAAAGAGAAAAACAAATACCGTATGCTAACACATATATATGGAATCTAAAAAAAAAAATGGTTCTGATGAACCTAGGGGCAGGACAGGAATAAAGACACAGACGTATAGAATGGACTTGAGGACACGGGGAGAGGGAAGGGTAAGCTGGGATGAAGTGAGAGTGTGGCATGGACTTATAAATACTACCAAATGTAAAATAACTAGTGGGAAGCAGCCGCATAGCACAGGGAGATCAGCCCGGTGCTTTGCAACCACCTAGAGGGGTGGGATAGGGAGGGTGGGAGGGAGACACAAGAGGGAGGAGATATGGGGATATATGTACATGTACAGCTGATTCACTTTGTTATACAGCAGCAACTAACAACACTGTAAAGCAATTATACTCCAATAAAGATGTTAAAAAAACAAAAAGCTGTAATAGAAGAACAAGTTAGTTCCTCCATTATTCTAATCTACTTGCTTCCCACCCTGAGAGATTTGCTAAAGTGGTTATTCTGAATTTATCACTGGCAGTGTCTGTAACTTGCCCTTGAAAGTATTGTACTTTGTCTCTGAAAGAATCTAGTGGATAAGTAACTTACTGAGGGGAGTGGGAGTAATTTTTGTCAACACAGACACAGCCATGGTATTCATGAATTTTTTTGAGACTAATAAATCAGGTGTTGTAGTCTGTGCTTATTTTCCTGCTTATCCGTTCTATGAAACAAATCCTGTTTGGTGAATTTAATCTTATGTAGATGTATCATTCTTTACTCACCTGATGTAAATTACTTTTCTAAACAAGCTTTATATGCTCTTTTATGCAAGCCAAGCGTGTATGTTTTCTTTAAGCCCCTTAAAACTTGATTAATGAGAGTTCAGAGTAACATTAAAATTAAGTAATCCCTTGGTTCTTCAGAGTGTTTTAATGGAATAATTTGAATATAACAAAATTTGGTAAAAGAAACTTCCCACCACTCACGATCTTGAGGTGTCTACTCTTTGATATGTATGATATTAGACCATCTGCTCTTTCCTCCATTACAGTCAAATGTTACATGCCAGTACTTATATATTCAGTAATTTACATTACATTTTTGTCATTTCTTATTAAAATTGCTTTAATATTTTAAAGACTAAATTTTAGGGTATGAGTTAGGTATAGGATTTTTTTTCCTGCAGAAGGTGACTGTAAGGGAGTTGAAAGAGCATAGTACCTCTTGCTTAAGATATGAAGATCAGAGATAAATAAGGCATGTTTTTTATCTTTAAATAAATGTTCAGTATAACAGGCCTAAATTTAGGCATAGTTTTACAGTCCAGACTCCCTCGGGGAACATTTAAGGTGGCGGGTTTCAGGTTTTTCACTGACTGAGAGTTACTGCTAGTATCTGGTGGGGCTGGATTTCTTAATTTATGAGCTGGTGCTCACTGTCAGTAACATGCCGATAGCAGCTACAGTGAGAAACAGCTGTAAAGATGTTACCCCTCTTCTCACAGCTACTTGTCTACAGAGGAATTTGAATTAATTTTTATGTTTAAAAAAAAAGCTAAGAAAACGGAGATTTTGTGAGTGTTCTTTTTTGAAAGGCTGCAGTCAAAACCTTTTACCCTTTTGTCAATCAAATGGTGTGTCTAATAGCTAGGGTGTCAGTACCCATTTTGAAGTACAATGCCAGTTATTTCCCCGTAGTAGCCTCCTTAAAACCTGTATGTTGTTACGATTTATCCCATGGTTTAAATTTTGACCTCTTACTCTTCTTTTTAATGATTTTTGTGAGCATTTAGTGCTTGCTCTCTTTTATTCTTTTTGGAAGTAGATGATGATGAGTGTTTGGTTTCAATTGGTGTAAAATGAACAATTGGATTTGATCTTCAACATCCCTTTCAGCTGTTAAAGTCTATGATTTTTTCCTTTGTAATCATTTTTCAGCAGAATGCTGGCTTTTTAAAATTTGTATATTGTTGGTATTTTACTTTGATTTAGAAACTTTTACAATTTTTCTAAGTGAATGAAAATAAGCTGTCTTTATCTTTAGAGGATTTTCCCCCCAAACCCCAGATCCATAATTTGTGTTCCCATAGAACCAGTCATGGACTAAGAACCTTTGTAAATACTATTTTTTTACTTTTAAACATTTACTGAGACATGTAATAGGCCTAGTAAATAGAAATTTGACTTAACACTTAAATTATTTCAATATATGAATGAAAATTTGAAGATATTTTATTTTACCTTAAGAGAACTGTTTGCATTTTCTTGGGAAAGAATGTATGAAATCAGAAGTAACTTAATGTACTGAAGTAGTTACTGAATCTCTAAACATTAGAAAATTAAAGAGTAAGGTTTAGGACTATAACTTTTTCTGCTGTTTTTGAGATTTCATCCCAAATTGGGAGTGATTTGAAAAAAGTCAAGATTACTTAGGAATCTTTAGTTGACTCAAAGGACACTTTAAGAGATTAATGAAAGTTTAAATGAAAGGATTGGTTTCTAACAGATAAATTACTTTTGATTTATAACCAGTTTGTGTAAATTCAGGGTTGAAATTAATCAAATTCCTAAGCTTATGAACACAATTAGCAGATCTTCAAATTAGATGGTATGTTTCATACACTATATTAAAAGAAAAAAAGAATAAGTTTTCTTGTCTGGGGTATGTTCTCTTTGAAGTAATCTTCCCTAAAAGGAATCTTGATTTTTTAAAAGCTGAACAGTTTAAGATCAATGGGGAATGGAGTGCTGGACAGGAAGTTGTGTACATGTATAAAGCATGCTTATTGCATCAGGACTTACGGTGTTACCTTTTGAATCAGGAATGGATTTTTAAAGACTAGAGTCATCACCAAAAGGGCATGGGCTGTCTTCAAGTATTGAACTCTCTTCCATACATTCTTTTAGTATAGCTCTATCACCTCCAAGCGTAGGGAGTCTAAATGACCGAGGGACCCTTTATTGGTCAGGGTTCTCCAGAGAAAAAGAACCAATAAGAAATCTATCCATATAGTGATTTATTATGAGGAATTTGCTCAGGCAGTTACAGAGACTGAGAAGTCCCACTGTCTGCCATCTACAAACTAAAGACCCAGGAAAGCTGGTGTTTTAGATCAGTCTGAAGTCCTGAGAACCAGGGAAGTCAGTGGGTAATTCCCAGTCTGAGGGCAGGGGAAGACTGGACAGTTAGGCAGGGACCGGTGGGTACGACTTACCATTTCTTCACTATGTTTTATTTGGGCCCTCATTGGATTTGATGATGCCCACCCACATTGTGAAGGGCAATCTGCTTTACTTAGTCTGCCCATTCAAATGCTAATCTCATCCAGAAACACCGCTGTAAGCACACCCAGAAATAATGTTTAGCCAAATATCTGAGCATCTTGTGATCTAGTCAAGTTGACATAAAATTAACTGTTTATTAGATCCATTCCAGTTTGAGATAACTTGTTACTAAGTTCTGCCTCAGCCAAAAATCTACCTCTCCGTAACTTTCTTTCATTTCATTCTAGTTGTGCCCTCCACTACTCCACAGAATATATCTAGTCACTATTCTACACTAAAATTTCAAATGTTTTATGCTATCACTTATATGTGGAATCTAAAATACAACACAAATGAACATATCTATGAAACAGACAGACTCACAGACATAGCAAACAGGCTTGTGGTTGCCAAGGGGGAGGGGGGTGGGGGAGGGAAGGATGGGAAGTTTGGGATTAGCAGATGCAAACTATTGTGTATAGTACAAGAAAACAACAAGGTCCTACTGTATAGGACAGGGAACTATATTCAATATCCTGTGATAAACCATAATGGAAACGAATATGAAAAAGAATATATGTATAACTGAATCATTTTGCTATACAGCAGAAATTAATACAACACTGTAAGTCAACAATACTTCAATGAAATTTTTTTTTAAATTTCAAGTGTTTGAAAATAGCTATCATGAAATATTGATCCCCTAGACTGAATTTCTTCCACTACTTCAGTGGACTGATTTTCTGACATCTTCAACATTCTGTTTATTATTTTTTATATACTATGTTTCTCATGGTAATTCAGACCTGAGGAATGTGAAATCTGGTAGGCCTGTTGTCTATAATACAAATAAAAGTTGGTGCCTCTCTTTTGTTCACCAGTCTTTTTGATGTATTCAGTCATCAATGCTTTATCTGTATAGCAGAGCTTCACTTTATTAGACTGTTATCAGGATTCTCTTTTCCTCTAGGTTTAGAAATATAGTAAAAATAGCTAACATGTATTTATGATTTACTGTGTGTCAGGCTAATTTCACACTGTTTTACATATATTCACACATTTAGGGAGGTGTGTTATTTGTTATTATGTCTGTGTTTTACAGATGATCCTGTAACATTTAGATGTGTTTGTGCAAGGCAAAGTAGAATCGGTCTATTAAACTCCCTTTGTTAGTTGTTACACTCCTGTCATTGCTGCCTAAGACAGCTTGGGAGTGGGAGGGGAAAGCACTTACATTAATTAACATCAAGCTAAGGCATTCAGAGCTTTGAGTAAACTGAATCTTTGAATATATACTGTTGTATTTCTTGTATGTCGTGTTTGTGCAGTTATGTTTTTGGAATTAAATGTAGGAGACCATACTTTTGTACCAATTAAAGTTAGCTTTCCATTCCCACCTGTCTCCGATTCCGATTCTTTCATCTAACGTACTTGCTGACTTACCTAGCTTCAAGTCATCTACAGATTGGAGAAACATAACTTCTATATTTTCACATCACTAAAAAGTTTAGAAGAGTCAGGAATTAGGAACCCAGTAATGCATTTAAAAACACCTTTCAGGTGTTCCTCTTATTCTAATACACTTAGTTATAATAGCATATATTTTCTTGCCTGCAGGAATCTTGTGTTACTATGTAATATTAATAATCATTTTAATTTTTATTTTTAAAATTTATTTATTTATTGTTGGCTGCATCGGGTCTTCATTGCTACGCGCGGGCTTTCTCTAGTTGCGGCGAGTGGGGGCTTCTCTTCATTGCGGTGCACGGGCTTCTCATTGTGGTGGCTTCTCTTGTTGCAGAGCACGGGCTTCTCATTGTGGTGGCTTCTCTTGTTGCAGAGCATGGGCTCTAGGTGCACAGGCTTCAGTAGTTGAGGCACGCGGTCTCAGTAGTTGTGGCTTGTGGGCTGTAGAGCGCAGGCTCAGTAGTTGTGGAGCACGGGCTTAGTTGCTCTGTGACATGTGAGATCTTCCTGGACCAAGGCTTGAACCCATGTCCCCTGCATTGGTAGGTGGATTCTTAACTACTGCGCCACCAGGGAAGTCCCTAATACTCGTTTTTAGAGCTCCGTATTTCATCCAACTCCATATTTCATCTCCAAATTTACTTAATTCTGCCACTATATTTCTTGTAGTTTTTCTAATGTGTGATATTTTTGTTGTTGTTATCATTGTTGAGTATAAATAATATCTATACAACCATTCCACAATCTATAAGTCAAGTGACCTTGTGAAAGAAGGGATTGAATTGTAATATTAACAAAACTGTCTCTTTATGAGCTTCACTCAGTACTAAGACCTCATAGTCATCCTTTTGTTTTCTTTTGGGGGCCTGCCCATTCACAGTAAAGCTTATGTGTTGGTTGGAATCCATCTTATTCTTCTTTTTGAAGACTGTAACTGTTTTTGCCCCACTCTAGTCTTAAACCACCTCTGTCTTTTTATGTATTCCCTCAAAGATTATCAGTAGTGGTTGGGTCAGAGACGTCATCTCGGGATTCTGGGATAAATTATGTAGGCCTATGTAGATTAGGTATGTGTTTTCCTTAAAATCCCCCTCTTGTGGAGCCTGCGCTTCCACTTAACATTTCTTCTTTAACTTTTCAGATGGAAGGTCAGAATCTTTTAGTGAACGATGAGAAGCAAAGTAGATGTTCTACTGTGTTGTACCTCAATCCCAAATAGCATGTCTTTTGATTGTCATGTTGTAGCTAACAAATGAAAAGCAAAACTTTTTTGTTTGTTGTCTTTGGCATTTTTGTCAATTCACTAGTTAGGTGAGTAAAAGAGTGAAGAGTTGGCAAAGAGGAAAATAGGAGGAGAGGCTATAGATGATCTAGAAATAGACAACAGCCCGATTTATCATTTGTAGGTAATCAGTAATTCAAGTAGTCCACTTTTGGAAAGCGGCTCGTTTGCATTTGGTGGTTTTCCCTGGACCTCTCTTTCTTTAAACAGTGGGGGGACTGAACATGGTTGGTAATCATGTACTTATCAAAGCCTTATAGGTTGCAAAGTCATAGAAAATCCCCAAAAGGAATTTATTGAAAAATTAATGAAAAGATCACGGATAGGACAGACTTTAGGCATTGATCGACCAAGGGGCTCAAATGATCTAGCACTGACAGACATACGTCCTCCCTCCCTCCCTTTTAGATCCTTTCTCAGAGGCTTTCCACATTTCAGATTTAAGTTCGGTAACAAGAAACAAGTCTCTGTTCCAGAGTCACAGCAGATGCCTTGTTGTCACCTATGTATTGGTCTTTGTTGAGTCACATGCACATTACTGAACCCGTCATCCTTATGGTCAGGGGAATGTCTGGATATGGGGATGAACCACATTGAGAGTTGGGGAAGGGCAGATCCCCAAACAAAAAGTGAGGCCATTGCTGAGAAATGGGGGAGAAGGATGAGCTGATGTGGCAGACAACAAATATCCACTATAATGTCTGTTGAATTCTGTTTTTATTATATAAATTGGTACATTTGGTGTTGTTTGTTTTTTAACCTACAAAAATTTCCATTTCAACCTAATAAACATGAAGACTTAAAGTAGAGACAGTATAGTAGAAGAAGCATGGATTTTCTTTTTTTCTTTTTTTTTTTTTTTCCGGTACAGCTGCTCCGCGGCATGCGGGATCTTCCCAGACCGGGGCACGAACCCGTGTCCCCTGCATCGGCAGGCGGACTCTCAACCACTGCACCACCAGGGAAGCCCCGAAGCATGGCTTTTGAGTTGCAAACAGAGATTTCAGATCCTAGCTCTGTTATGTATCCTTATTGTTGAGAAATTTCAGGTCATCCAATAAATAACATGCTTCTCTCCTGCTTGAATTCTGTGAAGAGAAAAGACAAATATTGGCACATAGGAATAAAAACGTTAGTTTTATTACCGACAAAAGCTGAAATGAAAGTTTTTGTGTGACAACAAAGAAGTTCTAATATTGAATGCAGAACTAAACAGTTATTTATCCGCGCCCCACCCCCCGGCACTTTGAACAATAGGCTTTTTTACCTGGGGGTCTGCCACTAATAACTCAGACCAGAATAGATGAGTCCTGCAGACATCGGGCTCACGAAGAACACAGGGAGGTGAGGAAGCTATGTATGTCTAGTTGTTCTCCAAAAACCTGTCAAGCAACTCATTTCACCTCAGTGGTAATGGGTGGGGTAGGAGGTCAGAAATTGTTGAGGAAAATTCCTCTCTGTGGAAACCAGAGGAATGATGACATACATGCCTCCAACACATAGACTAATGAATCTTAATTATTTTATCTCTTCAGTAAATAATAATAATTTATTTTAGGGTTGGTGTGAAGTACAGATACCAAGAAATTTGGGGTATGAAAACTCAGAGAGCATCAAATAACCACCCTCTTCAGTTTCTGAAGTTAGGTTATTATAATAATTGATGTGTGAGTAGGAACCCACTTTGCCTAGGAGATGAGTAAAATTAGTATTAATTGGGCAAGCAGAAGGATTTGTGAAGTGGGAGGAAGCAGGCAGTGAAAGAAAATGTCTTACAGAGTTCATAACTATCACATGCTTGTAAATTTAAGCCAAGGCAAGCAAACTTTCCCTCCACTAGCCATCCTCAACCAGCTGGTATAAATTCAGTTTTTAGCCCGTTCTCCTGTCCAGTGGTTCTCACATTGTACTCTCTGAACTAATAACATCAGTATCACCTGAGAATTTGTTAGGAAAGCAAATTCTGGAGCCCACCCTTATCCTACTGAAACCCTGGAAGTGGGGCCCAGCGATCTGTATTTTAACAAGTCCTCTAGGCAATTTTGATGGATATTTTACCACATACCATGATTTGCAAACATCCCCATAACAGTTTCATAGCTGGATATTAATTGTACTTGCAAGTAATCTTTTCTAGTTCCTCATCATTAAGCATTTATTAAATATGGGATACTTTGGGGAGGGAGAGAGGTTGAATAGGTAAAATAGAGCTTAGGCTTGAATGCCAAACAGATATGAACAATAAGACTGTGTTTTCATCCTATAGGTTTAGATATAGGGGCATGATAACTGTTTAAAAGACTAACTGTAGCAGCAAAATGTAGAAGGGATTGTTGTAGGAGATAAGAGAATGAGAGAGAAGCTCTAGGGGGTAGTGATTATAATTTGTGTAGGGGGACTCGAAGATCCGGAAGAAAAGGGGATCTGTAGAAGAGGCTTTTCAAAGGAAGAGTTCATTGAACTCAGTTCACTGAAAGCTGGGGTGGACAGAATCAAAGATGATTTAAGATCTCAAGCCCAGATGATTAAGATAATGGTAGTTGGGAAGGGAACTTTCTAATTAGGGAGTAAGATGAATCCATTGTTGGGCATGTTAACTTTGAGGTCATACTTTAAAGGACATATATTGAGTAGGAAGAGTTGAGAGCTCATTTTTAGATGGCTTAGAGTAAGAGGAGAACTTGAAAGTACATTTGTCCCTTGGTATTGGCAGGAGATTGGTTCTAGAACAACCCCACCCCCCACCGCAAGCCCCTACAGGATACCAAAATCTGCAGATGCTCACGTCCCTTACTGTTGGCCCTCTATCTGTGGGCTCCACGTTTGCAGATTCAACCAAGAATTGTGAAGAAAATTAAAATAATGCATTCATTCATTCTTGAAATGCTTATTGAATGTCTGGCACAGTTCTGGGTTCTCAGGATATAGAAATGGACCAACCCGTGCCCTGTATGCAGAACTAGTATTGTAGGTGGAGGGAGACAACAAATAAGTAAATAAATGAACAAGATAATTTCAGATAATACTGAGGGCCAGCAAAGAAAATAAAATAGA
Organism: Monodon monoceros; assembly: GCF_005190385.1. Classification (NCBI taxonomy): domain Eukaryota; kingdom Metazoa; phylum Chordata; class Mammalia; order Artiodactyla; family Monodontidae; genus Monodon; species Monodon monoceros. The sequence continues at coordinate 70,523,331 of NW_021703783.1, read as the reverse complement.
GTAACAGTAAAGAGTGACTAAGGGGTAGAGAATTTCTTTAGCTAGAGAGTCAACGAAGACCTGAGGCGGTGACATGTGACAGAAATCAGTTGAAAAATGTGAAACATGTGAACGATAGTTTTAGGCATCACAGAGTGGCCAAGGAGAGTTGCAGGAAAACATATGAGAAGTTCATTGTGCTTTTTGCCCTTTCGGGGACTCTCCCATATGAAAGGTTTGGAGAGACAGGGTAGTGTATTTGAAGTAACATGGGCTTAGAGGCATCCCAGCTCATTCATATCAGGCATCTGTGGGCTGTGTAGAAAGCCCTGAATTTCTCTGAGGCTTATTCTCCGTAGAGTAAGGAGCAATAACACCTCATGGGATTAAATTGTGATGATTAAATGAGAGAATGAATTTAAAGCAACTAACGTAGTGCTTAATGATAACTATAAATAATCCCTAACAGTCATGTGAAATAGTTTCATTTAATAATGGTGAATGCTAATGTCTCTTGATATACAATTTTATTTAGAAGTTATACTCTGACCTTTTATCATGCGAAGTATTTTAAGGGCATGAAACTACAGTAAAAAATATTTTTGCAATTAAATGATATACTTTGATTAGCTACCTGACGACACTTAGAAAGTATGCTTATATGCATAATATTCTCATATGGATTTTACTAATTTTAAATGTTTTCTTCTTACAGATGTGTACGTCTCATGACTGATAGGAAGAACTAGTCATGGGCCAAAGGTCAAGATACTTCTCTGGGAAATGCTGCTGATGCTCCTTTACAAAGTCATACAATGAGTGTTTGGTTTAAGAAAGATTTTCATATTTAAAAGATTTTCATCTTGGATATATATCAAGTGAAAATTAGAGTCTTTTGGGAAACATTTTCCTCCTGTTAAATTATACTTGTAATGGGCGACATGGCAAACAACTCGGTTGCATATGGTGGCGTAAAAAACTCTTTGAAGGAAGCTAATCATGATGGAGACTTTGGAATTACACTCGCAGAGCTGCGGGCTCTCATGGAGCTCAGGTCTACAGATGCATTACGAAAAATACAGGAAAGCTATGGAGATGTCTATGGAATTTGCGCCAGGTTAAAAACATCTCCCAATGAAGGTGAGTTTCATTACATTCATTTTTAGTACTTTGGCAAGTTCTGTAATTGGCTCATAAATAAGCATGCTTAGATTGTCTTGGCTGTTGTTTGATTATGCCATATTTTTCGTGGCATTAAAGATTGGTGTAAAGTAACTTTAGATCAAAAACAGTGTTGCAAATTAATTTATATATTTTAAGTTGGTGGGAGGAAGTATTTTGTACTGTCGCACATATTGCTGCTTGTTTGCGATAGCATGATTGTCTTTCCACTTGAGCTGGAATCTGGCTTGGTAGTTCCCAGGGGATTCAGTGGAACTAAACCCTGCTCACTATCCTTCATTTTGCCAAGTGGCTTAAAATACCTTTCACTGCCAGTAGCTGACCAAGTTTGTTTTTTTTTCTTAACCTAAACTTTAACAGTTAGTTCAGAAGGTGCCAGAGCAAATGGAGTAGATTAGATGGCAATTTTTAATTTAGCAGACATTTCCTTTGATTAAAAAGTTTTCAGTCTTCGAATTATATTCAGTTTCCCTGTTCAAAGAAATCTTTGGTTTCATAATTCTTGATCTGTAGTAAATTTTTTTTTGAAAAACAGAAGCGTTCATTATAACTTCATTGCGTTATGGTCTTTGAAATAGTTTGAAGGGATAATCTTTTATTTTATACATTGATCATGTTGAATATAAAAGTAAGGTTAGGAAGTTTCCAAAAGGGATTTCCAAATTGCAAAGGAAGGGGGAAGGATACATGAGGATGAATGTTTGGTGATTACAATTTATTTTAGTAAAGAAGGGAAATTATTAATGCTAAAGTTTAAAAGATATTAGTATATATTCCAAAGCCAATTCTAGAAAAATTGTGCTTCAGTGTTTTTCTTAACATTTTTCCTGAAACATCTTATGCCATGCCACTACTTGTGATAAATTTTAAGGTAATAGCAAAAAGTTATTTCCAAAGTTGTTAAAGAATTTTAAATCACACTAAAAGATTCTTTAAAACCTTTATGTAATTCTATGTGAATTGCTCATTGTTTTAATGGTAGGTAGTTACTTTAATTTTTCTGAGGTAGCATGGTCTTGAGGAAGCTAATGTCAGTATTCACATATATCCTAAAAGGGCTTGCTCAGATCAGTTGGAGTATATTCTTTTTTCTGTAAAGTCTTCCAGATTGTCTGGATCTTTTCCTCAAGTCAGAACCACTAGAAACATGGACTTCTCAGTTATACATTAAATATGCTGCACCATTTTAAGAGCTGGACCCCTGCTGCTTAAATTCAGTGAATCAGGAACAGACCCATGGAACTTTTAATAGATGTAATTTGACAAACTTTGGAGTTTGTTCAGTATGCAAATCTACTTTAAAATGTTAGCTAACTTCATATAACTTTAGAGATTTGTACATTAAGTTGCTATTCTCAATTGGTAGATTCATTAATTCAACCATATGTACATACTACATTTAATCTAAAACCTAATTTTGGATGTTTCATGATCACCAAATTGATAGGATATGTTAACATTAAAAACCCTCAATATTTATAACAACATCGTTTGTTCATAAAAACGATATTGGGGCTTCCCTGGCGGTGCAGTGGTTAAGAACCCACCTGCCCATGCAGGGGACACGGGTTTGAACCCTGGTCCGGGAAGATCCCACATGCCAGGGAGCAACCAAGCCCGTGTGCCACAACTACTGAGCCCGCGTGCGTAGAGCCCGTGCTCCACAATAAGAGAAGCCACTGCAATGAGAAGTCCACACGCCGCAACAAAGAGTAGCCCCCGCTCACCACAACTAGAGAAAGCCTGTGCGCAGCAACAAAGACCCAGCACAGCAAAAATAAGTAAATAATTAATTAATTAAAAAAAAACCCGATATTGAACTTCACTTTGAAATCTGCACATATTTGCACTTCCCTCAACCATGTCTTTGTGTTTCCCTGCTGTTAGTTATGAGAAGACAAAACTTCTGATTAACTAAAAACCCTTCCATTTCATTTTTAATGGACATTATTTGTTCATTTTTAATGGACATTATTTCTCTTTAGTTTGCACTGCAGTTTCTTTTGTGTTGTTATTTTGGGCAATTCTCCTTATATTGATTTTGGTTTAATTAGTGAAGTTTATTAAATTAACGGAAACTTTGTACCTAGTACAGTAGTTTTTAAAATTTAGGGAGGGGATGGTTATGTACCTCTTTTACGACATGGTGGAAGTTGTGGATAATCTCTAGAAATATTCACTTAACACTCAAAACTTTGTGTGTATTGTTGCTGCTTTGTGCTATTAAACAAGTGTATGCCATTTTCCCCGTCTTTTATTCTTAGAAAATTCTTGCTCATCTTCTTCCTAGTATTGTGAATTTATTTTTTGTCAAAATTTGTACAAACTTTTGTCTTCACTGTGTATATATATATAGTTTGTCATTTTGAAATATTCTTTTAAAGGATGTGAAAAAGCCATTGTAAGCATTATATTTGTGTTTACAGTCGTCATAAGAATAAATAAAAACAACAGCAGCTTTCACAGAAATGTTATTTCCAAAGGAATAGTTCTAGTTTAATTTAGAAGTAATTCACTCAGAAGCTAATGAATATTTTGTCACTGATCAACTAGGCAAATGGTAACAAATGACTCATCCCTGGGAATAATCAGCTCGGAGTTTTTATGCCCAAGTAAAATGATCTAGACAATAAGTAGCCTTTTTTTAAAGTATAATCTGTTTATAGTCAGGGAAAGTGAGATAACAATGATTCTTTAAAGTACAGGAATTTTGGTTAAGTAAAACTGAAGTTTATCTGTCACTTTGGTTCTTTCATTCATTCATTCATTGACACACAGTCTTTCGTCAGATCTATGTTAATGATAGTCATATGTTTTATATACCCCCTAAAAAAAGAATGTGTTGGCAGTTTTAACTGTAAGATAATCGTAATTGTATAATTAAAATACATCCCAATTTCAGAGATGTTTGTTAATAAAATGTAAGAATGTGTGTGTTTTAGAATTGCTGAGATATTGTGTTTATTGGGTATCTCCTATCTTGTTGGCACTTACGTAGGCTCTGGGCATACATCCGTGAATAAAACATAACTGCCTGCCTTATTTTTACATGGGGAAGACAAGTTCACAAGACAAATGAGATGTGTAGTGTGTTCGTGATATATGCCTAAGAGAAAAATGAGTGGAGAAGGAAAATCAGAAATATTTGGGATGTAGATATTAGATTGCTCTAAAGTCTGGAGGAACAATTAAAAGATGTTTCTTAAGAACAACAATAATAAGTAACGCTTAGATAACGCTTTTTGTGCCAAGTTGGTAGTTAGTACTTATAAATTTATATCAACTTACTTTATCCTCACAACAACCTTATCCTGTTTTATAGCCAAAGAACCCACAGCACAAAAAGGTCAAGCAACTTAGCTGAAGTCTCACAGCTCATAAGTCCAGAGGAGGGATTCAAACCTAGACAGAGGACATGCTTTTAACTACTGTAGTGTACTTCGTGTTATAAAAGTTCATCTCATTCAGCTTGCAAAAGAGTTGAGAGCTTGAGAAAGAAGTACCTGTATTCTCTCGTCACAATAGTATTTTTTTTTTTTTGCGGTATGCGGGCCTCTCACTCTTGTGGCCTCTCCCGTTGCGGAGCACAGGCTCCAGACGCGCAGGCTCAGCAGCCATGGCTCACGGGCCCAGCCGCTCCGCGGCATGTGGGATCCTCCCGGACCGGGGCACGAACCCGTGTCCCCTGCATTGGCAGGCGGACTCTCAACCACTGCACCACCAGGGGAGCCCAACAATAGTATTTTTTTGATGGCAGGAATTACATGATGAAAAAAAAAATGGGGATTTAAGGTTCTGTTCGTTAGTTGGTCTTTAAAATATGCTCTCCTCAGGAAGTTGTGTTTGTGTGCTTCCTCATTTGGCCTGCTAATTTATTGCTTGTTTTCTAGCAGAGCAGTGCTTTAACTTGATTTTAAGCATACTGTACGTGTACTGATCAATAGGAAGTGTTTTGAGCCAGATGTAATTTTCATATTAAAAACTTCCTAGTGGTTCTGATTAATTATCTTTACTCTTAAAAGAATTAGAACTGTAAATGTCAAGGTTAACTGGAATGAGATATATTGCTTCATATTTTTGGTTTTATGTGTTAGCAAGCACCTATCTTATAGTCCTCAGTATCCAAGAATGTACTTTCATGGCAAAATAATCTTCTAATATCCTAACTGGGTAAAACTGCCATTACAGTTTTGTTCTTCTGTATCATTATTGTTTCCCTACATTAACCTTCTTATTCCTGTTCTAAACCATATTTCTTGATCTTTTTATTGTTACCCTAGCTTTTGGTATCTTTCCCATTTTAATGTGTTCCTATGTTACCTATATTATATTTTATATTGGATGGTAGAATAGACTCTCTAATAAGATTTACAGAATGCAAATCTCAGCCCTTGGTATCATTTATTATTCATAGTACTGATCAAGCAAAGGATAAAAATGAATTCATAAAAATTAAAGATAGATACTGAATGGTACTCTGTAGGAGGCATGACTTTATGGATTTGTAAAGGGCAGGAAAGCAAATGAGACACGAAGCTTTTTAAGTGGTAGTTGCTAAAATTAGGTAGACGAGAACAAAAAAACAAAGGAAGTAAGGAAACAGTGGTAGAGAGAAGCAAAAGTAGTGTGTGGTAGGAAGCAGGGTAGAGTCAACAGCAATTGTCCCTGGCTGACTAATGTTTCCATAATGTTTCAGATGGCAGTTTATATTTGCACTTGCTAGTAGTAGGGTTGTTGGTAACGGTGTGCTTTGACCATGTCTTCATGATGTAATACAATAAAATTGACATTCACACATGGAAATATATTTTAACTCTCGAAAGAAATCAGCCTTTTGCCCAGGATAAATCATTACTGACTTACAGGCTACTACAAGAACACTGTGATTCCCTGATGTATGTGTTTGGTCATACAGGTTGGTTTTAGGCATTCGACAAGGATTTGCATGGCCATGGTGTGCCAGCCACGTATGTTTTAATACTTGTATACAGTTATGAATGAGGGTTTTCTATTGATGATCCTGTGTGACCTTGTCCTAGAAATTTATTCCTGCTATAATAGAGAATTATATACCCCAATAAAATTTTTTTAAAAATAGAGAATTATACATTTAATTTAAATCCTGCTCAGATTACCAGTTTTCATTGCTTATGAATTTTTTGAAGATAATTGTAACACTACTTCTTCTCAAACCTTGTAGCATATATATTATTTTTTAAAGTTGTACTTGATAGAGCCTGAAGTAACATCGCTTTGTTAGTTTTTTCAAGTTCAGTTTTCTGAGTACAATAGACATATTTCCTTCCCAAAGCATTCTCTTCTGCTTTCATAACACTATACTCTCAAGGTTTGCTTTCTTCCTATCTGGCCCGTTTCATCCGCCTCCTGAGCTTTCCTTTCAGTGTTGGCAGGCCTTGTGTTTCTGTTCACGGTGCACTCTGCATTCTCCCTGGGTGATGCTCTCCACTTCTAAGACTTCACATCTGACTCCGACATCTGTGGCTCCAGTCCAGGCTTTTCTCCCAGGCTTTGGGCCTTTTGAAAGCTCAGTTGCTTTTAGACATCTTCATTTTCTCAGCCTCTCCAAACTTTCCCTTCTGAAAGCATATTTCTTCTTTCCCACTTTGCAGTGAAACTGTCATCCACCTTGCTAGATAGACTTGACTTTGATAGGGTCTTTCACCTGTTCTCACTCACTGGGTCGACAAGATATGGAAATTCTAACTCCTGTCTCTTAACTGAAGGGTGTCTGCTTCTCTACCTCCCCACCACCCTGCTTGAGGCTGCTGCCTTTCTCTTGCATAATTCAGGTAACAGCATACTAACTGGTGCCTTTTCCTGTCTCCCTTCACGCTGCCTGTCACTTTCCTGCTGAAAGCTGGCAGTGGTTTTTCACTGCCCTTAGAAGGAAGTTCAGACTTCTCACTTAGGTTAACAAATTTCTTTGGGGTCTGGCTCCTGTTTACGTCATCTCATCTCATCTCATCTCATCTCTTTTTTCCAACTCTCCTCCTCAGTATTTGAGGCATAGCAAAATGTTCCGTTTTCTTAAACACTGTTGTGCCAAGCTCACTCTTGTCTCTGGTCCTGTTACCTGCTGATCACCTAAAACACTCTACCTCACCCTTCCTGTGACTATCTCTCTTAATCGTTCCTGAGATCTCAAGTTTGGTATCTTAGAACTCCCTTGTCCACCCCAACCCCGTAAATTTGGATTCCAGTTCCCTTTGCTGGCTTCCATTAACAGCCTCACCACCGCCATAATGTGTAACACACGGGCTTGTGATTAACTGATTACTTGTCAAGTCTGCCCCACCAAACTGTGAGTTCCTTGAAGGCAAGTGCCGGAGCAAGGCATCCTGTCCGACTCATTTCCCTTTGTATGTTTATGCCCACTACAGTATCTGGCCCATGGTTGGCATTCAGGAACTAAGCCTAAGTTTGAATTTAGACAGTGATTCACTTAAATTTGAGGGCAGTCTCCTTTTCTTTTGAAATTGAAAATATGATGAGGGTATTAGTCTGGTTTTCAAGAAGAATGAACACAAATTTTCACGTTTTTTCTTGATCTGTGTGTTTTCCTGTGGCCCTCACTTAAAGAATGCAGGCTGGCTGCTGCCACCACTACCACTACTGCACACACGCACACACACACACACACACACAAATACTGACATAATTTCAAGTGCAGAATTTGATAAGATTAGGATGTGCTATGTAATAGCCATGATTTTCAGTTAAACCCACCTGCTTTCTATATTCCATTACTCTCCCCTCTTCATTTTCTAAAATTGAGACATGTTTTTATTAGCCCCAGCAGTTAGAATGCTACATTTTTTTTTTTTTGGTAAAACATCAAGCTATTGATAGAATTTGCATTTTATTCCATAATCTGTCCCTTTCACATATAAAGACAGTATTCTTGAGCCATTATCTATTCATAGAATGGTAGATCCAGACCCCAAAAGCATATATTCTGAGCTGGTTTTGTTTTTTTCTCTTTGTCAAGCTAACTGGGCCATAATGAGATCAATGCCCTTGGCCTTATTGCTGCTACACTACAATCAGTGGAGCCAACAGGACTAGGCAGAAGATTCTCAGTATATTTATTCATAAGTTATTCTAAATGATTTGATATCATACCTCCTCTCTTTTTAAAACTAGCACCATGTAGTCTCATTACCAGTTCCAACTGCTTGCCTTTCTCTTCCCCCCAAACTTTGCTTTCTCCCCCCTCACAGTCGAGCCTCTTCCTACACCTATAATAGGCTAACACCCACACCCTGGATTCCATTTACTCTGGCTTCTTCAAAGGCTTTGCACTAGATTAACCAGCCTGTCTCTCCTGTATCACCAGTGTGGTCTTCTCTAGTTGGTCATTTCCATTGCTAAATAACTTGCCTTTATATCTGTCACTCATCTTTAAAAAGCAAAACGGGTTTTATTCACCCGTTTTAATTCACCTTTATTGCTTTATTTTACTTTTACTGCTTTGTTTCTGTCCATTGCATCACACTCCTAGAAGAAGTTTCTGTACTCACTGTTTCCACTTAACTAATTCCCATTATCTATCTGATTCTTTCTAATCAGGCTTTCTTCCATACCTCCACTGGAAGATTCCTTATCAAGGCCATCGGCCTCCATCTAGTGAAAGCCAGTTATCCATTCTGTCTTCGTTTTGCTCCACTTTTGAAACACCATTTGATAGAATCAGCCACATCATCTGTTTTAAAACTCCCTTTCTGTAGTACTGCATGAATCTGTTTGTAAGTGCGTATGTGTATCCCCTTTTCTTCTCAGTTTCCTTTGGTGTTTTAAGAACCCTAGCTGATCTTCAAATCAAATGTTGGAGTGCTCCAAGGCTCTCGCCTCAGCCCTGCTTTCTTCTTGTCAACTTACTTTAGCTTTCTAGAAGCTCTCATCAGGCCCATGGCTCCAGAATCATCTGTATATTGAGGACTCTCTGGCTCGGATCTCTCTTGAGTTCTGAATATGGATAACCGGCTGTCTACTAGACATTTCCGCTTTTTAATGGGCATCTCATGTTTAAATCGATAAAGCAAAACCATTAACTCCTGCCTCCCTTTTTCCACCCAGGTCTGCAGTTCCCAAAGCCTGCCCTATCTTGGTAAATGTCTCTATCATCTATCCACTTGAGTGCATGGACAAAAAAGAATCTAGGTATCATTCCTTATCCTTCTTTTTTTCTTTTATCCACATCCAGTCCTTCAGCAAGTTCTGTCTGATCTCCTTACAAAATACGTGGCAGATTCAGTGACTCTGCCTCCATTTCTTTCTCTTTTTTTAAATTAATTAATTAATTTATTTGGCTGCTTTGGGTCTTTGTTGCTGTGCGCAGGCTTTCTCTATTTGCGGCAAGTGGGGGGCTACTCTTTTTTTTTTGCGGTACGCGGGCCTCTCACTGTTGTGGCCTCTCCCGTTGCGGAGCACAGGCTCCGGACGTGCGGGCTTAGCAGCCATGGCTCACGGGCCTAGCTGCTCCGCAGCATGTGGGATCTTCCCGGACCGGGACACGAACCCGTGTCCCCTGCATCGGCAGGCGAACTCTCAACCACTGCGCCACCAGGGAAGCCCCGGGGGCTACTCTTCGTTGCGGTGCGCAAGCTTCTCATTGCGGTGGCTTCTCTTGTTGTGGAGCACGGGCTCTAGGCTCATGGGCTTCAGTAGTTGTGGCACGCAGGCTCTAGAGCGCAGGCTCAGCAGCTGTGGCGCACGGGCTTGGTTGCTCTTCGGCACGTTGGGATCTTCCTGGACCAGGGCTCAAGGCCATGTCCCCTGCATTGGCAGGCGGATTCTTAACCACTGTGCCACCAGGGAAGTCCTCTGCCTCCATTTCTGAACCCAGATGCAAACTACCACCATCTCTTACTTTGTACTGCAGCGGCCTCCCAGCTGGTCTTTTCCTCCACTCTCCAACTCTTCAATTTCTCCTTCAAACAATTTAAATGAAATTAGTTATCACTACCCTGCTATAAAGCCTTCTAGTGGTTTCCAATGCACCTAGAATAAATGCCAGTCCTCTCTTCATACTATTTTAATTGTCTCTTTATTTGTCTTCCTCCAGTATAGTATAAGCTTGCTGAATGTAAGGCTTGTTTTGTTCACACTGGCTTTTTAGCAAGTAGAACAGTACCTGGAAGTAGCAGATATTCAGTATCAGGAGTCGGGGGAGGGGGGACAGACTGCTGCAGAACTCTGAGCTTCATTATATTTAGATTATGTGAGTTTATTGTTTTACATGAATGGAAATCAGCTGTCCCTAAAATGGAGTTAAAACCTATAGTGTTTAGTTTGTAACTTGTCTTTCTTCCTACTTACCTTAACTAACTGTTGCTCTGTAGTTTATGGTTTATAAACTTTGTACCTTCTCCTTTGGTCCTCCCAAACTATCTGAGTTATACCAATAAATATTAATGCCCCCCCAACCCCAAAGAGTGACTTGCACAAGATTTCAGTAGGTGAATTGGAGCCTAGGTTTTCTAATTCCTAAACCAGACAGCTTCAGTGGTGCAGTGACCTAGGTGTGTGCTTGTATATGTGGTGGTAGCATAGGAAGAATTAACGATAACCTTTGCATCAGCTGCTTTTCTTTCCTTATTCCCTCCAAGATACATTTTTAAGTGATCTTTAGCTTCATGGCTGTTCTTTTCAGCATTAACAAAATATTGGCCCCTGTTATAACCAGTATAAGTTAAGATTTAGTCAGCTATTTTTATAGTTGCAGTGGTGATATTTAAAACTGAGGTGTTTGTTATATGTAGTTAATGGTAGACTCTATTAAGGGTGAGTTAAACTGATGGAACCAGTATCTTCAAACATATTTCTTAGAAAGAATTGGAGACTGACACAGGGATAACAATCTTTTATTTTTGCTGTAAGGGCATTAAAATATAAGACAGAACAAACGTACCCACTGTCTAATATCATCCTTTCATAAAAGAAAGGGTATTTTATTTGAAAAGCAGTAAGCACATAATTTCAGAACATCTCAAAGTATAGTTCTTTAAAACAAATACATTCTGTTTCGTGGAAAACCTCACTACATCGATTCCCTTATCCCCCAATTAAACCACAGACTGTTGTTAACTGTTTGCAGCCAGGATTGATGAGGGCATTGCTCTTGCCTGAAGAAACAGTGTGTGGATTCTAAGTTATAATTTGCAAGTTTCCTCTCTCATATTGTGTTTCCTGCAAGTCACAGTCAGTGCAGTCCTTCACTGCCTTTCTATCCATTGACTCTGACTCAAAGCCTAGAGCTCTGTGGAAGCTTTCAGTTGATGACTTTTGTCATCAGAAATCTAAGATGCTTTTTGAACTGCCTAGTGTGGACCCGACTGTGCTACAGTTGCTTGTGAAAACATTCTCTGGAAGCTTTTTGGTGTCTTTAACAAGTAGATAAGTAATTACTAAATAAAAAACCAAAGTAAATAATTACTTTAAGATCTGTATATTCATCTCTCATTGTTTGTTCTAATAATGAACTTCCTTTGTTTTCTCTCTCCTACTCTTTGCCCGCCTCTGCATCCAGAGTAATAGCTAAAACACTTAAAGCCGAGAGCCTTACAGTGATCTGCTGTTTTCCTGTCTTTTTCCTGTGCTGTTCTCTTAGAATGAATTCTTGCCAGAAAATAAAGAGTTGAGGTTAAATTGATTATAAATTTAAATTTATAATGATAAATTAAAAGTCATGTCATCCTGGTATCTCTGTCCTCTTCTTCAGTGTTCTTTTCCTTTTTAAAAAATATTTATTTATTTATTTTTGGCTGCGTTGGGTCTTTGCTGCTCCACACGGGCTTTTCTCTAGTTGTGGCAAGTGGGGGCTGCTCTTTGTTGTGGTGCGCGGGCTTCTCACTGCGATGGCTTCTCTTGTTGCAGAGCAGGGCTCTAGGCACGCAGGCTTCAGTAGTTGTGGCATGCGGGCTCAGTAGTTGTGGCTAGTGGGCTCTAGAGTGCAGGCTCAGTAGTTGTGGCACACAGGCTTAGTTGCTCCGTGCCATGTGGGATCTTCCCAGACCACGGCTTGAACGTGTGTCCCCTGCATTGGCAGGCGGATTCTTAACCACTGCGCCACCAGGGAAGTGCCTTCTTCAGTGTTCTTAAACTAAGGGAAAATGTCATTTGTCACTGCTGCCTGTGTTTTCATACTCCCACAATAATGTAAATATGTACATACTTTGCATTAGCTAGTTGGGATATATCTAGGCTCGACAGGATCAGCAGGATTAAATTAGAGAAGGACTTACTTGGTAGGGTGAAGGAAAGGCAAATATGATCATCCAGCTCTCTCTTAACCTTTTGCTTCACGGCTTTCTAATTCCATGCTCCAGGCAATAAATAGTATGTCCTACAAGGTACCTTTTCCTTTACAGTGATGGTCAGTCAATAGCACTACCTGTTTCTTTTAACAGGAAATAAATCCTAAAAAGTAAACTTGAAGGAAAGGTCATCCTAAGTCTCCTGTTTTTTTGTGACTTGCAAATCTTTTATCAATTGAAGTATAATAGACCTGTTTTTTTTTTGGTTTGTTTTTGTTTTTGTTTTTTTGGACCGTGCCACGCCTTACAGGATCTTAGTTCCCCAACCAGAGATTGAACCTGGGCCCTGGCAGTGAAAGTCCTAACCACTGGACCGCCAGGGAATTCCCTATAACAGACCTTTTAGAATAGAAGTTTTAGAGCTTATAGTGGATGAACTTTTCATTGTTCTTCAGCAAATAAGAATGAAAATAAAAGACTTTCACTTATTAAGTTAACCAAGATGCAATAAGTAAATCAAATAAATATCTTTATATACTTCCCCACTTTTGGAGGAAAAATACCATAAGTAAAGGTCAGGGAAATGTTTAATTCCAATATAAAACCATCCAACTCATATATCATTTCTGGTCTCTAGCAGTCTATAAGGTGGTGTAAGACAGCATGATCAAAACCCAGCAGTTTGGAAAAGTGGAAATTCTTAGTTCAACCTTACGTCATCTACTTAAAATGTTCTCTTAAAGCATTGCACATGTTTTTTGGTGATTTAAATTATGTACACTTAGTCTAACTCATGAGAATAAACCATTTTGATAGGGTCTTAGGAATTGTGTCTAAATGTAATGAATCTAAAGTGTAGAGAATGTATGTGTTTTGAATAAAATATTTTCATTTGTAAGTAGTAAAACTGTTCACTTAAATTTATTTCTTTTTATTAGGTTTAAGTGGAAACCCTGCAGATATAGAGAGAAGAGAAGCTGTATTTGGAAAGAATTTTATACCTCCTAAAAAGCCAAAAACATTTCTTCAGTTAGTATGGGAAGCATTACAAGATGTCACTTTAATTATATTAGAAATTGCAGCCATAGTATCATTGGGCCTTTCTTTTTATCAACCTCCAGAAGGGGATAATGCACGTAAGTAAATTGGGCGGGTGAGGGAAGACTCTTGTGTGTGATGCTAAGTTCAGTGCATTTGCTTACTTAATACATAATAACAATAGCAGGCCAGCTTTTATTAACTGCTTTGTACTGGATATCATTCTAATAGTGCTTTTAATAGTTCTTTAAATATATTACCTCAGGTAATTTTCCCAGTAACCTTATAAGATAGACAGTGTCACCTCCATTTTACAAGTGAGACACAGAGGTTAAGTAACCTACCCAAGTATGCATACGCTGTGTCTGGCAAAGCACTAAGCCATATATGTGATGTGTTATGTGTCATCATGATTTTTAAGTTCTTTAGAACACTTTTGTTAAGTAATTAGTTTTTAATTTGGTTTTTTTTTAATCTTTTGGAAAATCATTATGAAAGCAAAAATTTATTCTTTTCCCTAATCCATTACTTTTGAAGTTCTTAAAATGTTATGTATATTTTGTTATATACATGATTTGGATAATTTCCTTGCCATCTTAGAAATGTTTATGCTACAAAGTATTCTGACCAGTGGAAAAATATAGAATGGTAACTCTGCTTTAACTGCACATGATTTTGTTTTTCTCTCATCTTTCTATGTCCTTCATTTCTCTCTTTTTTTTATTTTTTTTTCTTTTGCTGCATTGGGTCTTCGTTGCTGTGTGCAGGCTTTCTCTAGTTGCATCGAGCAGGGGCTACTCTTTGTTGTGGTGTGCAGGCTTCTCATTGCGGTGGCTTCTCTTGTTGTGGAGCATGGGCTCTAGAGTGCGCAGACTTCAGTAGTTGTGGCATGTGGGCTCTAGAGCTCAGGCTCAGTAGTTGTGGCGCACCAGCTTAGTTGCTCCGTGGCATATGGGATCTTCCTGGACCAGGGATTGAACCCATGTCCCCTGCATTGGCAGGCAGATTCTTAACCACTGTGCCACCAGGGAAGTACTCCTTCATTTCTCTTTTAAATTTCTTCTTCTTTTCCCTTAAAACAAATTATTTAAAATGGATATCTCCAACATTACATTCTATAACTGCCTGGAGATCTAGCTTGGGTTTTGGTCACTATATTTAAGAAGCTATAGA